>NC_083314.1:180411963-180734553 GCF_963455315.2 Globicephala melas
CTACCGAGCCTGCGCTCTAGAGCCTGCGAGCCACAACTCCTGAAGCCCACGCGCCTAGAGCCTGTGCTCCGCAATAAGACAAGCCACCACAATGAGAAGCCCGCCCACCGCAATGAAGAGTAGCCCCCGCTCACTGCAACTAGAGAAAGCCTGCACGCAGCAATGAAGACCCAATGCAGCCAAAAATAAATTAAAAAAAAAAAAAAAAAAAAGACGTGTTGGTCTGTCAAAACACTCAGCCAAAGAAGTGAATAATTATTTCTTTATGTTGTTCCCAAGCACAGTACAAACAAGGTTCCGTGATGTAGGGAGCATGTACGTATCAGATGCTGTAGAAACCAACACTCTAGGGACGGGTTGGCGGCGAGCCAGATGTTCAAAGCTGCACATACCCCACTCATGACACAAAATATGTATATCCACTGCTCTACAAAATGCTTTCATCATTGTGTTTAATAATTCCTTATTATCTCCAAAGTAAACTTAAATGACAGTCACTTGCCAAGGTGAAAGAGGAGAATGGCACACGACCGCGGCATGCTTTGTCTGCTGCGTGCTTAGCCTCCTGTCTCCTGCGTCACTGTCTATCCTCAGAGAAGTTAGAGTTGTATCGCATGTAAACAGGATGACAAATATAGGGACCGAGGGGCTTCCCTGGTGGTGTACTGGTTGAGAGTCCGCCTGCCGATGCAGGGGACACGGGTTCGTGCCTCGGTCCGGGAAGATACCACATGCTGCGGAGCGGCTGGCCCCGTGAGCCATGGCCGCTGAGCCTGCGCGTCCGGAGCCTGTGCTCTGCAACGGGAGAGGCCACAACAGTGAGAGGCCCGCGTACCGCAAAAAAACAAAAAAACATAGAGACCGATGCAAAAGACAATTTTTCGAACTTTCTATATAATTGGAAGTTATTAGTGTTTAAAATTTGGTTTTCAAAACACAAAAAGAATTGGTTCTTATTTTTTCTTTACTAAAAAAAAAATCTCTTCTTTATTCAGTACAATGTCTTTTCCTTTCTCTCCCATTCTCACCTTGTACCTGCTCCACTTGTAGGCAGGAGGCCCTCTTATAGGGTAAAATTTGAGGACCACTGTTGCCATAACTACTTCAAAATAGCTTTCCTTCCCTGCAGCCTGCTGTGGCTCCACTGTTGTTTCATACTTGGCCTGAATATTTTACTGTTAGAGTTATCCCTTTGATACAGAGGATAGAGATTTTTTTTCCTCCAGAAAGCAGCTATTTAAAGATACATATATGTCTGGGAGCACAGAGAGGCCCTCCCCAAAGCTGAAAGGGTAAAATATAGAATCATAAATTTATTGAGTGAAGCGTGAAAAAAGGGTTGGTAGCATTGGAGTTGCGGGTGGAGATGGGGAAACAGGAGTGGCTATCAATGGGAGGGAAAGTCCTGGGTTCAGTCTTTACCCATTTATTTATTCATGCAGTATTTGTTGAGCATCTACACTGCCAGCTACTATACTAGGTGGGAGTGGTTCACAGTGACCTCGTTGCCCTCCTGGAATTTATGGCCATGTTGGGACTGGGGCTGGCCTAGCATAGGTAAAGAAAAGTCTCCTTGAGTTTGGGATTAGCAGATACAAACTACTATATATAAAATAGATAAACAAGGTCCTACTGTATAGCACAGGGAACTATGTTTAATATGCTGTAATAAACCATAAAAGAAAAGAATATGAAAAAGAATATGTATATATATGTTAAACTGAATCATTGTGCTGTACATCAGAAACTAACACAACATTGTAAATCAACTACACTTCAGTAGAAGGAAGAGAAATGGTACTCATATGTACCAAAGCACAAAGAAGTATCCTGTGATCAAGGAATAGGGAGAGGGCCTGTGTGTGGTGGAAGCTCAGTTGGCAAAGGTAGTTCAAGGTCAGGCTGGAGCCAGATCATGCAAGGCCTTGTAGCCATGCTAAAGATTTTGAACTTCATCAGGAAAACAAAGAGGAGTCGTTGAATAGCAGAGGTGTGACAAGATCAGTACATTTTAAGAAGATCCCTCTAGCTGCTGTGTGGGCAATGGATTGACGGTGTTAGGGAAAGCCTGAATGAGGGCACACTTGGAAGTTAGTGCTGGAGTCATGGTGAGGGCTGATGATGGGTTAAACTGGAGCAGAATAGTGGAGAGGGTGGGAAGAGGGGAGATTCAAGGTATGGTCTGAGGGTGGAAACAACATGGACTGAACGTGAGGGATAAAGGAGAGCGTGGTGTCAAGGATACTCTTAAGTTTCTGGTATAAGCAACTTGGTGGAGTGGCGCCAGCTGTTGACAGAGGAAAGGCAGATTTGGGGACCTATTAAGTGTGAGATGGTTTGTGCAGAATTGGTGCAAGGTCTACTGAAACCATGGAACATACCATGATAGGTTCTCTCCCTTTCACTTTCCTTCCCTCCAAATCTTGGTCTCTGTGTCTGTCCAGTAACATTGCCTCATTCCTTCAGAATTTTCCATGGGATGGGTGGAGGATGATGCTAACATTTTTGAGGTCACATCCTTACAGCTCTTGATCCAACAGGAAAGAAAGAACTTCCCTTCATTTCCAATTCAGAAAGTTTCAGAGAAGGACTCCAATTGGCTCCGCTCAGGTCACATCCTCTTCTTAGCCAATGGTCAAGAGAACGCAGCACTTAAATTGATCAAGCTTGGGTTCACGTCTCCACTGTTTGCTTTTTTTGTGGAGGGGAAAGGGTAGAATACTATAGTTGGTAACCTCATCAGCACCTCTGGTGGGTAGACGGTGGGGAGGAGCAGTTCCCCAAAGGGCAGAGGCAGTGCTGGGCTGTCAGAACTAACAGATGTTTCCTGCCTCCTAAGCCTTCAGTGTTTCATTCTGCGTTAATCCTGCAGTAATACTGCTATCTAGAAATGCAGAATTTTCCAACTCTGAGCTGATGGGGTAGTTAAGGGCCTGGCTATGTTGATGAACTTATTGTAATTTTGAACTATAAAAACAATGTATTTATGAAAATTTTGAAAAAAGGAAAAAAGCATCCACTATTTCACACTGACACCTTTTCATTTTGTGCATTCCTTTCCCACATTTTTCCTTAAGCATATACCTTTCTTTTTTCCCTTCTTGCATGTGGGAATCTCAGTTCCCTGGTCTCATTTCCCCAACCAGGGATCAAACCCGTGCCCCCTGCAATGGAAGCGTGGAGTCTTAACCGCTGGGCCACCAGGGAAGTCCCTTAATTCATTTGTTTATTATTTTTTAAAATATTTATTTATTTATTTATTTTGGTTGCGCTGGCGGGCGCCTTAGTTGCGGCTTGCCGGGCTCCTTAGTTGCGCTTGCCGGCTCCCTAGCTGTGGCATGCAAACTTTTAGTTGCGGCATGCACGTGGGATCTAGCTCCCCGACCAGGGATGGAACCTCTGGCTCCCTGCACTGGAAGCTTGGAGTCCCAACCACTCTGCCACCAGGGAAGTCCCAATTCATTTGTTTAAACATCAATATTTACATGAAAATAACTTGAATATGTAAGTTTGTTGTATTGGTATGCGCTGGGAAACTTGAGGGACAAGCTTGTAACTGTATTGCAAAATATTGCTTGAGCTCTTGTTATGGGCCTGGTAGTCTGGAAGCTGACGGAGATACAGACATCATTAAAATCTATTTCTGGCCTTTAAAAGTTCATAATCTCATGACTTTTGATAAAATTAAAGTATTCCTCAATTGTAACTAAAAAGTTATTAAATCAAAAGAGCAATATGGACATTGGAGGATATAAATACAGTAAAAAAAAAAGTATCTTGTATCCTTGCATAGGGAAGGGAAAGAAAAGTGAGGGGAGTGGAAGAGGATGGGACAGAAAAGGAGTGAAAAGGCTGGGGAAAGCGGGGCAGTAAGGCCTCTAAACTGTGGTTAGTGTCACCCCATGCAATTGTTAAGTTAAATGTTGAAAGTGAGACCACACTTGAAGACACGCGTCCCTTTAAAAGGGAAGGTGGGTGTTCAGAGCAATTCTCATTTTGCCTAAAAGGGGCTGTTTCTCTCTATACTCTCTCCAGACAGAGCCAGATTAGCAGACATAGTCAGACTTCCTATAGAAACATTTTAATCAAGGGCACCCTTCTCCCCAGAAAAATGCACCCACTACCAATACAAACAGTATTCTAAGTTTAACCCACAGAGGACCATCCCTGGGCTCTCTGGGCTCGGTGGATCCAGGTTAGACAGGCCCCCAGTTCAAGAGTCGGCCTAAAGGTAGCAATACTCCCAGCTCCAAGACTCAGGAAGACCACTCCTCTAAATGTTTTGCAACCTCGTCCATTTCAGATTTTTCAGGGGTCCTGGGTAAATCGGTCTCACCAAGGATTCCGCCCCATCTGGCTGCTCCCATTTTTAAACACAGACGCGTGCGTGGGAGAGGCCATTATTTTTACGGGATCACTGTGCTTCTGGAGCAGCTAGGGACAGGCAGAGTTGCTTTACCGCAACGCCGGGTCCATCCTTAACCCGGGCTCCGCCCTCAGGCCGCCTCCTCATCCGAGCCCCCGCCCCTCCTCCCCTGCCAACCCCCGACCCGCTCCACCCCTTTGCTCTGAGAGCCGCTCGGCCACTGCCCGCGACCGGGTTCCACCTGCCCATCTCGTGGCTCCGCCCCGGGGCCACTGGTCCCGCCCCCTTCGAGGGGCCCAATGAGCGTGCCCGAGCACTCCTCAGCCACCCCACTCAACTGGAATCCCCGCCCTCTGTCCGATTTAACCAATGAGAGCCACAGGGTGTTCCTGGCCACGCCCACCACGTCATCAGGTCACGCCCCGGAGCCCGGCCCCCCCGGGGCGTTGCCGTGGCCGCGCCTCCGCCGCCCGAGCGGAGCCAGATGCCGCCCCCTCCGCCGGTCCCTCCCTCGGCGGCCTGGCGCCTCCCTCTCTACCCGCCGCGGTGACTCACTGAACGGGAGGCGGAGGCTGAGGCGGTTGCTCCCGTTGCTGCTGCTGTTGCTGCTGCTGCTGCTGCTGCCCCCGCGGCTGCTCGGGCTGTGCGCGCCCCGGAACAGGCCGCCGCGCGCCGCTCTCGGACCCGCAGCCCCCGCCCGCCCGGCCGGGTCGGGCGGCCCAGGTAAGCGCCGAGGCCGGCCCTCGCCCTCAGCGCCTGGGCCCGCGCCGCGCCGGGGCTCGGGGGAGCCGCCGGCCCTTTGTCTCTCGGGGAGGGGCCGTGGAGGGCGCCCCCGACCCCGCTCGGACCCACCAGCCGGACCCCCGGCACGGCGCCCTGATCTGGGCCGGGCCTCCTGCCCCACCTGGCCCCCGCTGCTCCTGCCACTCGCCGCCCCCGCGACAGGCCACCATCCAGCGGTCCTCAACCCCCCTTACCCCGGGGGTCGCCTCCACAGGTGTCCGAGCCATCCACTCTGTTGCTCACCCCACCGCGTTGGCGGGGTTGTCACCGTCTGTCGGCACTCCAGGTCCCGTGCCCTCTTGTGTCTTCCCTCACCTGCGCCCTGCTCTCAGCATCCTGACCCTCTGTATAGAGCCCTCCCATATTTTCCCAAACTAAATGCTGCCAAGATCTGGTCACTGATCCACGGTTCCTCTCCCTAGTCTGGTTGAACTGTCGTGTCCCCATCCCACCTCTCCTAGTGAGTGTTCCTAGACGGTGCACATTGTAGGCATACATCTCACCTGTATGGCAGGCGTGTGTATGTGAACCTGCAAGATTAACCACTCAGAGCCCCAGACTGCACTTCTCGCCTCCTTTCCATCATCCCCACCCCGACCACTTTCCTTTTTCTTGAACCTGGTAACCGAGACACTTAGGTCTGATACCCAACCTCTGTTAGGCCCCGCATGCCTGCCTCTCTCGTGTGTGCTGAACTTGTCTGAGCAGTACCTGCTGTCAGGTTAGCCCCTGGGAAGGCCCAGGAGGCCTGTGTTGGCCGCAGATGAAGAGTTTTATGAATAATGAGATGTGAGGCTGGCAGCACCTCCTATCTGAGAATCTAAGTACACTATAGCTGTTAATTACTTTGTCTCCTGTCACTCACACTACTTAGGGAAGTGTGCCTGGCCGACGGCTGGGTAAATTGAGGCACAGGGTGTGTGGGCAAGGGACCTGGAGGCAAGTCAGAGTTTGTCCTGTGGTTCTGCTCCCAAGTATCTTGGCTCTTAGCTCCCTGCTACAACTACTGGGCTCTAGTTCCTGGCTTTAGACTCTAAGTGATACTGATCTCTTGGGCCATTAAAGTGTCCAGAGAGACCAAGTTTCCTTTGATTTAAAGCAGGACTTTGAATTATAAATAAAGGTGCTGGCTGTTAAATGCCAGTGTGTCATTCATGGTTTCCTGGTGGAGTGAGTGGTCCTTGTGTATGTGTCAGGCAGCATTCCAAGCACCGGGGGCTACAGTGGTGAAGAGAGACACAGCCCCTGCCCTCCTGTAGCTGACCTTCTGAAGAGGAGGGATTAAACAAGTAAGTGGACAAAATAATTTTAGTCATGGTAAGTGCTGTGAAGGTGGGAAGAGCCAGTTTGGATTTTATTCCAAGTGCAGTTAGAAACCACAGGTGGATTTTAAGTAAAGAGGTGATAAAATCTGATTTGTTTTCAGAGATCATTCTGGCTGCTCTATTGAGACTGGATTGTAAGGAGCAGGGATACTAATTGGGAGACAGACTGTTGCCGCTTCCGGTCAAGGGATGATGGTGGCTTGGACCAGAGTAGGGGTAGCAGAAGTGAATAGGTAAAACCAGTCTGCTCCCCCTGAGAGAGGCTTAGACCTTTAAAGCAAAACTTCAGGGAACACCGACTTCGAGTTATACTTCTGGCAGAGAATTTCTAGACCTGACCAAGCTCAGGTTTAACTCAGCAAACCTTACTCAGCACCTGCTGTGGGCCAGGTACTGTGCTAACCTTAGAGATACTGATGTGACCAGGGTGAATAGGGAGCAGTCTCCACGTTCTAACAAGGTGCTCACAGAAACGTCACCCACCCCCTCCTTGAGGGAAGAGGGTTTGTAGGCTTAAAAATCAGTTCGAGGTGGAGGAGGGCAGAACACACTGGGCTTCATTCCCACATCCGGCTGCATTATTTAAATGAGAGCGTTATTGCCCTGCCTCTGCTGTAGGATGTTGCCCAAAGATATTGGGACTGATCTCATGGTGGGTGGGAGAGCAGCTCAGTGGCCGTGAACTTGAACCATTAACCAGAATAAAACTTGATCTCCACGTTGCTCCAAGTCTGGGCTGTCAGAACACATCCGAGCTATAAAGGACCGTGGGGCCGGGCCCCTCTTACGGTTGGGCACCTGTGGTCCCTAGAGAGTGAGTAACTCTTTTGAAATCCCATAGCTGTTTGTACATTTGCTAATGGTATCCGTCACTTTCTACCTCTCAGCTTCGTATGCACTTGCATGACCCTAAGCTTTCTGAGGCCAGGGTCTCTATTGGATTCAGCTTTTCCATCCCTCACAGCATCTAGATCCTGCCCCAAAAGTACACTCATCAAGTACGAGTTGACTTGCCTGGGTGTCTCATAGCACCTAAAACTAGAGCCCAGGAACCCTGACCCTGTCCATGTCTTTTCATTAGATTCCTCCTCAACCAGAGTATACCACGGGGGTCAACCCAGCAGACTCCATGTCACTGAGCTCACAGCCCTTCCTTGATGGGTCTGCTCTCTCTCCAGCTCTGCCTACAAGGAACAGCTGCTGAGGGTGCTGACCAAGTAGTTACTCGACACTCGGCAGATAGGAAGCATAGCTCTTAATCAGAGCATGGACTTCATACCAAGACTATCTGGGTTTGGGTCTTGGTTCTGCCATCATGAGCTTCATGACCTTCAGCAAGTAACTTAACCTCTCTGTGCCTCAGTTTCCCCATCTATAAAATATTAATACTTCATGGAGTTGTTGGGAGGCTTAAATTAAGTAATACCTATTAGATGCTTAGAACAGCACTGAGCACCTTGGTATGGCTTGGTTGAAGTAGTAGCTGTTATTTCACCATTTTTTTAATCTGATTTTTATCTCCCATCAGAATTTAAGCTCTTTTAGGGCAGAGATTTTGTCTTTTTTTTTTTTTTTTGGTCTACAGTTAGACTTTGTAGGCACGCAATAAATATTTCTTAAATTGTATGGCTTATTGAACACCTACTGTGTGCCAGGCACCGTTGTAGATGCTGGGGATATAGCCAAGAACAAGATCACCAAGTTGCGTGATCTAATGAAGTTTACATTCTAGTGGGAGAGACAGACGGTAAACAAGTACACAAGTGAACAAAATAATGTAGGATGGTGAAAAGAGATGCACGGAGAATAAAACAGGGCAATGAGATGGAGAGTGCCTGGGTCATAATTTTAGCGAGCTCTGAGGAGGTAACTTTGAATGGAGACCCTGCGGATGGGCAGAGGACAGTAGAAGCAAGAAGCCTATGGCGGCTGGAGTGTACTGAGTGAGGAGGTGGCAGGAGTGGGGTCTGTGGCCACAGTGAGGAGTTTGGATTTTACTCTTCAATTCTGAACAGTGGGAGGTCACTGCACAGGAACCTTTCCTGGGGGTCCATCCTAGGAGAAAGACCCGGACGATTGGAAGAGCAGTGAGCAGGCTCTCCTTGTCCTGGGAAGGCTTTTGGAGGCCATCAGTGTTGTATTTATTCCCCTCAGGTTTCTCATGTCTCTGACCTAGGTACCCAGGAGATGTGGGATCCATCAGCTAACTTAAGGAAGTTCCAGGTGTGTGTGTCTGTGTGTCCTGCAGATTCCATCAAGCCACCTTTCTCCCCTGAGTATGTAGGTAATTGGTCAATGTTTCTTGAGTTGAATGAATGAGCATCGCCAGCTCTTAGCATCTTGTCCTGTACAGCAGCTTGTCCTATTCTCTGCATAAGGAAAAGCTTCTTGTCATGGTAGTGACTCTGGCGTAACCTTGGAGTTTTGCTGCTGTTCTTATGTGCATCAGGGACCCCCACATACCTGTATGTCACAGTGTCTTCACAGTGTCTTGTTTTGTTTTGTTTCTTTGGCTGCACCGCTCAGCTTGCAGGATCTTAGTTCCCTGGCCAGGGACTGAACCAGGCCCTTGGCAGTGAGAGCATGAGAGTCCTAACCCCTGGACCACCGGGGAATTCCCTGTCACAGTGTCTTTGTTGGAAGTGTACCAATATTGACTGGGCAGCTTTCCTCCCCCCCGACCCCATCCCCATTTCTCTACCAGTCCCCTGCTGAGTACCACCAGGCCACACTGTCACCTCTGAACACTTCCTGTATCATTATTTGATCTACACTCCTGCACATCACTTGATCCAAGTATGGTGGTATCTAGAAAGCATTGGCTGTCTTTAGTCTGGGCTGAGTGGAGTTGGGAAGCTCAGCAGAAATGGAGTTTCAAACCCAGGAGTTCAACTCACCAGGAATCCAAAGTTGGCCTCTTCAGACTGAGGGCAGTTGGCCAGCCTTTCAAATCCTCACTCAGGCATCCCCTTGTCTGTCAGTGTCCGTGATGCCAACCTGCTCTGCTAACCTTGAGAGGCCAGTGAGAGTTGGTAGGAATCAAATAGGACTTTTGTGCTGCAAGTCACTCTCAGGGTTCTGGCGTATTTCAGTGGCCGAATCGGAAATGCTTGTTAGTCACGTGTTGCCTGTCTCCTTGTAAAAACTAAACCCGGAGTGGGTGCAACCTTTTTCTCTTGTTACTGTTGTTCTTTTTTTTGTTTTTGTTTTTTTTCATTATGAGAGTGATGCGTACTCATTTAGAAAATGAATGATGACATTTTCTGTACTTTTTCTCACTTAGTCTTCACTGTAGTTTCTAAGTAGCATTATTACCATTTTGCATATTCAGAAGCTGAGGCCTGGAAAGGTTAAGTACAATAAGCTGTTTGAAGTGAAGATAGTTGGGAACAAAGTCAAGATTGAGACCCAGTTGGTGGGACTCCTGTGTGTGAGTTCTGGACACCATATTAGATGCTGCCTTGCAGCAGAAACAACAGAGAAGAAAAGACATCTCCCTTAAGCCCAGCGTGGATGACATTGTGAGGGTGCCCAGAGTTAGCGCGCTGGCTGCTGCAAAGAGTTTGAATCCTGTGCCTTTTCCCTGTCTCATCTGACCTTGGGCAAACTAAGTCACCTCCCTTTGCCTTACTTTCCTCAATTGTAAATGGGGATAATGATCCTTGTGCCTTAATAGCTCCCAGGGGCATTGTGATGTTTGGGCCAAAGTGCTTTTGAACTTCTTTTATGAAAGGGCACTGAGCCCCAACTGCTTATACTCTGTCATTAAAGACCTATTATGTCCTGATCCTCTGCAGAGCTTTGTTAGAGGGGGAAGACAACAGCCCCCAGAGGGAAAGGTGTCCTTCTGTTGGGGGGCTTCCTCCTTCCGAAGTTTCTTAAGGATTGAAGGTCATGAAAGTTTCTCCATTTTTCATGTTCATGTTGTTCTGTAGAAGCTTCTGGAAGCAGCATGTAAACTGTGCATCGTGGTTCGAGGACCGTTGATGGCAGGGCAGAGAAGGGGGTTATAGGGCTTGGTTTCTAATCCCGGCGGTGATGTCTTTGTAATATAAACCAAGAACACAGAGATAGCAAGAGGTGATGACTATCTTCCATTCATCCTTCCTTTCCTCCTTCCTCCTAATAACTCACTGATTCAAGTAATAAATATTTACTGAACTTTTATTACGATCTGGGCCCCATGGTAGGCCCTGGGAATACTGTGGTGAGCAGGGTATACTCATGGTAGGGAATACTGTGGTGAGCAGGGTAGAATTAGTTCTTATCGTACAAATCTTAGAATCTAGGGCCAAGAGGCTTACTATCTAGTTGGGAGTCGTGTGACTAAAGCAAGAACATGTTGGTGAGTGTTTTGAACTCTCAGGAGGAGAGTCAGGATATAATTTCCAGATGTCCACATCAGCCGCATGGGTACCTGCCCTGGACGGATGTTACGGTGGAGGGTTGGGTTTGGCTTCCCAGAAGAGCTGGGGAAGAGTTAGTAGATTGGAGCCCTTGTGTGTCACACTTAACAAAAGCTGTGCTAGTGTGGGTGTCTGTAGAAACAGTTAGCACCTTGGCAGTCCCAGTTAGTAAGAACTACGTTTCCACTTAAAAGCTTATTAACCCTTTGTTACCCGAGTTCAAGTCAGGGAAGAACGATCATGGCATTGAGCTCTTTCCACAGTTTTTTTTCCAAATAAAATTTATTTATTTATTTATTTATTTTGGGCTCTGTTGGGTCTTCGTTGCTGCGCGTGGGCTTTTCTCTAGTTGCGGCGAGCGGGGGCTGCTCTTCATTGCTGTGCGTGGGCTTCTCATTGCGGTGGCTTCTCTTGTTGCAGAGCACGGGCTCTAAGCGTGCGGGCTTCAGTAGTTGTGGCACGTGGGCTCCGTAGTTGTGGCGCACGGGCATAGTTGCTCTGTGGCATGTGGAATCTTCCCGGACCAGGGCTCAAACCCGTGTCCCCAGCATTGGCAGGCGGATTCTTAGCCACTGCGCCACCAGGGAAGTCCCCACAGCTTTCTGAAGTTATGCCATCAATCCAGTGCCTATCTTATGAGAAGACCATCAGTGCTTGTCTCCCCGGAATTCCCTGCCTGCCTGACAGGTCTCCCTTGGCCAACTTTGGAAAGCAGGCACACGGAGGCAGGCAGGCTGTGGGGCTGGCCGCATCGGTGCTCTCGGCATGATGCCAGGGACACCTCTGTCTGTGAGCCCCCATTGGGGTCAGTTTATGCAGAGTGGGGTGGGGGAGGGTTCTTTCTTCCCCAGGTCTGCCCAGCCACAGGCCTCAGGATCCCTCCAAAGAGTGCGGTCAGGGAGGCCCAGCAGTTTCTGCAAAAGCACCCAGTGTTCTTCCACTAGCCCTCAGGCCAGAGCTGGGGTGGAGAGGGCACAGGGCTGGCAGAGGCGCCTGCCCACATCCAGAGTGAGAGGAAGGTGCCAGGACAGGGCTCCGCTCCCGGGCAATGTTACTTTCACCAGCCCCTGCAGTGTCACTACCTTCCTGGTGCTGACCAGGTGCCCCTTCAGTCTGGAGGGCCTCAGAACCATCCAGCATCTGATCAGGAGGAAAAGGCCAGTCTGGCGAGGAGACCAGGTCACTCAGTGCCCCTGGGCTTGTTCTTGTGCGGTCGGAGCCCACGGTGCTGCCGGTTCAGCTGGGAGAATGTGACCCACTTCCATCTTCTCTTCCACGTGGAGAGCTGGGTGGGAGGCTTTTGGAGACCAGCTCCAATTAAGGCTTTTTCAGCCTGAGTATCTCCTGAGTATCCAGCCCACATGTTTCCTGCTGCTGGAATCCTGTGGTCCGTGTCCCTGAACTGAATAACAACTCCAAAACAGATGAAGTTACCGCCTTGTCGTTCTGCAGTTCCGGCTTCCACAAGTGGGGCTTCCTTCGGGGGTCAGGGTCCCTTTTGGATTCAGACACCTTTCACAGTGTGGGCCCCACCCTTGTTCTTCCAGCTAAATCACCTGGCGAACCAGGGGCCCAGTTTCCAAAGAGATGGGTTAGCCTTGACCTCCCTGCCCAGACCAAGGCCTCCCCGCCCCCTGCCCCAGGCAGCCCTGGCTTCCGACAGACCGATCCATCCTGACCCTTGTCCTCACAGTATGTCCTTCTGCTGCAGGAATATGAACTAAAATGTGTTTCGGACCCTCTAGGTTTCTTCCATTCTCTCCAGGTAGAGAGCAGTTGAATGATTTTCCATTTATAATTTTATGTTTCTCCTGCGGCGGGGCTGGGGGGAGGGGCGTTGGAGGAAGACAGTTTAAACACATGAGGCTGTGGGTGCTGCCGAGATGATCTGGAGATTTTAAATGGTAAGGGGGTAGTTCTGAGCCCCTGAATGATGCAGTCTTACTTACTAAGGAAGGAGCAGAGGTGATAGAGAAACCGCCAAGGTCAGGTCCGCTGAGCTGTGATCTCAGACCTCTGTGAGTGCCGTTTCCCACTATGTGCTCCACAGCCGATCGCTGGAGTTGCAGGAAGATGGGGTGCTGGTGATTTTTAGGGGGAACACGGTGGGGCCTACAGGCTGGTAAGCTGGCTTACGGGTGTCTCTCCAGGGCCCTGGCTCTACTTTCCTGCGCAGAGCAGCCTTCCGGAGCTTACGGTGGGACGTGGTGGGGCAGAGTCAGCCAGCACAGGGGCAGAGTCCTTCATCCCTACCCCAGGGAAGCTGCTGCTGCCACCCGAGAGCCATCACTTTACGTCTGCTCCGGGACTGGCTGTCCACCCTCACCTCCCATCTCCGAGGAAGAGAAGAGCTCTCGCAGGCCTGTGAGCGATGGTGGCAGAGCTTGGGTGCTCAACAGCGGCCACGGCACTGGACTGGCTGGCTGGGCAACCAGCCACCAAAGTGGAGGAAGATCTTTTATTCTCCTCTTCTGACCCCATTCCACGTCCTTTAAAAAATATACGTTGGGATTTTTTGGAGTAGGTAATATATACATAGTACAGAACTCAAAAGGCTAATTGTTGAAAACTAAGTCTTCCTCCCTCCCTGAAAGAGACGCCTCGAAAAAGACACCTGTTAGTGGATGTCTTGTGCATCTTAACCAGAGACCTCCTACACATGTACAAGTGCATCAGGTACGCGCTGACTGCACACGTGCCCAATGTGCACTGTTTTGTTTCCACACTGTATACACACTGTCGTGCACCTTACTTTTTTCACTTCACGGTAAGTACTGGAACTCATTCTGTTCCACCATCATCATCATCGTCATCATTTGGCTAATACTGCTTCACTTCTCCTGTGCTGGGTATTGTTAAAAGTGCTTTGCTTATGTTAATGCATTTATTCCTCACAACAAACCTGTGAACTAAGGACTGTTACTGTCCACAGTTTGCAGATGAGCAAACTGAGGCACAGAGCCGTTAAGTTAATGTCTGAGGTCATTTACAGCTACCCCACTCCTTTTAATGGTTCCCTGGCATTCTTTTGATTGGTTATACTTATACTGAGCGATTTGAAAGCAAGTTGTGGGCTTCCCTGGTGGCGCAGTGGTTAAGAATCCGCCTGCCAACACAGGGGACACGGGTTTGAGCCCTGGTTCGGGAAGATCCCACATGCCACGGAGCAACTAAGCCCATGTGCCACAACTACTGAGCCTGCACTCTAGAGCCACGAGCCACAACTACTGAGCCCGTGTGCCACAACTACTGAAGCCCATGCTCCTAGAGCCTGTGCTCCGCAACAAGAGAAGCCACCGCAGTGAGAAGCCCGCGCACAGCAACGAAGACCCAATGCAGCCAAAAATGAATTTATTTAAAAAAAAAAAAGAAAGCTGAAGAGCTGCCCTTATTAAAAAGAAAAAAAGCAAGTTGCAGGTATCAGATACTTTGCATCTCCTAAGGCCATGCTCCGACATTATCCCAATACTATTTTCAGCCCCAAGGAATTTACTATTGACCCAGCAGTGTTCTCCGATATACAGCCCACATCCAACTTTCCCAACCACGCCCCTCACTTTGGCCTGCACCAGTTTTTAATCTGGGATCCAACTGAAGATCTCAACTTCACTAGGTTCCCAAGCTCTTTCCTCTCCCTTAGCCTAGAGTGTTCACTAGCTTTTCTTTGTCTATCACGACATTAACATTTTTTAAAATCCAGGACTATTGACTATTAGTCTGGTTTTCCTTAGAATTGGAGTAAAGGTGAACATTTTGGTGAGAAATGATTGTAGCTGACATTGTCCACGTCCCACTGGAGGCACACAATGCCAACCTGCCCCGCTTCTGGTGAGGCTGGGTTTGTGGATCACTCAGTTATGGAGCAAAGTTTTAAAAGTACAAAATAGTAAGTATATTAAAAGAAAACAGTGGGAGAAGGAAATAATATGAAATGAAATCTGTAAGTTATAAAATAAAAGATGTTAAAATCTGATTACATAAAAATCAAAACTCTACATGGATAAAATAATATAATCGAAAGAACAATGACAAATTGGGGAAATACGTGTAACAAATATCACAGCCATAGGACAAACTGCCTTAATATATAAAGAGCACTTGTAGATCAACAAGAAGAAGACTGCCAACCCAAGAAAGAAATGGGCAAACAACATAACAGATTGCTCTTAATGATCTGAAATGATGCTCTATTTCCTCATCAGGAAATGCAAATTAAAACTATAATGATATACCACTTCCCACCTGTCAGATTAGCAACAAATCAACTTCTGCCAAGGTATGGGGGAAAACAGGTGTTCTTGCACCATTTTGGGGGGCACATAAAAGGTCACCATGTCCATGGAGGGCAACTTGGCAAAATATTAAACATTTAAACACATGCACCCTTTGCTGTAGCAACTAAGACTGTAGGGATTTATCCTATAGACAGACAAAAGCATAAAGATACATGTAGGGGTTTCCCTGGTGGCGCAGTGGTTGAGAGTCCGCTTGCCGATGCAGGGGACACGGGTTCATGCCCTGGTCTGGGAAGATCCCACATGCCGCAGAGCGACTAGGCCTGTGAGCCATGGCTGCTGAGCCTGTACGTCCGGAGCCTGTGCTCCGCAACGGGAGAGGCCACAACAGTGAGAGGCCTGTGTACCGCAAAAAAAAAAAAAAAAAAAAAAAGATACATGTAGGAAAATACTGCTTCTTAATAGCAATGAAAGAGAGGGAGTTCCCTGGTGCTCTAGTGGTTAAGATTCGGCACTTTCGGGACTTCCCTGGCGGTTCAGTGGCTAAGACTCCATGCTCCCAATGCAGGGAGGCTGAGTCGATTCCTGGTCAGAGAACTAAGATCCTGCATGCATGCCGCAACTAAAGATCCCACGTGCCACAACTAAGACCTGGAGCAGCCAAATAAATAAATTAAAAAAAAAAAAAAAAGATTCGGCACTTTCACTGCTGTGGCCCAGGTTCAATCCCTGGTCGGGGAACTGAGCTCCTGCAGCCAAAAAAAAAAAATAATAATAATTTGGCTTCCTTGGTGTCACAGTGGTTAAGAATCTGCCTGCCAATGCAGGGGACGTGGGTTCGAGCCCTGGTCCAGGAAGATCCCACATGCCGTGGAACAACTAAGCCCGTGCACCACAACTACTGAGCCTGCATGCCGCAACTACTGAAGCCCATGCTCCGCAGCAAGAGAAGTCACCAGAATGAGAAGCCTGCGCACCACAACGAAGAGTAGTCCCCACTCACCACAACTGGAGAAAGCCCATGCGCAGCAACAAAGACCCAGCACAGCCAAAAATAAATAAATTAAATTAAATAAATGTTAAAAAATATTCAAAAACAATAATAAAAGACAGAAAATTTAAGTGCTCAGCAACTTGTTAAAAAAAATTCTTTTTTTTTTTTTTTTTTGGCTGCATTGGGTCTTCGTTGCTGTGCACGAGTTTTCTCTAGTTGTGGTGAGCGGGGGCTACTCTTTGTTGCAGTGCACAGGCTTCTCATTGCGGTGGCTTCTCTTGCTGCGGAGCATGGGCTCTAGGTGCCCAGGCTTCAGTAGTTGTGGCACATGGGCTCAGTAGTTGTGGCTCGTGGGCTCTAGAGTGCAGGCTCGGTAGTTGTGGCGCATGGGCTTAGTTGCTCCGCGGTATGTGGGATCTTCCGGACCGGATCGAACCCGTGTCCCCTGCATTGGCAGGCGGATTCTTAACCACTGTGCCACCAGGGAAGTCCTGGAACTTCTTTTTTGGGTGAGTTATTCTATTTGGGACTTGGAAGTCTTATGACTGAGTATCTTTCTGGCAGACTTACATGACTTTTCTAGAAGCAGGTAAGAACCAGTGCATTGGTGCCTATATTTTCTGTTTTTGTTTTGTTTTAACATTGTGTAATGTGCTCCAGGTAAATTTGCAAGGAAGTTTAGTTCTCTGAGACTTAAAGTCTTAATCCTCAGGAATACCATCAAACTAATGTGTAGTGTAACTAACCTCTCTCTCTCCCGAACCTCCATATAAGCTTTTTCCTCTCAACTGAGAGTTTTTGCAGGAGGTCAGATTTTGCTTGCATTTTGTGGATATGGGCTTGTGAAAGGTCCTGGGTTTCATTTTATGAAATTTGACAGTCTGAGGTGAACAGCTGGCCTTTAAAACCAGGAGTCTTTTTGCCAGGGGAGCGCTCGCAGGCCAGTTTTGCTGGGAGCTTCTTCTCCCTCTCTGTGACTTGGTGACTAATGGTTCCATGGCTTTTGGGGTGGAGGATGTCATTACAAATGGGTGATGGGGCTTTGGCTTCTGAACTGGATTATCTGGGCGTGCCGAGTGGGTGGGGAGCAGAATATGCCATCCCAAAATATACCACTTCGGCATATTGATTATTTTGAATTATAGTTTCCTGAGAAACAGCCAGTGCAAGAAGGGCCCTCTGACCCTCCTTTATCCCCCTGAAAGCAGGAAATAAATCTCCCATGTGAAAGGTACCTTCCCTGTACCAGGGGGTAGAAGGCATCCTTATCACCAGAGACAGGGGATTCAAGGCTGAGAAGGCTGTATAAACAAACCTTGTTACTTCCTCACTAATTTACTACCCCAAGCCCAAGCTTCTATGTCTTGTCAATTCTTCACAAATTTATCGTTTCTTTGTCTAAAAGATATAAAAGATGCCTGCTCTGGTCACTTCTTCAAGCCACATATCTTTGGGGCTCCCATATGTACGAAATTAAATTTGTTTTTCTCTTGTTAATGTCTCCTGTCAATTTAATTATTAGACCAACCAAAGACCTTAAAGGGAAGAAGGGAAAAGTTTTCCTCCCCTACACTGGTCTGGGTGTTTGTGTGCAGCCCCCTGGGATTGGGGGTAGTTTCTTTCTTAGAGCTTTCACACAGCCCCTAAGGCCTCCCATCCATTTCTGTCCACTCTCCTGAGCTCTTCCACGGTGGCCCTGGCCCTGAGCAGGTGACTGTGGGTGGATTCCTGCTGTTTGGGGCGCTGTGTTTTCCCGTCTCCTCAGAGCCTGTGCATTTTCCCTGATCATCCCTCCCTTCCCCTCCAGCCTCCAGCGTCATTGTCTCCAGACTGGATGAGTTTTGTGACCCATCAGAAGTTCTCATCTTCATGCTACTTCCCCAGCAAGTTAATGGAATGAACACATGTAGATTCTGAAGTTGCCTCTGTTTAAAGTCTTTTTTATTTTGATTATTAGCTTGTTAAACATTTAGGGAGGAAGGAAACTGAGTGTTCAGCAGCCTCTTAGGGGGAGGTTTCCTTCTTCCTTGGATTATTTTTTGTTCTGAGGTGGCTGGAGGGAAAGGAGAGGGAAGGTCACGGCCTGTGTCACGGAGCAGAAGCAGTTATCCAAACAAACAAACAGTGTGGCTTATGTGACATGAGGGTGTAATGAATGCTTGCAGTGTATTGCAATAGTATGGATATGTGTTCGAGGTAAACAAACATAGCTTTATTTTTATACAAATTAACACATACCTGTACGCTGAAAGCCTATAGGAAAGAGGAGGCAGTAATCCTAAAACTTATGTTCTTAAGGGTTTATGAGAAGCTTCACCCAGGAAGCCAGGCCTGGGGCCTCTCAGCTGGGTCCTGAGGACAGCCATCCCCAGAGCTGAGCAGTGAGGAGTGGGCTGGCTCTGGAGGCCACCCCGGCGAGACTGAGCCCTTGCCCTGCGAGCAGCCCAATTGGTTTCAGGACCTAATTCTCGCAACAGGAAGCTGGAGGCCGTTCTGGCCCCATTCTGAGGGGATACAGTGAGCCTGGTCCGGGAAACTTATTTATTTGAAGATTTCAATGGAGGGAAGGGATGGAGGGATAGTGGGGGCAGAGCTGGAGAGGGCAGTGGTCCTTGAGCAGCCCACCTGCTGGCAGGCATCGGAAGACCTGGGCCGCCTTATCCTGCCCCTGAGAACAAGGCTTGTCCCCTTCGGCAGGAGGCTGG
The DNA here is from genome assembly GCF_963455315.2 of Globicephala melas. Taxonomy (NCBI): domain Eukaryota; kingdom Metazoa; phylum Chordata; class Mammalia; order Artiodactyla; family Delphinidae; genus Globicephala; species Globicephala melas. The sequence continues at coordinate 180,430,778 of NC_083314.1, forward strand.
TGTGAACGAGCCCATCTGGCTCTGAGTGAAGGGACCTTATGTAGCTCCTGATAAATAAACAGCACTGTGTCAGTTTTTCCCCTTCCTCTTTAAAAAAAAAAAACAGCCCCGCCACCAAAAAACAACAACTTTTAAATTTCCCAATTTAATTAACGTTTTAAATGGTGACCCTGCAAGAGTTGGCCTAGCTGTGGGCAGTGAGGTTGATGGAGCTTCCGTGGGTTAAAATTTCCATTCTGGCCTCTTTCTCTGGAGGTGACCCAAGGTCTGTGAAACCTGGCCAGGCTCCTTCCCTGGGATTATTAGGCTTGGAACTGGTCCTTCCGGCCCCAATTTGACTTCAGCCTGATCCCTAAGAAGGCTGACCAGCAATGCAGATTGAGTTTTCCCTTTGGGGGGTGGTGGTGGTGGGTTGTCAGCACGCTGGGGGCATCTCAGATGTTGATCTAGGTCACAGGAGAGAAAAGGTGTCCTTCTGCCACCAGCCTGCACAGGTGAGCTTTTGACACTGCCAGGTGCCGCTCAGCCCGCGGCGAAGGCCGTCCAGCTCCAGAGAGCCTGCCTAGGAGTGGGAGGCGGTGCTTGCACCCGCTCAAGCTGGGAGTGCCTGCCCTTACATCCACTCATAAATAGACAAGGGCTCTGGAGTCTGCATTACCCACCCCCTTGGAACCTGCAGGAGGCCAAAGGTCAGACTGAATCAGAGGAAAATCCGGAGCCGGATTTTGTAGGCGCACTGGTTCCTGATTTCAGGTCTCAGGCTCCGGCTTGGCCAGGTTCCAGGGCTCCAGCTGTTCTCTGGGAAGGAAAAAAGAATCTCTTTTTAAATTAGGTCAGAAGATGCCTTTCTTTCCTTCTGTCCTTGTCCCCCTACTGTGCAGGGATACAACCGCCACCTGCACGTCCCTCGGTAAGAACTACAGAGCTTAAGGACTTCGCCCGGGATCTGAGTGTCTCAGTGCAGCCGAGGAAACTTCCCCCGGCTCCGTGTTCCCTTCCTGTTTGCATTGTGCTGGCTGAACCGCGGAGGCTGTCAGAGCAGGCCTGCCAGGTACTCTTGCTTAGCTGTAAAAAGGACTTGAAGAGACAGTGAGCTCTGGGTAAACTTTTCTACCAATCAGGCCAAAATCACAGGATAAAATTTTTTTTAACCAGAAGTTTTTGCTTTTATTATTATTATTATTGGCCGTGCCGCATGCGGGATCTTAGTTCCCTGACCCGGGATCGAACCCGGGCCTGCTGCAGTGGAAGCGCAGAGTCTTAACCAGTGGACCACCAGGGGAGTCCCCAGAAGTTTTAAACAGACGCCTTTTACCAATCCAGTTACATCAACATTTATAGTCTGTAAATGCAGGCTCCTTCAGTTCCTTGATGTCTTAGGTTCTCTGAGGTGAGGACATTCTGAGGCTGGGGGCTTCCTTCGTGGTTCCCGGGTGAATCTGAAATCTGTTCATTCACTTAACTGTGCATGGGACTCCAGATGTGACTGACAGCAGCAGGAACCCACCAGATTCCTCAGCACAGAGCCTATGGTCTTCAAGCTTTTCGAGGGTCCACAAAAATACTGGAGACCTGAAAAGAAAAAGTATCTGCTCCCTCTACTCATAGGAGTTATATGAGAATTCTATTTAATGAGAGATATGGGTCCATTTATTTATTTGTTTATTTGGCTGCACCGGGTCTTAGTTGCGACATGCAGGATCTTTAGTTGTGGCACGCGGGATGTAGTTCCCTGACCAGGGACCGCACCTGGGCCCCCTGCATTGGCAGCACGGAGTCTTAACCACTGGACCGCCAGGGAGGTCCCTGGGTCCATTTTAATATGTCTGTGAGAATAAGGCTGCCTGGGCCCACGAAGGACTTAAACCACCCTGTGGCCTGCCCTCAGAGAGCTTCCAGTTTGGAGGTGGAAATAGAGGCACAGACACCCAGGTGCAGTGCTTGTGCAGTGCTTTGAGTAGAGGAAATTTGGGTGAGTGTGCAAACACAGGCTTCAAAAAGGTAACGATTGAACAGTGAACAGTAAATAGGGAGGAACATTCTAGGCTGAGGGTACAGCAGATGTGAAGGCCGGAGGTGCTGAATGAGCCTGGTGCAAGTGGTAATGAAGGTGGCCACCTGGCAGGGCTTCTCATCCTCGGCACTATGGGCGTGGGGCTGGGGGGACGGGGCGCGTCCTGTGCACTGTAGGTGGTTCTTCCCAGGAGCATCCTCCCAGTTGTGACAATCAAAAATCCTCCTTTCTCCAGACATTGCCAAGTGCCCGCATCTGAGAACCAGCGCCAAGCAGGGACCGTGGTGGATGGCCAGGGGCTGCCTGCCCGCCCCTGCCCGAGGGTGCAGTGGAGGGAGCCCCTTCCTGTCTAGCGTGCGGGTTTGTGCCTGCCCCCATGTCCTCTGGTTTGTGTGACGCTCTATGTGCAAGAGTGGCTGGCAGGCTCTCTCCGAGGGGAGTCAGGCCACGGAAAGGAAGGTGCACCCCGAAGCCCCCTCCCCAGGCTGGCTGGTTTTCTGTGTTGATGCCTTTCCCCCTGTTGTCTGGGCAGCCAGGCAGGGTGGCTGCGCTCTGGATGTTGGGCGGCTTTGAATGATGTCATGTGGATTTGATTTTAATGCTTCGAGAAGTTCACCAAAGGGCCTTCATCAGAGCGGCTCACACCTGGAAGAGAAAGTGCCCTGTTGCTGTGAAGGGGCAGGTGGCAGCTCTGAGGTAGGAGGTGTTGGGAGGGTGGGTGTTGAGAGTTCCGGAATCTCCTGTGCAGCAGACCTGCGGCCGGGGAGGAGGGCCTATTGGTGTCTGGGCTTCCCAGCTGCTCCCCCGCAGATGAGGGCCGCCCTGGGGCCTCCAGAGCAACTGAAGCCTCTCCTGCTGCGACCCCACTTCCCAGGGGCTTTTTAGTGTTTTCTTGACCTTTAATTTTGATTTCAAATCTACAGAAAACTTGGACTAGTGCAGTGAACACACCTGTGCCCTTTACCTGGATTCACCAGTGTTAACCTTTGCCGTATTTGCGCACGTACTGTCTCTGTTCATACTCACACTCACACATACACACACACACACACACACACACTAACACATGCATATACACATACACGCTCACACACGTACACACTAACAAACGCATATACACAGACACAAACACGCACATATACACATATACACGTAAACACATTCACACACATACACCCACACAAGCACACTCATACACGTATACACACTAACACAAACACATGCATATACACATACACGCTCACACACATGTACACATACACACATAAACACTCACATACGCATATACACATACTAACACAAACACATACATATACACGTACACATGTACACACACATAAACATACACATATACACATACACATATATACACATACACACATAAACACATACACACTAACACAAGCACACACACATACACACTCACATGCATAAACACACATACACACATACACAATAACACATACATATACACATACACGCTCACACACACATACACAATAACACATACATATACACATACACGCTCACACACACATACACACATACACAATAACACATACACATACACGCTCACACACATATACACATACACACATATACACATGCACACTAATACAAACACACACATATATACACATACACACATATACATACAACACTCACACATACACACTGATATATACATACACACTCACATATACATGCTCGCACATATACTCACACACATGCATACATATACACACACACTCACACACACACTTTTTTTCCAGAACCATTTCAGAGTAAGTTGGAAGCATTGAGACATTTCACCCTTAAATACTCAGCCTGTATCTCTCAAGAACCAGGATATTTTCCAATGTATCCACAATATATTCATCACATTCAACACATATAACATTGATACACTACTAATATCTAATAAATACTCCCTATTAAATTTTCTCCAGTTGCCCAATAGCAGCCTATGACTCCCTCACCTCTCCCCTCCCTGGATTCCATCAAGAACCATTCCCTGTATTTAGTTCTTATACTGCCTTATTTCATGTTCTGATTAGCAGTTATTTTGGGTTCTGACTTGTCTTTTCCCTGTAAAGTGGGTTTTCATTTCAATTTCAGTTAAAATGGCTAATGGGACTTCCCTGGCAGTCCAGTGGTTAGGACTCTGTGCTTCCAGTGCAGGGGGCACAGGTTTGATCCCTGGTTGGGGAACTAAGATCCCACATGCCATGGGGTGTGGCCAAAAAAATAAAATAAAATAAAATAAAATGGCTAATGTTTCTATCAGCTTCTGAACTGGATGGGGCTGATAGGATGGAGAGAAAGCGTGGATTTTCAAATCCAGGCTTGTCACCTGTTAGCTCCATGGCCTTGAGCAGGTTACTTATCTTCTCTGAGCGTTGGTTGTCTCATCTATAAAATGAGAATAATTCCTGACTTGCAGGCTTGTCGTGAGGACCCCATGTGCTGAACAGGCCTGACATTGTGCCTGGCCCTTAGGAATGCTCTCGCAACCACAGTAATTATCACTGTTGTTCTGCAACTTCACCTGGCTTCACAGAGCAGGAAGGAGCTTTGGAGCAGGCTGGAATTTGGGTTGGTGACCTCAGGACAAATTCCTTATCCCAAGCTCATCACCTAAGAATGGTGCTGCGTCCTGAGCGGCTCTGCTGTCATTACACCTGTTTTGCTCCTGCTGGTGGAGTGCGGTTCAAGAACGCCGAGCCTGGGTCTGGATGGAGGAGGCCAAAATGTGGAATTTATTTATTAAGGTGGTTGCTCACGAGGCCCTAGATTCCGGGAGGTTGCGGTTTAATTACTGAGAGTGGAGCTTGTGGAAGTTCTCTCTGGTGCCCCAGCTTTGATGTCGCTGGGGAACCTGAGGTGCCACCCCAAGTGGGACTCTCAGCCCGGGCTGCAGATGAGGCTCAGGGCTGCCTTCCTCTGCTGAGCGCGTTTCTGTCCACTTACTTGTTTACTGGAGAGCAGTGTACCATGGTGGGGGGGAGCCTGGACGTTCTGGGTTCGAATCCTGCCCCAGAACGGACTAGGACGGGCTAGCTGGGTGAGCATAGACTAGTGCCCTCATTTGTAAAACCTTATAGGGATGCTTGTTGCAAAGACTGAATGATTCATATACGTGGAGGGTTCAGAACAGCGCGCGGCCAACAGCGAGCCAGAATGTATGTCAGCTGTTTCTTTAAAGCAGTGTTCTCACCTGGGGGGGACTTTACCCCCCAGGGAGCACGTGGCAAAGTCTGGAGACATGCTTGGTTGTCACAACCAAGGGGGAGGTGCCTTTGGCTGGTAGAGCCCAGGGAGGCTGCTAAATAACCTCCCATGGGTGGCACAGTCACCGCAACAGAGAAGTATCCAGTCCAGAATGTCACTAGTGCTGAGGTTGAGAAACCAAGCATTCTGGGCAGCACGTGGAACATGGAAGGAGGTCGTGTTCCTCACCACCCCCACCCTTATCCGTCCTTTGATCTGCTCCCCTCCCCCTCCTCCCCTCGCTGGTGTCCCTCCCACTGTGCCCAGGGCCCCAGTCCAGCTCCCCCAGGCTTCCCCTGGCTCACCTGCTCACCTGACCACTGACACTTCCTTTTCCTCTCAGCCAGCTCGGTTTTTTATCAGAGTACCTATCTCCTTCCTCCTTACTAGGTTATTTACCCACTGATTACTTCTCGTTTATTTCATTTTGTCTGTTCTCCCTTCTCCCTAGAATGTACATAGGGACTTTGGCCTGTTTTTGCACTGCTGTATCCCAGTCCCAGTTAGTGCTCAGAACGTCTGTTGATTGCATGGATGAATGCGTTCCCCAGGGCCACGCGGCTGGTACGTGACATGCCAGGATGTCAGTTCTTCGCCGTCACCCATGTCGCTCCTTCTTCCCAAAGTGCCCCCCCAGCCCCCTGCCGCATCCAGCACAGCATCTCCTAGTAGTGCCCCAGACGTTTCCCGGATCTGGTCAGTCACCACGTTCTGACTCCGCCTCCAGAACGCTTTGTGGATGTGCACGGTGATACCGACTTCATCTGAAGGACGAGCCTGCTCTGTTTCCACCCAGGGGCTTCTCCGTGGCCCTGGGAGCCCAGCCCCAGCTGTTGGCCTGTCCTCAGGGCCGTCACCAGCAGACCGGCAGCTGGCACGTCACACCCACACCCCCTCCCGCAGCTGCAGTGCAGTCCAGGCTCCGACACTGCTCCTGTCCTGCAGTTCCACCTGCCGAAGTGTCCCAAGCCCTCCCACCCTCACCGTCCCTTCTCCGTCACCCCGCAGCCCAAGCCCGGCCCTCACCTGGCCCAGCAGGGACCTGCCCTCCAGCTTCTCTCCATCTCTCCTCACACCGCAGCCCTCACGCCACAGCCACAGGGGTCTCAGGCTTTACCCGACTCTCCCGCTTGAACCTCTCCTCACCCCCCCCGAGACCCATGTGGTCCAGTACCTTGAGCCCCCTCACCTGCCTCCCTGTCCTCAGCTACACCTTCTTCCTCCAGTTTTCCCAAAGGCCCAGTCTCTTCCTGTTTGAGGACCTTAATGTGTGTGTGTGTGTGTGTGTGTGTGTGTGTGTGTCCCAACCCAGCTCCTCCTGACCTGAGTAACAGCTCAGAAGTCACCTCCAAGGGTGCCTGCCCCCAGGGCGAGGTCAGACTCCCAGCTGCGCGTCCTAGGGCACCTTGCACTTACCATCCCCGACCCCTGACCCCCATCATTTATCACCATCTGAGGCTCTGTTTACCAGGGTGTGACTTGATTCAAGCCTGTCTCCCCTGCTCACTGGGAGTCATTATCACAAGCATGCTCGCCTGTGTATCCTCAATGCCCAGCACAGGGCCTGGCATATAATAAACAGATGCTCAGTAATTGTTTGTTCAAAGAATGTCTGTTCCCTCTGCCTGCAGCGCGCTTCCCCATCTTCTCTACCAGCAAACTCCTATTATTCATCCTTCAAGACCCAGTTTCAGGGTCTTCTGCTAGGAGCTGGTCCCTCCCCTTCCTCTGTGTTGCCACAGAGCTTTGCACATCCCCTTACTCTGCCACTTAACTACACTGGGTCGAGGCCCTGGGTTTTTTCCTCTCACCTCTGAGCTGCTCAGGGGGAGGTGCTGGGCACGGCACGTTACGTGCAGTTGGCACTCTTGGAAGTGTTTGTGTTTTTAACCTGACCTATCTTTTTGGTTCATTGTTACATATTATTTGTGTTGTTTTCCATTTGCCTTGTGCAGTGTGGTTTCCTCAGCCATTCTGGAAGCTCCTGGAAGGCAGGCTTAGTGTCACAGCCCCACCTTTGTATCTCCTGCTTCCTGAGCCTGACACAGGGCTGTGTTCACCTAGAGAGGTTTTATTCTAGTAAATCTTTCCTGAGTCCATGTCATGTCTACGTAAGGTTACGGTCCCCTTGGCAGTTGAGAGCACTTGACATCCTTGCCCTCATTCTGGACTGGCTAGATAGTTGGTGGCACCCGATGCAGGACCCCTTGTTAAAAGAGTTATTCAGAATTGTAAGACGGCAACAGGAGAGCATTAAACCAAGAGTAGGGCCCTTATGAGTGCTCGGACCTGTGCTGGTGCCCAGGCCTCATACTCATGAAGCCAGCCCTCATCTCCTTGCATCCTCCGAGGGAGGACACGGTAGAGGTCCTGATTTCCTTTTGACCAGTGGCAAACTGGAGGGCTCAGGGGGCAGTGACTGACCTCAGATTGCACAGCTGACCATCGACAGAGTAGAACGGGAAACAGAGTCCAGCTCTGGAAGCGTGCTCACCGTCTCCACCGGCTCTGGGGCCCCAGGCGCTTTGGTCCTTGGTTTCCTCCTCTGTAAATTGGGAACATTGACCTGATCATCGGGTGGCAAATGGAACAGCTGGTGTGAGTCCCCAGATGGTCCCATCAGGAGCCACCACATCCCATAGGCGCCGTCTCCTTCAAGTCATGAAGCCAAGGTTCCTCTCTGTTTCTTGGACAGTCCGAGCCCTGTAGACAGTAGGAGGCTAATTGGCTGTTGGGGTAGTTGGAAAATTAAAGCCCCTCAGAAGTGGGAGAAGGTTGTCTCTTTTCATCTCTTTTTGAAGGAATGTGGGGACTTGGGTAGAAGGTTCCCCAGGGATCCTTGGTATTTCAGTGCTTTGATGTCTAGAGGAATAAAAGAGCAATTAATCGTTGTAAATGTCTTTCCCGTAGGGTAGGCTGAGGGTGGCGGGGGTGGCAGTGGCGGGTGACTGCTCTTCCATCCCAGGGCCATCACTGGTCTAAGGGCTCTGCAGACCAGAGACCCAGGGTCAGAGCAGCATCTCCCTGTAGGGGAGGCTTCTGAATCTCACTTCCTCTGGAAAGCATGTTTTCCTCAGCCTCTTGGGTGGGTGAGTAGCAGAGATTGCTGAAGACAGATGGGTTGCAGAGCTCCCCTTGGTCCCCTAGAATAGGTTTCTCAATTATCCAAAGACATCTGTCCTCACCGCAGGGCTGAGAGCCAGGAGTCCACCTTTAAACCAAGTGCTCTGAGGCCCACACGCCGCAGTGGAGGGGTGGCCGGGCTGCCACGGGCAGGCGAGACTCCGGCCCCCCCGCCTGCACCTCCACCCACCATTAGCAGCCTCCCTCCTGCCTGGTCAACCTGCAGAGGACCCAGACGATGAGGGTGTGTGTGGAAGGCCAAAGAAGAGAAGAGAATGTTCTCTGATTCCTAGAAGAGGTGTGTTTGGGGCAAGCACACCTGTGGCCAGACTAGTAGGTTTTAAATTATCTGAATCTGTGGGGGGTGTGTGTGTGTGTGTGTGTGTGTATGTAAACTTATGTTTCCATATACAACTACAGATGTTCCCCAGGCACACAAACACCATGCAAGTCTGAGCACAAAGTGGGCGGAGCGCCGAGGTAGCTGTGCCTGGCTTGTCGTGTTGTTTGGTGGGTGGGATGCCTTCTCGGGCAGGTGCAGGACTTGCCCATCAGCTGCCCGGAAGTGATTCACTCTGGTCCTCGACATCTCCCAGCGCGGCTCTCAGTCGGCCTCGGTGACTAACCCAAGGGGAGGAGGGTGTGTAGTGACCTGCTTTGGCAGGAAATGACAGTGCATAGCTGCAGCCAGCACCTTATCCCAGGGTGCTGGTGCAAGTTTCTGGGCTGGCCAGACATACAGATATTTCTAGACCGTGCAGGGCCCTTGGCCACAAGCTTCCCGCCATCCGCCTATATCCCACAGCACCGGCCGTGGCTCCTCCTGGCTCCTCCCGTGACCTGGGTTCTGTGTTTCCACAGGGCTGCACCTTCCTCCTTCTCCCCGGCCACAACCTGCCCGTCACAGTTGAGCACCTGTTTTCCTGAAGGTGATTTCCAGAAGCAGGTAAGGACCCCAGGGGAAGGACGTCTGGTAGAGTGGCCATAGAACGGCGTTGAGGAGAGGGCCTTGGGTACTGGCTCTAGGGCTGACCGTGAAGCTAGCACATCTCATATCCTTTCTTCATCGTCCCTGATAATGCTCATTGCTTCAGCTGTGTGGGTTCTTAACCGTGAGCGTTGTGGTTCTGCTGATGTCTTTTAGGCTGTTAAGATGTGTGAGGTCTGAATTAATATTTTATATAAGCTCTGTGAGTCACACAGTTATATGGCACTGTATTTTCATGCAATGTAAACATTGTACAGACGAAAATGTACATTTTAAAACATGAACATCTAAAATATATCACATTTTTTTTTAAATGGACGAAAGTCAAGTGCTGGGACCCATGGGGGAGAGGTGGCTTGTGTACCTATAGGCGCCCCCTGTTGTCTGGCCAAGCCCGAGGTCAGGCAGCATGTACAAGCAGGTGGTAGACCACCCTGGGTATAAACGTATATTCCAATTTACATAAGTGTGGGTGTTAAACAGCATTAGCTTTAAGTTTATAAATAAAAAGGAGTGCAGGTGGCTGTGTTTGTATTTGGGCGCCACCCCCCCACCCCCCCCATCCCCCGCCTGTCAAAGGGAGGCCAGCTTTCAAAGTCGTTTATCAGAATGGGTCTGACTTCTGCATGTCCTGCTCTCTGGGTCTTTCCTGCTCTACCTCCCAGTTCTTCCAAAGTGAGATCAGCTGTTTCCAAGCTGGAGCTCATGTGCATAGAGATTAGGTCCCTCTAATCTCTGGGCAGGAACGTGGTATCTTACGGACGACCTCGATGCCTCCCAGAAAATGTGGTGCGGCCTCCCAGGCCATGAGCCACATTTGTCACTTTGTAAACACCCTTCCCAGTGGTTGGGAACCCCTTCCTGACTGTCTTTTACCTACCCACCTTCCTTCAACAGAGATGCAGGCTCAGAACCAACAGAAGTGTGTAGAAGGTGTGTGTGTGGGGGTGAATGCATCTGTGTGTCTGCAGTGAATGTATGGAACTCAGTTTCTCTGAAGTGCATTTGTCCCAATCAGGTGTGATTTTCTGGAATCACGCCCACTTTCGCGTAAGCCGTGGATATCTGTGACACAGCATCCACGTAGCCACAAGCCTCTCCCCTCGCCTTTCGTTTGCATAGTTGATAGTTGCCTGTTTCTTTCCATTTTCTATGTTTTGGCTCATGTATGCCTTTCCCTGTTTAGCTTCCAGAATGTTATATCTTAAGAGAGGGAGCAGGTCTGTCTCTGACTTGGGCAGTTAACACTGAAGGATTTTCTTAGGATTTAGGATGGAAGCTCCACCATCTTAGGCGGTGGTGTGTTTGTGGGGTCGCCAGGAGACCATACGTGAGAAGCAGCGTTACCTTACCTTCAGCTCTCACAGCTGAGGACTGAATGAATAATTATTGTGTCCAAATTCTTTGCAGTTTGAACTTAGGTAATTTAAACACATTTTAGTGGAGACCAGTTTTTGATCCCTACAGGGAAGAATAAGAATTCTGAAGTGAAGTTAATCTGATGTGTGTCAAAACTGTGATGAAAACTTAACCACATGTTCGCTTGGATAGGCACCAAACTCAAAACACACTGTAATACACTTGCAACATTACCAGCGACTGAAAGGTCGTTGTTGTTTGGGTTGATTGTGGTTGATTCTCTTCAATTATTTCCTTCACATTGGCACCCTTGATGCAGCTTCTGTTTCGGACGGAATTATGTAAACAGGTCCCAATGTTCTCGTCCATCAGGATTGGAGTGCGGAGGGCAGGAACACGTGTTCACGCCGCCGTCGGCCCTGACCCATTCCTGGGTGTTCTCTCTGTCAGGCAGCAGGGTGGAGTCAGCTCAAACTAAAGCTCGAAGAATCCTAGAAGACCAGCAGTTTTAGGAAGGGCAGGAGTCCTCCCAAGGCACGCAGTAACAGTTTAAGAACTGGTCTCTGCCAGGGAAGTGTGAACAGGGAGCGACCTGGCCCCAAAGACCCATTCAGGCCCCAGCGACACCCCAGGCCCACGGCTGGGTGTGTGAGGCCCCCTGGTAATCACAGTGTGAGCGTGGTGGGTCCCCGGGGATAGTGGAGCTACAGTGGAACAGAACCGGTCCGTACGTGACGCCAAGGGTAGGATTGTTGGGAGGAGCAAAGTTCTGTGAAATAGACTCCGTGTAAAATGATTGAGACGGGCACCCACACACACTCCTGTGGGTTCTGAGCCCTCACACCCCTGTTGGAGGAAGCTTGGCTGGTCAGGAAAGGACAGTGAGGAAGGGGCTCTCAACCTCAGTGAAGCCAGCGTCCCGAGGTCCTGGGACGCACAGCAAAACCAGAGACATATCCTTGCCTGGGTAGAGCTGGCCCCTAAATGGGGGGATAGCGCTTGCTCTGGGACCCAGGACTGGGGGTGGTTTGTGACAGTAGGACCACTATGAAGCCTTGAACCAGAAGGGCCGTTGGGGGGCTTGTGTTGGGGGCCGAGGGGGTGGGGGGTGAGGGGGCAGTAGCACGGAGGTAGGGGAGCGGGTGGGTGTGGCCCTGGGGCTCTGGTTCTTTTGTGTGTGGCGACACCTAGTGGCCAATCCCTTGACTTCCACAAGGAGAGGGCCAACTGACCATTAGCCCTTGGACACAGGACAGAATCAGAAGACTTTTACCCCTGGAAGCCCTAATTCCCAATTTGAAGTCTTCATGGAGCATTTCAGATGACCTCGGAGAACACGACAGCCCAAGGCACACAAAATACTCAGGAATGAGAGTCTTTGGAAAAGCTAAATTTGGTTATGGAGACTGGATTAGGGACTTGTATTTGACCGTAAGTGATGTGGAGATGGTAGGGGGTGGAAGCCCAGACCCCACAGGCTGTCTGGGTTCTCTCTTAAGCCAACTGGGCCAGGGCTGAAGGAAGACGGGGCAAGCGAAGCAGCCACGGCCCCGGCCCTCCAGCAGGTGCAGGAAGACAGTGAGTGAGCACCCCAGCAGGTGCGCTATGAAGCGGACAAGGGACTTCCCTGGTGGTCCAGTGGTTAAGATTCCATGCTCCCAATGCAGGGGGCACGGGTTCAGTCCCTGGTCGGGGAACTAAAATCTGCATGCCGCATGGTGTGGCCTAAAAAAAAAAACAAAAGAAGAAGAAACTGGGATGTGATGGGACCACGTGCCCAAGAGGGCCTGGGTGGGGTGCACGACCTACCGCGGTCATGCAGTCAGGAAAGGCTCCCCAGGAAGGCATCTAAGCGAGCGGAAAAGAAGCCAGTTCCAGCCTGGGGACCCCAGTGCAAAGGCTGCTGGGGAGGAGCTTCTTGGCAGGTCCTAGAAACAAACTGGGGGCCAGCGAGACAGAGGGGAGGAGTGGGAGCGAGAGGCAGAGCCGGCCATGTGGGGTCCTGGCAAGGGCGTGAAGCGTATCCTGGGGTAGGTTGGAGTGGGGAGAAATGTCATCCATTCTGGCTTTTAAAAAGATCATTCCAGTTAGGTAGCCTCATCCACCAGAGGGCAGACGGCAGAAGCAAGAAGAACTACAATCCTGCAGCGTGTGGAACAAAAACCACATTCACAGAAAGTCAGACAAGATGAAAAGGCAGAGGGCTATGTACCAGATGAAGGAACAAGATAAAACCCTAGGAAAAACAACTGAATGAAGTGGAGATAGGCAACCTTCCAGAAAAAGAATTCAGAATAATGATAGTGAAGATGATCCAGGACCTCGGAAAAAGAATGGAGGCAAAGATCGAGAAGATGCAAGAAATGTTTAACAAAGACCTAGAAGAATTAAAGAAGAAACAAACAGAAATGACCAATACAATAACTGAAAAGAAAACTACACTAGAAGGAATCAATAGCAGAAGAACGGGTAAGTGACCTGGAAGACAGAAAGCTAGAATTCACTGCTGCGGAACAGAATAAAGAAAAAAGAATGAAAAGAGGGCTTCCCTGGTGGCGCAGTGGTTGAGAGTCCGCCTGCCGATGCAATGGACACGGGTTCATGCCCCGGTCCGGGAGGATCCCACATGCCGCAGAGCGGCTGGGCCCGTGAGCCGTGGCCGCTGAGCCTGTGCGTTTGAAGCCTGTGCTCCGCAACGGGAGAGGCCACAACAGTGAGAGGCCCGCGTAAAAAAAAAAAGAATGAAAAAAAAAAATAAATAAAAAAAAAAGAATGAAAAGAAATGAAGACAGCCTAAGAGACCTCTGGGACAAATTAAACGCAACAACATTCACATTATAGGGGTCCCAGAAGGAGAAGAGAGAGAGAAAGGACCAGAGAAAATATTTCAAGAGATTATAGTCAAAAACTTCCCTAACATGGGAAAGGAAATAGCCACCCAAGTCCAGGAAGTGCAACGAGTCCCATACAGGATAAACCCAAGGAGAAACATGCCGAGACACATAGTAATCAAATTGGCAAAAATTAAAGACAAAGAAAAATTATTGAAAGCAGCAAGAGAAAAACGACAAATAACATACAAGGGAACTCCCATAAGGTTAACAGCTGACTTCTCAGCAGAAACTCTACAAGCCAGAAGGGAGTGCCATGATATACTTAAAGTGATGAAAGGGAAGAACATACAACCAAGATTACTGTACCTGGCAAGGATCTCATTCAGTTTCGATGGAGAAATCAAAAGCTTTACAGACAAGCAAAAGCTAAGAGAATTCAGCACCACCAAACCAGCTCTACAACAAATGCTACAGGAACTTCTCTAAGTGGGAAACACAAGAGAAGAAAAGGACCTACAAAAACAAACCCAAAACAATTAAGACAATGGTCATAGGAACATACATATTGATAATTACCTTAAACGTGAATGGATTAAATGCTCCAACCAAAAGACAAGGAGCAAATCAGACTCGCTGAATGGATACAAAAACAAGACCCAGGGCTTCCCTGGTGGCGCAGTTGTTGGGGGTCTGCCTGCCGATGCAGGGGACGCGGGTTCGTGTCCCGGTCTGGGAGGATCCCACATGCCATGGAGCGGCTGGGCCCGTGAGCCATGGCCGCTGAGACTGCGCATCCAGAGCCTGTGCTCCGCAGCAAGAGAGGCCACAGCAGTGAGAGGCCCGCGTACCGCAAAAAAAAAAAAAAACAAAAAACCACAAGACTCATATATATGCTGCCTACCAGAGACGCACTTCAGACCTAGGGACACATACAGACTGAAAGTGAGGGGATGGAAAAAGATATTCCATGCAAATAGAAATCAAAAGAAAGCTCGAGTAGCAATACTCATATCAGATAAAATAGACTTTAAAACAAAGAAGCTTACAAGAGACAAGGAAGGACACTACATAATGATCAAGGGATCAATCCAAGAAGAAGATATAACAATTATAAATATATATGCACCCAACATAGGAGCACCTCAATACATAAGGCAAGTGCTAACAGCTATAAAAGAGAAAATCAACAGTAACACAATAATAGTGGGGGACTTTAACACCTCACTTACACCAATAGACAGATCATCCAAAATGAAAATAAATAAGGAAACAGGAGCTTTAAATGACACAATAGACCAGATAGATTTAATTGATATTTATAGGACATTCCGTCCAAAAACAGCAGATTACACTTTCTTCTCAAGTGCGCACGGAACATTCTCCAGGATAGATCACATCTTGGGTCACAAATCAAGCCTCAGTAAATTTAAGAAAATTGAAATCATATCAAGCATCTTTTCTGACCACAATGCTATGAGATTAGACATGAATTACAGGGGGAAAAAATGTAAAAATCACAAACACATGGAGGCTAAACAATACATTACTAAATAACCAAGAGATCACTGAAGAAATCAAAGAGGAAATTAAAAAATACCTAGAGACAAATGACAATGAAAACATGACGATCCAAAACCGATGGGATGCAGCAAAAGCAGTTCTAAAAGGGAAGTTTATAGCTATACAAGCCTACCTCAAGAAACAAGAAAACTCTCAAATAAACAATCTAACCTTACACCTAAAGGAACTAGAGAAAGAAGAACAAACAAAACCCAAAGTTAGCAGAAGGAAAGAAATCATAAAGATCAGAGCAGAAATAAATGAAATAGAAACAAAGAAAACAATAGCAAAGATCAATAAAACTAAAAGCTGGTTCTTTGAGAAGATAAACAAAATTGACAAACCATTAGCCAGACTCATCAAGAGAAAGAGGGGGCTTCCCTGGTAGCGCAGTGGTTAAGAATCCGCTTGCCAGTGCAGGGGATGCAGGTCCGTGCCCTGGTCTGGGAAGATCCCACATGCCGCGGAGCAACTAAGCCCGTGCACCACAACTACTGAGTCTGTGCTCTAGAGCCCACGAGCCACAAATACTGAGCCTGCGTGCCACAACTACTGAAGCCCAGGCACCTAGAGCCCGTGCTCCGCAATGAGAGAAGCCACTGCAATGAGAAGCCCACACACCACAACAAAGAGTAGCCCCCACTCGCCACAACTAGAGAAAGCCTGCGTGCGGCAACGAAGACCCAACATAGCCAAAAATAAATAAATAAAATAAATTTATAAAAAAGAAAAAGAGGGAGAGGACTCAAATCAATAAAATTAGAAATGAAAAAGGAGAAGTTACAACAGACACCGCAGAAATACAAAGCATCCTAAGAGACTACTACAGGCAACTCTATGCCAATAAATTGGACAACCTGGAAGAAATGGAAAAATTCTTAGAAAGGTATAACCGTTCAAGACTGAACCAGGAAGAAACAGAAATAT
This sequence comes from Globicephala melas, assembly GCF_963455315.2. Taxonomy (NCBI): domain Eukaryota; kingdom Metazoa; phylum Chordata; class Mammalia; order Artiodactyla; family Delphinidae; genus Globicephala; species Globicephala melas. The sequence goes on from NC_083314.1 coordinate 180,446,853, forward strand.
GAACAGACCAATCACAAGTAATGAAATTGAAACTGTGATTAAAAATCTTCCAACAAACTGTGATTAAAAATCTTCCAACAAACAAAGCCATGACCAGATGGCTTCACAGGTGAATTCTGTAAAACATTTAGAGAAGAGCTAACACCCATCCTTCTCAAACTCTTCCAAAAAATTGCAGAGGATGGAACACTCCCAAACTCATTCTATGAGGCCACCATTACCCTGTTACCAAAACCAGACAAAGATACTACAAAAAAAGAAAATTACAGACCAGTATCACTGATGAATATAGATGCAAAAATCCTCAACAAAATACTAGCAAACAGAATCCAACAACACATTAAAAGGATCATACACCATGATCAAGTGGGATTTATCCCAGGGATGCAAGGATTCTTCAATATATGCAAATCAGTCAATGTGATACACCATATTAACAAATTGAAAAAGCAAAAACCATATGATCATTTCAATAGATGCAGAAAAATTTTTGACAAAATTCAACACCCATTTATGATAAAAACTCTCCAGAAAGTAGGCATAGAGGGAACCTACCTCAACATAATAAAGGCCATATATGACAAACCCAGAGCAAACATCGTTCTCAATGGTGAAAAACTGAAAGCATTTCCTCTAAGATCAGGAAAAAGACAATGATGCCACTCTCACCACTCTTATTCAACATAGTTTTGGAAGTCCTAGCCGTGGCAATCAGAGAAGAAAAAGAAATAAAAGGAATACAAATTGGAAAAGAAGAAGTAAAACTGTCACTGTTTGCAGATGACATGATACTATACATAGAGAATCCTTAAAATGCCACCAGAAAACTACTAGAGCTAATCAATGAATTTGGTAAAGTTGCAGGATACAAAATTAATGCACAGAAATCTCTTGCATTCCTATGCACTAATGATGAAAAATCTGAAAGCGAAATTAAGGAAACACTTCCATTTACCATTGCAACAAAAAGAATAAAATACCTAGGAATAAACCTACCTAGGGAGACAAAAGACCTGTATGCAGAAAACTATAAGACACTGATGAAATAAATTAAAGATGATACCAACAGATGGAGAGATATACCATGTTCTTGGATTGGAAGAATCAATATTGTGAAAATGACTACACTACCCAAAGCAATCTACAGATTCAGTGCAATCCCTATCAAACTACCAATGGCATTTTTTACAGAACTAGAACAAAAAATCTTCAAATTTGAATGGAGACACAAAAGACCCCGAATAGCCAAAGCAGTCTTAAGGGAAAAAAATGGAGCTGGAGGAATCAGACTCCCTGACTTCAGACTATACTACAAAGCTACAGTAATCAAGACAATATGGTACTGGCATAAAAACAGAAATATAGATCAATGGAACAAGATAGAAAGCCCAGAGATAAACCCATGCACCTATGGTCAACTAATCTATGACAAAGGAGGCAAGGATATATATACAATGGAGAAAAGACAGTCACTTCAATAAGTGGTGCTGGGAAAACTGGACAGGTACATGTAAAAGAATGAAATTAGAACACTCCCTAACCCATACACAAAAATAAACTCAAAATGGGTTCGCGACCTAAATGTAAGATCAGACACTATAAAACTCTTAGAGGAAAACATAAGCAGAACACTCTTTGACATAAATCACAGCAAGATCTTTTTTGATCCACCTCCTAGAGTAATGGAAATAAAAACAAAGATAAACACATGGGACCTAACGAAACTTCAAAGCTTTTGCACAGCAAAGGAAACCATAAACAAGATGAAAAAACAACCCTCAGAATGGGAGAAAATATTTGCAAACGAATCAACGGACAAAGGATTAATCTCCAAAATATATAAACAGCTAATGCAGCTCAATATTAAAGAAACAACCCAATCCAAAAATGGGCAGAAGACCTAAATAGACATTTCTCCAAAGAAGACATACAGATGGGCAAGAGGCACATGACAGGATGCTCAACATCACTAATTATTAGAGAAATGCAAATCAAAACTACAGTGAGGTATCACCTCACACTAGTCAGAATGGGCATCATCAGAAAATCTACAAACAACAAATGCTGGAGAGGGTGTGGAGAAAAGGGTACCCTCTTTCACTGTTGGTGGGAATGTAAATTGATACAGCCACTATGGAGAACAGTATGGAGTTTCCTTAAAAAAGTAAAATAGAATTACCATATGATCCAGCAATCCCACTACTGGGCATATACCCAGAGAAAACCATAATTCAAAAAGACACATGCACCCCAATGTTCACTGCAGCACTATTTACAATAGCCAGGTCATGGAAGCAACCTAAATGCCCATCCACAGACGAATGGATAAAGAAGTTGTGGTGGGCTTCCATGGTGGCGCAGTGGTTGAGAGTCTGCCTGCCGATGCAGGGGACATGGGTTCGTGCCCCGGTCCGGGAAGATACCACATGCCGTGGAGCAGCTAGGACCGTGAGCCATGGCCGCTGAGCCTGCACGTCCGGAGCCTGTGCTCCGCAACAGGAGAGGCCACAACAGTGAGAGGCCTGCATACTGCAAAAAAAAAAAAAAAAAAAAGAAGTTGTGGTACATATATACAATGGAATATTACTCAGCCATAAAAAGGAACGGAATTGAGTCATTTGTTGAGACGTGGATGGATCTAGAGACTGTCATACAGAGTGAAGTAAGTCAGAAAGAGAAAAACAAATATCGTATACTAATGCATGTATGTGGAACCTAGAAAAATGGTACAGATGAACCGGTTTACAGGGCAGAAGTTGAGACACAGATGTAGAGAACAAACTTTTCCCCCCAAGGGGGGAAAGCCACAGCGGGGTGGGGATGGTGGTGTGCTGAATTGGGTGGTTGGGATGGACAGGTATATACTGATGTGTATAAAATTGATGACTAATAAGAACCTGCTGTATAAAAAAATAAATAAAATAAAATAAAAAAATTAAAAAAGAGCACACAACTTATAAAAAAAATAAATAAATAAAAATTAAAAAAATAAAAAATCATTCCGGCTACTTGCGCTGGGTGGTGGAGTGGAAGGAAGTGAGAAGGGGTGGACAGGAGGAGGAGTGATCCCCCAGAACCGAGCCTCCCCACTCAGCTGTGCTGGGAACTGAGGGCTGTCCGCTGCGCTCGTGCACCTGGCCCCAGGGGATGGCTGGCTGCCTCTCACCAGAGGTCATTCTGCAGGCAGCTCACCCCTCCTTCCTGGTTACCAGTGTTAATTAGACCCTTTTCTGAACCAGGAGGAGGTGACAGGATAGCAGACAGTAGAAGAGGGAGCCTGGGCTTTGGTGGTGGAAAGGAAGGCCCTGTAAGTAGACGGCACTGCATTGAGTGCACAGCTGCATTGCTACGCAATACACATTTTGCCCTATTGTGCAGGCTTTTAGGGCCGGAGCCCCTGTTAGCTTCTGGGGACTGAGCGGTTGACAGGAGCCTCCAGGGAGGCTGCTGCCCAGGGCTCTGGCGCCTTTCTGAGTCTGCCCTTCACCTGGGAGAGCCTGCTGGTCCAAGGCTTGCTGGCCCCTGAGGGATGGATGGTGTGAGGAGTGTCCTTGGCCCGCAAGCCCGGCTCCCTTGGTCCTCCGAGCGCAGCTCCTTGGCACCAGGGCTGCCAGGGCTCCACCCCCACCAGCTGCTGCGTTATTTCTGACTCATCCAGGAGTTACAAGTGTGTAACCCAAACCCCTCCACGCCCGGCTTCCTCCCCCCCAGCTCCTCCTGGAGGGAGGAAACCCTGGGACTTCTCTCCTGGGACCTTTCTGCAGGTCGGGTCCCTGCTGCACCTGGACGCAGCTGCCGCGTGCAGGAGCCACCCTGTGACAGGTGGGTGGGCTTGTGAGGGTGGCGGCAGCGAGCCCGGGCAGGTGTGTGTGCCCGCAGCCCCGGGCTCGCCGTCCCCATCGAGGGACTCCTTGGAGCCCAGCCCAGGAGGCAGCCTCTTGAACTCGTCAGGGACTTTTGCAGAGGGAGCTGTCTTGGTGTTTGGGGGCTGGGTACTGATCCCATGGCTTCTCCAGCTACAGGCCCCAGCCGGCTGCCTCTGATCATGTCACTTTGCTCCTCATGGAAGTTGCTGGCTTTGAAAGACGGGGACACTTTGGGTTTCATGCAGCACATCTCCTGGGCTCTTAGCAGGAGCCTTGCTGAGCCTTGCTGGCTGGAAGGTAGAGCTGGCAAGAAGTCTGGGTCAGCTCAGCCACCTGGGCCTGACAGCTCCACACACAGAGGGGGCTGGCCACCAGTGCCTGCTCCGGGGAGATCCCTGCTCAGTCTGGCTGTCGGGCCAGCAGGCGTGAGGGAGGAACGGGCAGCTCGCCACCTGCTCTGGGCTCTCAGAAACGAGCCCCTGATGCAACATGGGCGGCCTGACAACTTGTGCCGGTATGCGGGTATGTCTCGTCCTGACACCGCCCCACCCCATGCTTCTCCTCGCTCTGCAGGAGTCCCCAGAGCTGGCCAGGGCATGAACCGCGAGGGGGCCCCCGGGAAGAGTCCGGAGGAGATGTACATTCAGCAGAAGGTCCGAGTGCTGCTCATGCTGAGGAAGATGGGCTCCAACGTGAGTGCCTTCGGGGCGTCGAGCAGCAGGTCTCCCAGGGAGGGTGCCTGATGCCGGCGGGCAGAGGGGCTGTGACCACCTTCTGTAGCAGCTGTGGTCTGGGGATGGGGATGCCAGGCCTCTGGCTTGGCTGTGGCTAATTCAGGCTCCCGGGCACAGGCACCAGCATGTCCAGTTCGGCATGGCACTCCCTGTGCCATGTTTGGGCCAAGTGGGTGAGGGTCCTAAAGGCCCTGACCTTCCTTTCCTCCCCTCTACCGGGAGTCTTCTCTTCCGGTGGTGACCGGCGGGCAGGACAGCCACTGAGAGGGCAGCAGATATGCAGTGGCCCTTCTCAACAGGAGAGGGAGGGGCTCCCCAAGCAGGGCCTGCCCTATGCTGGAATCCCCGTCCCCGATCTGATCCCGGTGCCAAGGCCTGTGGGCCCCATGGACCAAGTTTTAGGGGTGGGAGCAGAGGGGAGAGGGTGCTCACCCTGGAACTAGAAGGTCAGTTCGCAACAACAGAGGCCCAGGGAACGGGTGCGGGCCACCCTTCACCCAGCCCTCTCGCCCCTGCAGCTGACGGCCAGCGAGGAGGAGTTCCTGCGCACCTACGCGGGGGTGGTCAGCAGCCAGCTCAGCCAGCTGCCCCAGCACTCCATCGACCAGGGTGAGTCCCTTGACCAGGGAGAGTCGAGGGCCCGCGTGGCCAGCGACAGCAAGTTGTGGTTCCTTTAGAAAGCGTAGCTCCAGCCCTTCCAGATGGGTGGTCCACGAGAGAGAGATTTCGGGGCGGCAGCTCCCTCACCCACAGAGCTGAGCCCCAGCTGGCGGCAGCGTCTAGACGTGGAGCCTGCAGAGCCTCCAGAGCCTCCAGGCCGGTCCCTTCTCCTTCCCCAGCTGGGAGCCAAGGACCCAATCAGGTAATGGGGGGGATCCCTTTCTAGACCTGGGGGAGGAAGAGGAAGAAATGGAGGTGTCTGGGGGCCCCATAGCTGCAGAGGCTCTGGTGGTTGCATTTCTTCAGCCTTTGCCTGCCCCTGCCCCCCGCCCCCGAGTACCCTGTTCAGGGACAAGGAAACCACCCTTGTGTGCAGGGGCCTGCTCTAGGTGCGGGCTGCACAGTGGCTGCTGTGTTCCTGGCTGTGCCCAGGAAGGTGGCCCCAGTGGTCCTGGAGGTCTCCGTGTGCCCAAGGGAGCTATTTCTCTTTTGAGTACCCTCAGCCAGTTGTAATAATGGTAGTGGGTAACCCTGAGTGTTTATTGTCTAGCAGGCTTGAGCTGCCAGCTGTATTACTTCTACTTAGCAGGCAAGGAAACGGGGGTTCTGAAGCAATAAGCCACTGCAGCCAGTTCCTGGGGGGCCCAGGATGCAAACCTGCAGCCCGATTGCAGAGCTGGGTTTGTCTCTGTCTGTCCTGGAGCCGCAGGAAGCTGGTGGGCACTTAATGGGCTCTCCCTTTCTGGAAGCCTTATCCTGACCCTGTAGCCCAGGACCCTGACCACCAATTTCCAATTGCTTGGAATTCTTGGCTGTTGAATCGTGCAGCCGGTGACCTGTCTGGTGTGAGCGGGCTCCCAGGAGCAGAGTGCTGATGGGCGTGTTTGCTGATCCCTGAGGCTGGGGAGGTGAGCAGACCTGGCACACGGGACTGCTTTTCCTGAGACTGCCCTTGTTCTCCTGGATGTCACACGCCGGGCTCTGCCCTGGCGCAGGACCCGGTTCCCGAGCTCTGACGCTGGGTGTGACCCAGCCTGTGCGCCCAAGTCAGCAGAAATGTAGAGGGTGTTCCCGTGGCCCCAGCAGCTCCCGGGGACAGCCTCTCGCCCGGGCCACCCTCATGCCGCACCCTGTCTGCGCCAGCTGTGCTGTCAGCCACCGCTGGGGAGGAGATAAGGGGTGTGGAGTCTGCCCCCCCACCCCGTCCTGGGATATTTCTTCTGGGAGAGGTCTTTTCTCCTCCAGGGCTGATCTGGGTTTTAGCGTGGGTCCCTCTCCCCTGCTCCCCAACCGCATTCACTTGAAACCCTCAGGCTTCTGAGTCCCTGGGGCATCACCTTTTCTCCCAGCCTGGTCTTGGGTCACTGGGTTAACCTGAATTTGAGCTGCAGGGGTAAGAATGCCTCTAAGTAGAAAGCTGTTAATGGGAAAAAAATCAAAAGAAGCTATAGAACTGTCAGTATAGAAAACACCACCACATACACTCCCTACCCCCTGCCCATATTCACACACGCACGAATGTATGTGTATAGAGCAAAAGAAGCTGAAAGAATATTTACCAGGTTGTTTAGAGAAAATTTTGATGGAGGGTGGAACCACATAAGGGACTTTGACTTTCCAAGTCACACAGTTTTTTGTAAAACTAATTTTTTTTAACATTGCGCATACATTTCTTTTACAATAAGGGAAGTTTTTTTTTAGATTCTGAATGGCTTTTTTGGTTTCCTATTTTTCTTTTTCTTTTTTTTTTAATTGAAGTATAGTTGATTTACAATGTTGTGTTAATTTCTACTCTACAGCAAAGTGATTTAGTTTTACATATATACATACATTCTTTTTTTAAATATTCTTTTCCATTATGGTTTCTCATAGGATATTGAATATAGTTCTCTGTGCTGTACTGTAGGACCTTGTTGTTTAAAGGGGAAGTTTTAAAAAGTGTTTTTAAGAGAACTCTTTTTGTCTTGCTCAGCTAAACCAACAACTGAAAATAAAAATGAGCTCTGCTGAGTTATTTAAGGCAGTCACGGTGACCTCACCTGGCCTGAAACTGCTGAGCAGTCAGGAGTGAGCCGTGGGCCTGTGGGTGTGATTTCGTGGCCCTGGAATCCGGGCCCTCCTGGGTGTGGGGCGTCCACAGACAGACAGGCTGGCCTTGGGTACTTCTCTCCGGGAAGCAGGCTCCTGGGAGTGAACCTGGAGCTGGGTGAGAATCTCTGGGGAGATGGTTCTCTGCTGCTGGGCTGCCCTTCAGTCTGCCCCTCGCCGCACAGTCACCTCCAGCGACAAGCCTCACAGGCTTACTGTATTTTCTTTGTGCCAACAAAACAGCAGGCAGTCCAGTCTCTCCCACTATGGAGGTTCAAGCCTGAGAGCAGGACCCTGCATTTCTGCCCACACCATGGGGCCAAATGGGGCTTTGATAACATTCTAGCCTGCCCACCTTCCCCGTTGGCAGAGCCGACCTCAGCTGATGCCACAGGGCATGTTGCTGTCAGAGTCTCAGGTGCCACCCGGGTGGCAAGAGCCCTGGATCATTGCTTCCAGTGCTCAGGACCCCAGCATGAAAGGCCCAGAAAGGCCTAGGAGCATTCGGGGTGATGGGCGGGACCGTCCCGTAGAAGCCTGGTGTGAGCACCTCCTGCCACTAGGCGGCACTGTCTCTCAGCAAATGCCTGTGCGCTGCTCCGCCGGCTCCCGCAACTCTGACCTGTGCTGTTCCAGCTGCCCTCAGTAGGGGGCCTGAGGCCGCCCCATCAATGGGTCAGCGCTTGGCCATCCGTCCCGGGGTCCTGCCCACCACCTTGGACCCGCACACGCTTCCCCTCTGGGGCTGGAGGGGTCTGGTACCGGGAGCACTGCTTGCCCTCCCCAGACCCAGGTAGGAGAGCAGCAAGCTGGGCATCCCTCAGCCCACGCCTCCCGGCCGCCCCCCATCCCATTCTTCCCTCGGTGAACACGTGTTCAGTATCTGCTGGGTCCAGGTAGGTGCTGGAGACCCTAGTGCACGGGCCTGCACCATAGCGCCTCACCAAATGGTTCCAGGAGAGGGCCCCAGAGGCCCCCCAGTACTGCACTGGACAGTGGGTAGACCTGCCTGGGCTGTGCTGTTCCAAGACCACCCTCGAAAGCCTCCTTCTGGAGGCCCTCCTTTCCCTCCCTTGTCTTCCATGAGACCCCCCCTCCCCCATTTTCTGCTTCTCTCTGCTCACTGCCTCCCACCCCCCGCCCCCCCAGTGCCTCCTTTCCCCTCACCATGGTCATGCTGGTGTTCTCCATATTTTGTCCTCTCCTCTCAGTGTCACACGCTGTCCCTGGGAGGTCACATCACTCCCGTGACTCCCAACAGAGCTCTGGTCGATGCCTTCCAAATACACCCCCTCAGCCCAGACCCCCTGCTGACCCCCAGATTGATGCGCGCTCTCTACTGGCCATCTGGCCGCACACGCCCCACATTCAGCACGTTCAGGGTCGTAACCTCTCCCCGCCCCAGGATCTGTGCTCCCACCTGTATTCTCTGTCGTGAGGATGTGCCACCCCATGAACCCAGTGTCCTGGGGACCAGCCACTGACTCCTGTCTTCCCCAGGTACCTAGGAGGTTACCAGGTCCTCTTGATTCTCCCGCCTTAATGCTCCTCACATCTGCTTTGTCTTCTCCATCTTGGTTTGAACCCGCATTTTGGTCTGAGCCCATGTTAATTCTTGTCTCGATCACCACAAACAGCCCCTAACTGGCACCTTGACTTCTCGTCTTGCCCTCTCCGTGCACTTTCTACCCTGTACCCAGAGTGAGTATCGATGGCTACATCAGCGGGTCTCTTCCCGACTTAAAATCTTTCAGTGGCTCTCTACTGCCTTGAGGATAAAATCCAAACCCCTTAGCGTGATGAGCAGGACCCCTGCCCACCCGACACCAGGACCTCATGCTCCACAAACAGCCACAGTGAATGGCTTTCAGCTCCCATCTCAGGCCTCGTGCGTTCACGCCTTTCCATCCCTGCATTTGCCTCTCGGCTGCCAGGAGCCCAGCCCTGAGCCCACCCCCTCCCCTGCCTCCTACAGGCAGGGGCCAGGCCCTCCTGTGATCCCCACCGCACACGTGTACCTCAGCCCTGCTACTCCCCATACTGTCTCCTGGTCCATCTCTTGACCAACTCTGAGCCCCTTGTGGCTTCCCTCTTTGTATTTGTGGGGCTGGGCCCCCCAGAGCGCCAGCATGTTCTTGGGTGAATGAATGGACCAGGCTCTGGGTCTGGGAGCCCATAGTCCCCCGAAAAGGCAGGAACATGGAGCGCTTGTCTCCTGGTCCCCAGGGTGGCCAAGCAGACCCGACATCCTCGCTGGACTGACTTTGAACCAAAGGCAATCATTGCTTCTCTGGGAAGGTCGCCTTGCTGAGAAGCCCCAGCTTGAGGCTCGGGGGCGGAGAGCAGTAGCTTCCAAAGCAGGCTCAACAGAATGCTGAGTTCGTGCCTTTCTTATTGTCAGTGCTGTTCTCTCCATAACATATGTCGATCGTTTTTCCTGGCTATGAAAGAATGCATAGTCATTGTGGAAAGTCATTGGGAAAGACAAACAGCAGAAAAGCTTAGAGGATTGACTCCTACCGTGTAGCTAGAATCACTATTCCCTTGCATTAATTTCCCAGCAGACTTTTTTAAAAAATATGCATGTATTTTCATTTTCAGAGTTGAGACCATACAGTGTAAACGTTGTAATATCCATTTTAACATCCATGTTTTCACTTATGATAATTTTACCATGTCCTCAAACGATTTTCAAGAAAACATTTTAGCAGTCACGTGATATGCAGCCATGTGGCTGTGCTATCATTTTTTGACCGATCCTTTACCTTTTTTTGTTTGTGGCTGCGCCGGGTCTTAGTTGCGGCACGTGGGATCTTTAGTTGCGGCGCATGAACTCTTAGTTGCGGCGTGCACGTGGGATCTAGTTCCCCGACCAGGGATCGAACCCAGGCCCCCTGCATTGGGAGTGAGGAGTCTTACCCACGGGACCACCAGGGAAGTCCCCTGATCCTTTACTACTCAACATTTGTTTTTCATTTTTGCTATTGATTATAATTAATTTAATTTATCGAGCTCCTCCTATGTGCCAGGTTCCATGTCAGGTAGCATTAAAGTTATCCCAGAGAATCCTCATGACAGCCCTGTGAGGCAGCCACTGTCACAGGCCCACTTTCACGATGAGAAAACAGGCCCTGAGGGGTTGAGTAAGGTGCTCAAGGTCATAGAACGGGCCATGTGGGTCCAGGGTGTGGTAAACAAAGACCGTCTAGGAGTGGCTTACAGGCCATGTGCATTTTTAAGCAGAACAGTGTTTTACCAGAGGAGCAGGTGTGCTGTAGGGAGTTAGCATGGTATTTCAGGAGGGCATGAGAAAATTGGAAGGATTTCCTGCTGCCTTCTTTTTCTGGGCCTTTCACCTCCAGGTGCCTTTGAACGTGCTGGTTCTGTTTGAGCTCCAGGTCTCTCTCTGCCCCAGCACCACATCGGGGACGGATGCGGCGAGTGCCAGTTCCAGGCCCCTGGTACACTTGGCAAAGGCCTCCTCATGGCCAGTCGCCTGCAGAACTACCATCCTCGAGTCATGCTTCGTATAGACCTTTGTCCAGCCGTCCTGGGGCTGGAGGGACCCTGTCTTGATGTGGCCCATTTTGTTAAGGAAGCCCTCGTCCTTTCTCTTCCCCTCTTTCTGGCCCTGGAGCCCAGGGCCCAGGCCCTGGCACGCTGGCTCCCCAGGCCTGTTCCAGCCTCTGTCTGATCACACTCTTTCTCGAAGAGACTTTCCAGGGAAGGTCCCCAGCCTGAGCCAGCTGGGCGGTCCCAGGGCTCTTCTGGCTTTCCCCTGTGGAAGCCAAGGCTGCAGGCTCAGGGTCCGCTGCCAGCAAGCCTAAAATAGGTCATTTGGTCTCAGGGTTACACTGAGAACCTTGTTAAAATAGCTGTGGTCATGGGCAACCCAGCAGGGAGCCAGCGGCCCAAGGAGAGGGCCCACCCAGTGCACGGCTCTTCCAGGGACCAAGCAAGCTCACCCCTATGCTCATCACCCCACTTGACCCTCTCAGCGGCCCTCGAGTGGGGTGCTGGCACAATCTCTGTTTCACAGCCAGCATTCTTCCTGGAATCCCTTCCCACACCATCTGGCCTCTGCTCTTTCCCTTCCTCTGCCGCCCTCTCTGCCCTTCCAGGGTCGGCCCGCTTCCCTCCTCTGGCTCCTGGACTGCCTGCGGATCTTTCCTTCCCTGTAGCGGTTATCACATCAGGTCAGGAGCCCCGAGGGGCCAGGGTCCGTGCTGTGCTCGCAGTCTCACATTTCCCCGTGGTCCAGCTCTGGCACAGAGTGGGGTCTGTCAGGTCCCTGTGTAGACCGAGGCTACCCCTCTGTGCGGACCAGCTGCCGGGGTCCCGGGACCCCCATCTGCTCACGTGCGGCTCTGAGGCTTCTCTCCCAGAGGCTCCAGGTGACAACCAACTCTGGACTGAAATTACTGTCAGGCCCCGGGAGAATTCCAGTCAGTGGGATGGGAAGCTAATCTTTTTAAACTTTAATCAACACTTTCATGAGAATTACCTGTAACCTAATAATAATAAAATTGAACCCAAAATCTCATATACATTGAATCCGACTGAAAAATCAACCAGAAGGACTTGGTACATGATAACTTGTGTCACGGAAAAAGAATAAAAAATACCCCATGTTGAGGGGGATGAATTGGGAGATTGGGATATACACTACTGACACCATATATACCACTATATATACACTATTGATACCGTGTATTAAATAGGTAACTAATGAGAACCTGCTGTATAGCACAGGGAACTCTACTCAATACTCTTCGGTGACCTAAATGGGAAGGAAATCCAAAAAAGAGGGGAGATATATATACGATGGTTGATTCACTTTGCTGCACAGCAGAAACTGACACAGCATTGTAAAGCAACTATACTCCAATAAAAATTAATTGAAATAAATAACCCCAAGAAAGGGAAAGAGCTGAAGAGCAGAGCTGGTCGCTCAGTTCGGCCTCTGGTTCCGGCCGGTGAAGGGCTGCCTTGACCTTCCTTTAGAGCTGAGAGCAGGGGCCTCCAAGCCCCTGTGCACCTCTGCTCCCACTCCTGACACCCAGAAGAGGCAGACCTCTGTCCCGGGGAAGAGCATCAAGGCCAGTTGGGCCAGCGATGGCACTGTCCTGTTCACAGTAGCCCATTGATCTGGGTGCCAGGCGACCGCCCCCGGCCTCGAGTTGCCAGCGCAGCAGGGCAGATGGAAACACAGGCAAACACGTAAAGAATTTTGGGTGCAGATCACAGGATGACTGACCCTGAGGGAAGGGAACCCCCCTAGAAAGCCCCAGAGGTAGGATGTGTGTGCTGGGCTCAGTGGGGTATGGGGGGGTGAGGTGGGTTTGGGGCACGTGGGACTAGAGCAGAGCAGGTGTACTAGAACCCTGAGGGGTAACCCCACAAGATGCTGTTTGTGATGCTTTATGCTGCGGACATTATGCAGGTCAGTCAGATGGGCAGGATACGTGTGTTTTGCAGGTGAGGAAACGCAGGTGGATGTGCAGGGACTTGCCCAGTATCGCACGGGTAGGCAGGGGTCAGACCCAGGTCCAGGTACCGTGATCCACCAAGGGAGCCCAAGCCTGGGGAGGCGCTCGTTGGTCTGTCAGGAGGCCCAGGACCCCTGCCAGGAGCCGCCTCCCACCTGGGCCCAGGTACCACCAAGCCTGGAGCCTGCCTTGGCTGCTGAGACCTTGGCGACCAGTGTCGTGCTGTCTCTGGGTAAAAGCCATCGTCTGGGAGCTTTGGGTGGCAGAGCTGAGCTGTGTAGCAGCCCTGGGCTCCTAGGCTACGGCTGCTAAAAGCAGCACGTGCCGCCAGGCAGGTTTGGGGCTGTCTGGAGGGAGACCTAGTCCAGGATGGTGCCCGAGTTTCACCCCCGTGGAGACGTTTGCCCTTGTAGGAGTGTCTGGGACCTGTTTTCCTGGGAGCCTCGCTGCCTGGCTCATCTCCCCAGAGCCAGTAGCTGAGCCGTGCAGTTTTTGGGTAGGTGGGTAGCCGAGTAGCAGATGCTGGTGGGTATGCACAGCAAGAAAGTGAGCTCAGGGGGCAAAGAGGAAGCACCAAAGCCGAAAACCACGTGGTCAGACAAGGGGCAGACGTCGGGAATGGGAATCATTCCCTGGACGCTTTGGTGCGTGTGGCCGTGTTTCCTCTCCAGCTGGTCAGCCGTGTGCGTGGAGGATACGGAGTTTTCCAGGCCCCAGTCATTTGCCCTCATTGGGAGGGTGTTAGGCCCATTAGGAGGTCAGGAGGCTGAGATGCCCGAGCCCAGCATGGAGTAGTTGTGCTCAGCTCCGGCCAGGGATGGGCGTGAGGCTTTCAGAGAGGCTGGGGTGCTGCCGCCCTTGCAGGAGCCCATGACCCTGCATCGGGTGACGTGGGTGTCCCCACTTATGGCTGGTGCTGGTGCTGGGAGTCCCCGCCTTTTATCTGGTGACATCTGTACCGGGCTGTGTCCTGAACTGTGGGGCACCGGGGCTGGAAGGCTTTGGAAGCTGGCCCAGGCTTTTGTTACCTTGTGTTGGTTTCCCGGGGAGGGTCTACTCTCAGGGCTGTTGCCTCTCTCCGGCCACCTGTGAGCATCCACTCCTCCCGGCTGGACTCTGCAGGAGCTGGAAGAGCTCTCCGCAGCCTGTCCCCCCGCAGCCAGGCGCTTTGCTGAGCTGTAGGCTGGACCAGCACGGTTAGCACATCCCTGCTGCCCGAGGAGGCTTCATCCCTTCCTTCCGCTGCCTGGTCTCTCTCTCCGCGGGGTCCCTCCTGGAGAGGGGGTGGTGGTGGTGTCTGGAGCAGTCCTCGTCCGCCCTGGAGCCAGGCCCAGCTCCATGTGAGCTCCAGGGTCTGTGCCTTTCCTGGAAAAGGGCAAAGGGCTCCACTAGGATGTCTCCGGCCAGGTCTGAGAAATAGCGGCCGGGTGTACCCTTACTCCGTCCATCACCTTAGGGCTGCAGCCATCTCCCTGTTCCTCTTTCCTGTTTTTTCTCATTCCTGGGCCTTTCTCCAAACCACACTGCTCCCTGCCCGCTGTGCCCCAGCACCCTGTAGTGAGCTGGCTTCCCGATGGCAGCATGCTGGTTCCCTTCGGTGAGCGGGACGTGGGCTGAGGGTGGTGCTGGTGTGTGGAGCCTGGGCTGGGCTTGTGATTCTGCTGGTGTGAATTCATCCTGAGCTTGCAAACAGACCAGTGACCCCATTGTCTGTCTCCCGCCCCCAGCTAGGGGCCAGCCTCCCTTTTCTAAGCTCCTGAATATTTGTCATTTTTCTCTCCCCAGTCACTTGACTGGACTCCATTAAAGGGGCAGAGCTGGCACGGGCCGTGGGGTGGGATGGCCCCCTCGGTGCCCTGCCCTGGTTCAGAGAGCTGTGCCCTCTCCAGCGCCTTGGCCCTGCTCCCCGTGGCAGGGGAGCCATGGGACTAGGGGGGCACCTGGCAGAACAGTAGGCGGAGGCAGGGGGTGGGCGTCTGGGCTCCTCCCAGGTTGGTCTTCTGGATTCCATGTTGAATTTTCTCCAAGATACCCCAGGGCTGCTCTGGTGTTGCTTTATAAATCCTGGGTCTTGGTTCCATTCTAATGGGAGCAGATGGATTACTGCATTCTCTGCCAGGAGGCCTGAGCAGCCCCAGTGCTCAGGGTAACTGGAGCAGGACCGATACTTCCTTTTCCTAATAGAAAACGACAAAACATGTAGTGTAGCTTGGTCTTCGGAGTCTGCGTCGGGTCCTCCCTCTGCCTCTGATTCACTGAGTTGCTTCATCTCTCTGAGCGTCAGGCTCCTCACCTGTAACGATTCGTCCTGTATCACTGTGTTAGATGCTGTGGTCAGTGAGGGCCTGGGGAGGTGATTTTACACAGACTGGCATGAAGTGCGAGACCTGTGAGCAGAGCATTGAGGCAAAGGAAACCGCAGGTGCAAAGGTCCTGGGTTGCAAGTGCCTGTGCCTGAAGAACAGCCAGGAGCCCATGTGGCTGGAGCGGAGCGGGGCGTGGGAGGAGGCATATAAAAAGGGGTGAAAAGACAGCGAGAGGCCAGATCATGGTGGGTCTTGAAGCCACGGTGTGGAGTTTGGAGTTTCCCTTGAGTATGATGAGAAATCTTACAATAAACCACCTTTGGAGAGTTTTGAGCAAAGGAGTGGCAGGATCTGACTCATAGTTTTAAGAACTTCCTTCTGACTGCTATGTGGAGAATGGACCCTCGGGGTCCAGAGAGGGGAGATCCAGGAAAAGAGGGTACAGGAGGCTAGTGAGAGGGGTAGTGGTGGCCTGGACCAGAGTGGTAGTAGGGGAAATGGTAATGTATTCAGGATACATTTTAAAAGCACAGCCAGCGGGATTTGCTGATGTGTTATACGTGGAGTGTGTGTGCGAGACAGGGAATCGGGAATACCCCAGGGTTTTTGACCTGAGCAACCAGGGGATGGAGGTGCCATGGGCTGAGATGGGGCAGGCTGCAGGTGGGGCAGGCGTGGGGCTGCACCATTTGACATTCCACCAGCAAAGTCTGAGGGTTCAAATTTCTCCACATCCTTGCTAATGCTTGTTATTGTCTGTCTTTTTGATTCCAGCTGTCCATTGGGTATGAAGTGGTGTCTCATTGTGGTTTTGATTTGCATTTCCATAATGACTGATGATGTTGAGCGTCTTTTCATGCCCTTGTTGACCATTCATATATCTTTTCTGGAGAAATGTCTATTCGAGTTCTTGGCCCATTTAAAAAATTGAGTTGTTTGACTTTTTATTATTATTGAATTGTGTTACTTATATATTCTAGATAGGAGTCCCTTACCAGATATATGATTTGCAGATATCTTCTCCCATTCTGTAGGTTGTCTTTTCAATTTTTTTGATAGTGTTTTTTGAAGCATAAAAGCTTTTAACTTTGGGGGCTTCCCTGGTGGTCCAGTGGTTAAGACTCCACGCTTCCAATGAAGGGGGTGCGGGTTTGATTCCTGGTCGGGGAACTAAGATCCCACATGCGGCGTGGCCAAATTGTGGGGAGAAGAAAAAAAGGCTTTTAACTTTGATAAAGCCCAATTTATTTATTTTTTTCTTTCGTTGATGGTGCTTTGGGTGTCATATCTAAGAAACCATTTCCTAACCCAAGACTACGAAGATTTACTCCTGTGTTTTCTTCTAAGAGTTTCATAACTTCAGCTCTTATATTTAGGTCATTCCTCCATTTTGAGTTAATTTTTGTATATGGTGCAAGGTAAGGGTTCAACTTCATCTTTTACATGGGAGTATATTTCGTTGTCCCAGTACCATTTGTTCAGTTCTTTCCCATTGAACCCTCGGCACCTTTGTCAAAACTTAATCGACCATAAATGGGAAGGTTGATTTCCAGCTTCTCAATTCTATTCCATTGATCTATGCCAATTTCCACCCAAACTTGTTTACAGTAGCTTTGTAGTAAGTTTTGAAATTCAAAAGTGTGGGTCCAACCTTGTTCTTTTTTCTCAAGATTGTTTTGGCTCTTCTGCATCCTTTGCGTTTCCATATGAATTTTAGGAGCAGGTTGTCAGTTTCTGCAAGAAAGGCAGCGGGGATTTGATAGAAATTGTGTTGAATTTCATCCGGCGATGTTTTAAGACATTGATGTTTTGTTCTTTTTAGAGTCCAAATTTCATACTTCATTTGTTAAATTTATTCCTAAGTATTTTATTATTTTTGCTGCTACTGTAAATGAAATTGTTTTCTTAATTTCATTTTCAGATTAGTCATTTCTAGTTTATAGAAATACAAATGATTTTTGTACATTGACCTTATATCCTGCAACTTAAACTTGTTTATTAGTTCTAATAGTCTTCTAGTGGCTTCCTTAGGATTTTCTATATGTAAGATCCATGTCATCTACAAATACAGTTTTATCAATACTTCTTTCCAATTTGGATGCCTTTTATTTCTTTTTCTTGCCAAATTGCCCTGGATAGAAACCTTCAACACAGTATTGAATAGAAATGGTGAGAGTGGACATTGTTTTCTTGTTCCTAATCTTGAAGGGGGAGAGCTTTCAATCTTTCACCATTAAGTATGATAATAACTGTGGGTTTTTAGTAAATGCCCTTTATCAGATTGAGGAAGTTCACTTTTATTCCTAGTGTGTTGGGTGTTTTTATCATGAAGGGGTATTGAATTTTGCCAGATGTGTTTTCTATGTCTATTCAGATGATTATATGGTTTTTGTCCTTTTTTCTATTGATAGGATATATTACATTAATTGATTTTTGGATATTAAACCAACCTTGCATTCCTGGGATAAATGTCACTTGGTCAGAGTAAATAATCCTTTTTATATGTTGATGTATTCCATTTGCTAGTATTTTGTGAGTATTTTTGCATATCATAGGTATTATGAGTATCTATATTCATAAGAGAGACTGGTCTGTAGTTCTCTTTCCTTGCGATGTCTTCATCTGGTTTTGGCTTTATCTTTTAATGGGTCAGAGAGTGTGGAACAGGAGAGACTGATCATCTTCTCCCCTCCTGTGCTCATGGCATCTGGTGGGAAAGGACAAACAGAAAGGACAAACTCTGAACCCAAGTGCAGACAGCGTCAGCAGAGGTACCAGTGGGGTGGACCAGCCTTGTCGGTAAAACAGGATAGTAAACCTAGCTGACGGCGCAGAGGCGGTGGGCTCGGCCTGCTGGCTTCCTTGTAACATCTTCCTGTTGTGAGTCCTGCGTTTCCAGGACAGTGAGAGCATCTGAGGAACCCCCACATCCTAGCCTTTAAGGGAGAAGGAGGGACCATGAGGGTTAACCTTGGAGACCCCTCCTGGCTCTCAGGCTCTAAGAGCTTGAATCTTAATAACTAACTAAGCAGCTCACCCTCCCTGTTAGGTAACTGGCCCAAGTTCCATGGAAAAGAGGAAAGGGAAGGGCAGCATCCTCGCCCAGAGGCCTGTGAGCTCAGGTCAGGCTCTTGTTGAATGATGAGTACCAGGCCAGCCAGTGATAAGGACAGGTCAGACAATGCTCTGGAAGAGCCTGCCCCCGCTCGGGCCCCAAAGGAAAGCAGATCCCTGGTGGTGAGGCCTGGAAAACAGCAAGTCCTTTAGGAACAGAACACAGTACGGATGGGCAGCAGCTCTGTGGGCCCTTTCCGCACCCAGCTAGCAGCAGAGTGGGAGGCTCTATAAATGGGAGCTGCAGATTCCTAGCCTTCCCCACCCCAGCCAGGGATGGGGCCACCAGCTGGCGTTGCAGCACTGCCTCAGGTGTCTTGCTAAATAGTTGTTGGAGTCCCTGCATGACCTTGAGGAGGTGACTTCTTTCTCCACCTCTCAGGGTGTAGCCCAGCTACACACACTGGGCAGCCCCCGAGTCTGGGCTCCTCCAAGGAGCCAGTGGCCATTCCCTCTGCAGACTCACTCTTCCTTCCTGGGGCAGCTGGTGCTATTTTTGTGCCTGCAGCTCAGCACAGAGGCCCAAGGTCCCTTCGAGAAAGCCCACGATACAGGCAAGGAAAGAAGTGAGTGGGCTGTCCCTGTTCATTGCATCTTTTGCTCACAAGTCCCCTTTCGTGGTCTCTCTTCAGCCCCCTCCTCCTCAGCGAGCTGGAGAGGCGGCACTCGGGAAAAGCCGGCATCTGTTAGGTAACCAGCTCAGCTGCCGTGCAGGGTATGATGTAACCTTGGATTCTGTGGTTGCTAGGAAAATTCTGCCGCAGTGGTAT
The DNA here is from genome assembly GCF_963455315.2 of Globicephala melas. NCBI lineage: Eukaryota > Metazoa > Chordata > Mammalia > Artiodactyla > Delphinidae > Globicephala > Globicephala melas. The sequence goes on from NC_083314.1 coordinate 180,465,880, forward strand.
TGCGTGGTCCGAGGACTGAGGCGAGAACAGAATGTTCCCGGGACGACAGGGGAAGGACTGGTAGGGCTTCCCAAGCAAAGGAGCCCAATCCCAAGAAGTCGGATGATTTGAGCTCCTTTCTAGAAGCTCGTTCCCCTTTGCAGGAATAGAGGTTGTACTGGTAACAGCAGAACCCCATCAAGGCAGATGGGGCATGTGTGGCACGGTTACTCCCCTGTGTAGCACCTTGGCCCTCTGGTGCCCCAAACCGAAGGACACGCCTGTAATGTTACATCCTTGTGGACAGGCCCTCCTTCTACAGCACCCATGCCTGCGTGCCTCCTCCGTGTGGCAGGGCAGTTAGGAAGGAGGTCAGGACGAGGCTGCCAGTGGGAAGGGGTGACTCCCTGTGGCGTGGACGGAGGTGGCCGACACCACGCCCCGGGGTGGGGGCCGGCCGTGGTGGCGTCCTGCCCTCTCCCTGACTCCGTTTCACATGTCCGCCGCCCCACCGCGCCCCGCTGCCCGCGCGCCCCTCAGTGGCCTTTCCTGTTTCTGCTGCTCCGATCCCCCTCCCTGGGAAGAAGTCCTCCAGCAGAACAGAAGAGAAGTTTGTCTAAAAGGCCATGGGCAACTGACTGTTACTTCACGTTCAGGGTGCTACCAAGAACGATCCTTTAGAGAAAGGGGAGAGCGGGACTTCCCTGGGGGTCCAGTGGTTAAGACTCCGTGTTTCCACTGCAGGGGGCACGGGTTTGATCCCTGGTTGGGGAACTAAGATCCTATATGCTGTGCAGCCAAAAAAAAAAGGGGGGGGGCAGGGGGAAAGGGGAGAAAGTGGCAGGGCCCAGGCAGGGTCCGGGCCCAGGAGGTGGGGTGGGACCTGCAGGTCACCTCACCTGCCCTGCAGGGTCTGCCACTCAGTCCTTCCTGCCCAGCAGCTTCAGGTGGGGGAGGCAGGTCAGCATTTCAGGCTCTTTCCCTCCTTCCTGCCTTTTCTGGCTGCATGTCAGAGCCTGTCTTATGGAAAACAAGACAAAGGAAGTGATTTCATGAGTGCCTGGACCAGAATCCTCAAATCCACCATTAAAAATAACAACAAAAAGATTATGGCCATTATCTGTCTCCATGGGAGCCGGGCCGACCACGGGCTGGAAATGGGCCTGGCCGCGCTCCCCTGAGCAGGTGCTGGGTTTGGGCAAAGAGGACTGGCTGTTAGGAATTATGAGCAAGATCCTCCAAAGGGATCAAAACAAGAGTCTTAAGAAGGAAGAGAGAGGTTCCCAAGGGCCCCCGGCTTTGGTGACCTTGGAGCAAGGGTCACAAGCAGAGCCCTGCTCCAGGACAGCAGCCTGGGTTCTTGGCACGCTCACCTCTTCACCGTGTAGCCTTGAGCAAGCCTCTGAGCCTCGCCCCTGCGGCCTGCAGCCCACAGCCGTGCAGCAGGGTTGCTGGCCTACCCTGGCCAGGCTGTAGGGGAGGCCCAGGACCAGAGGGGAGGTGGGCTCCCCCAGAAGCACTTTGTTCTCGGAAAGCACCCCGCTACAGTGGACTGACTGACACTGCATCGGGGGCCGCAGCCTCCTCGCCTTGTCCCAGGTTGCAGCCCAGGGCCAGAGGACCATCCAGCAGCAATTCTTTCGCCCTGGTCTGCAGGTGCAGAGGATGTGGTGATGGCGTTTTCCAGGTCGGAGACGGAGGACCGGAGGCAGTAGCTGCAAACCCCTTGGAATACCCTGGAGGCTGGCAAAGGCCAGGAGATCTGTGTGGACCTCACCGGCTGAGTGGCAGAGGGTCACCTTCCCTACCCCGACCCCCTCACCCCACCCCTTCCCGTCCCGCCCCACGGCCACTCAGAATCCTCCAGGGAGACACCAGTGGTGCAGTTACGATTGGCTTAAAGGGACGGACTCATGATTGGCTGCGGGAAGAAACCTTTTTATTTTTAAATCTCGACCAACGCAAACCTTTTTATTTCTGACTCTTATTTAAAAAAAAAAAAAAATGCGCCTCGGTGTATGGCTTCTCAGGAAGCTCTCCGAGCTCTGGTGCTTTATTTCGGTCACTTTTTAGGAATGTGAAGAGGTCCGATTGGCTGCTTAAACTGGAAAAGGATTTTGATTGGCTGGCTAATGGGAAACGGTTTTTTTTCTTTGATTGGCTGCAGGTGTCCTGCTGATGGCAACAGCTCCTCTCTTTTGAATGTTGAAAACAGGGTTTGGGACGTTGGTTGTTATATTCGACTTGAAAAAAGAAAGAAAGAAAGAAACCAAGTGCGCTTTGCAATATTTATTACGCAAAGAGCTTGCTGCTGCTGCTTTGACGTGTTTTTTGTTTGTGTTTGCATTTGATTGGCTTTCGATATGTGTGTTTGGTTTCCCATTGGCTCACCCATGACTCCTGTTGCCATGGGCTGCCCACGCCCTGCTGCGTGCGGGCCCTCTCCAGCCCGGGGGTCCACCTAGAGAGTGCTTTTGCTTTAATGACCACACCAGGCTCCATCAGCGAGGGGACCCCTAGGACGCCAAGCAGGGCCCACAGCTGGAAAACAGGGCCCCAAGGAGGTTTGTGTTGTCCTGAACGAGCAGCCCAGAGCTTAGAGGTGACCATTAGCCAGGATTTACACGCATCACTTCATGAGTTGGCAACCAGCCAGCATCCCTTGGTGAGAATGGAATCGCTCACACGCACCATCCGGGCCTCTCCAGCCTGCCCGCGCTGAGCCATTCCCTCCATATTCAACTTCCTGAGGCCTCATGGTGGGGGCTCCTCTTATAAGGGGCAGGAGCTGCCCAGCTCTGAGACCCCGAAACATAGCAGAGGTCTCTGCCCGAGAGCCCAGAACGCCCACAAAGGCCCCAGCTTGGCTCACAAGGCCCAGGAGGCCTTTGGCGCGAAACGCACCCTCCCACCTCCCCCAGCCTCCTCCCGAGGTGTGTGCTGCCAGCGCAGTGGGTCCTGACCAGCCCTGGGAGCTCTATCATCCGAGGCCGTGCCCTTCACTGCACTGCCTTCAGAAGGGTCTCTCTCCGCAGCAGCCTGGAAGGGACAGTGTCATTATTTATGAAGTGCCCACTGGGACCGCTGGCTGGGTCTTCAGTGAGCGAGTGCCACCCGGCTGGCCCTCAACCCCGCCCCCAGAAAGACATTGCAGAGCAGTGGTCTTTGAAGGGCTGCAGGAGCCCCAAGTCTTCCCACCTGCCCTCCTCCCCCTGGAGGCGGCCTGTCCTGCTCCCTGCATCTCTCGCGGGAGTGGAATCTGGGTGGGGAGTTGGAGGAAGATGCGGGCCTGGGGAGGGGAAGCCTCCCCACGCCCCCGCCGCGACCTCCCACCCCCATCCCGGAGGTAGTAGATGGCTGAGGTCTCCTTCTCACCCCAGGTACCCAGAGCCAGGAGAAGACGCTCAGGGCCAAACTTCCCCCTTCTCGGGGCTTGGGGCTGTCGTGGAGCAAGGGAGCTGAACGCCAGCGTGTCCCGGGCCCCAGCCCCCGGGAGCCCCATGGCCCCGTGGCCGTTCACACTGTGCTCTGAGCTTCCTCTGAGCCTTGCCCCAGCGGAGGACTTGACACGACCTAGACACCCCATCCTCCTACACACAGGGGCCCCCCGCCCTGGCTAGCTGGCCATTAGTCTGAAAAGGCCGTTGATCCCCAGGGGACAAGGACTGTGGACCCCAGCAGGGGCCTGAGAGCATCCTCCTCCAGGGGGGGCAGTGCGTGTACACACACATGTGTGTCTGTACTCGTTCCCAGCTCAGTGGCCCGCAGCTCCAGCTGAGCCCCTGGGGAAAGGTGAGTTTTGTTCAGTCTCCCCCCACCACCCAGGTTGTAACATCTGTTATCAGCTGTCTTTGCCAGTGTTGCCGGCTGGCCCCTCTCCTTGTACCTGTAGCCCCCGTCAAGGGTCCGAGTCCTGGCTGACGGTGTGTTCCTGCCCCAGTCTGTCCTTGTCAGGGTCATGGGCCTCCCTCTTGTAACTTGCGATGGCCCTGATCTGTCTCATCTTCTGCAGAAGAAAAGTGGAAATGTTGCTGTGGCTTCGTATTTCAACTAAAAATATTTCTGTTGAAGAAAATAATTAACAATAAAGATTTTTAATAGTTTGGCTCATGAGCTGATTTCCCCGCATCACGTGGACTCTGCTGCTGGGGCCCGCCCTCCCCGAGGAGGGGCGAAAACACCATGTTTGCTAGTTGAATTGTCTATGACCTGGAGTGGAGCCGGGGGTTTGGGAGAATTCCCAGATCTACCCACCCCAGCTGACACGTCTGTAGGAAGGGTGAGCCCCCTTTTTGACCTGGAGGTTCCCAGTATTGTCCTAGTTGGGCTGAGGTCAGTAATCCTCAGACGTGGCCTCCCCACTCCATGCTCTCAAGCAGACACTGAGCACCCCGTCTATCCAGACACCCCAACATCCTGTGTGATGGCAGTGGTCTTAGAATGCTTGTAACAAAAGTCCAAACAGACTATCCATCCGTCCATCGTCCCAGAAACAAGATCCGTTGGTGTTTGGCTGTATATTCAAGTTCGGAAGCTAAAGTCATTTCTGCTTGAGGAATTTTTGCTTTGGAAGCATTTTCTAGAATTTTTCATTTCCACCCTTCATCGTCCCATTTTAGGTCTTTATTTATTTTTTTTCTGCTTACATGGACTCAGTCCTTCTATTTCCTTTTCAAAGAGTTTCCCTGGGTGCTGAATGCTATGAGGTTTATAGAACATGGGGACTGACGGCACAATCGACAAAATTAAATCTTAGGGTTGGAAGAGATGTTGGAGGTTGTCTGGCAGCCCATGTAGTAGCCAGATGTGTGAGTCCCCTCTGAAGCATCTCAGAAAGGGCTTGTCTGGCCTTTGCTTGAATACCCTGTAGGACTGGGGAACTCACTACCTCACAAGATAGCCCATTCTACCTTCAGGTAATTTATGCGCAGCCTTATATTGAGTTGGTCTGCCCTTCTCTGTAACTTCCTTTTCCAGGAAGGAAATTACAGTTCTTGAGAGAAAGACAAAAAAAGACAGCTGTGTTAGCCAAAAGCTACGTGTCAAGGGACTCATGTTAGGGAAATGATGTATAGAATCTCCCCACCCCCAGCCGGTGTTGTGAGTGGCACTGTCGGTAGCTAACCTTGGACTTAATCAGCTCCTCTAAGCTGGGCCATCGTGCAGAGGGAGGGGTTGGCTGGCCCGGATACCACCTGCCCAGCCCCCAGAAGAGAGCCTGGCACTGGAGCCGGGAGGGAGGAGTCTCCCAGCGCTGTCTGATGGGAATTAGGCTACTTCAGCAGGGGAAGGGGGAACACTGTGGGGGCAGGCCTGGGTCTCCCGGGGTCTGTCAGCCCACACAGCAGGCAACCTTCTGGGTCCACCTTCCTAGGTACAGGGCAGGGGCCAGCAAAGACCCGGACCTCAGGCTTGGGACTGCTGAGGCCTGAGACAGCTGGGGGCCAGGCTGAGCCTGGGGGAGGCCAGGGTGGGCTGAGGAGGGAGGCAGGGCACCTGCACTTGCTGGTGTTTCCCAGGCCTGGGGGGAGGGTGGCGGAGAATGAATGAAGCCTTCTCCCTGGCCCCGCAGTGAATAGCACCTGTGAGTGCTATCCAGGCTGCTCCTGCCTTTGAACAGGGCCCTTTGTGACAGGGAAAACGATCCCTCCTGGGCACCTGGTTCAGTGGTGGCGGCTTCCGGAGCAGGGGAGCTCGCTGGGCCCCAGGGGACCGCCCCCCATCACCCACCGGCCCCGCCCTCGCAGTCTCTTTCCCTCCCCCGCTCCTCCTCTCTCTGTCTCTCTGGCTCGCTCGCTCTCTCCTGGCTGCCCACTCCTGTTTTGGAGGATGAGCTACGCCTAGACTATCCTGAGGCCATGGTTAGAAAACACTTCTGGCAGTTACCCGGTGGTCTAGTGGTTAGGATTTCAGGCTTTCACTGCTGTGGCCCGGGTTCAATCCCTGCTTCGGGACTGAGATCCTGCCAACCACCCCCCCCCAACAACAAAAAAAACAAAACCAAAAACACTTCTCCATCCAATGAAGCAACTTTCTCTTCTGGGGCGATGAGTGGTGTTTACAAGACTTGGGGGCTTGGGGCACCATGACTGCTAGTCCTAATTTAAAGAAAGTCCTCATCAAAGGACAAGGGCAGTAAAATGCCTTTTGAATACAGCCAGTGCATCGCTTTGGCTTGGAACTGAGCCTCACGGACGGTTTCCGAGCGGCGGGGGCGGAGAAGTCAGGGAAGGAGGAGGGTGTGCAGCAGGTGGCCGCCTTGTTGGCACACCTGTGGGAGCCCCGCCGCACCTGCACAGCCCCAGAGCCTCTGAGAGTTTCCTCCTCTGGGCCCTCGGCCTTGGCCATGGAAGGAGGTGGGTTTTCGCAAACATCTTTTATGCAGGTGACACCCGCATAAAGGATTGTTTTTTTTAATCTTTTGGCCGCACGGTGTGTGGGATCCTAGTTCCCCGACCAGGGATCGAACCTGCGCCCCCTGCATTGGCAGCATGGAGGCTTAACCACTGCACCGCCAGGGAAGTCCTGGTGTCCCAGTCTTAATAACACAGTGAATGTGTCTTGGGTGGGTGTTATGTGTGTACAGGTGCGTAGTACTTTATGTACACCATCTTCAGTCATGTGTGAGCTAAGTATGTTATTATCCCCATTTTACAGATGAGGAAGTGGGGGTTACCTAGTTTGCTAAAGGTCGGCATGGTACAGCCGGAACTTGGACCCAGGTTGTCTGACCCCAGACTCCATGCGTATAGCCACTACTTCCAGCTTTGACAGGAGGGGGCGGGTTGGGACTGGGGTAAATCCTGTGTCGCCAGGCAGCCCAGTACCTTTTCCCCAGGGCCATTCTGGTGCTTGCCCTTGTTCTCCAAGCCCTGTTGTGTGCGACTCTAGTAGGTTGTTAACAGGTATTTGTCAGGCAGGTTAACCCATTGCTGGGTCCTCGGTTCAGCCCTCATCTCCAGGATGAAGCTGCTGTCCCAACTTGTCCATTCTGACGCATGCTTCTCGCCTTTCACCCATTCTGAGGCCTCCTCGTGCGGACCTGGCAGTTCTCCAGGCTAAGCTGGTTTCTCTAGCATAAGTTCCTCTTCCACTTTGCCCTAACTCTTCCTGTTCACAGCCCCCCGCCAGCACCTGGCAGTCCAACCTTGAAGCACACCCGTGTCCAAGTGAGGGCAGTGGGAGAGCTCTGAATCTGGGGACAATGGGCCGGGTTTGTGACCCTCTGTACCTTTGGGCAGGTCTCAGCCTGATTTTTCTCATCTATAAAATGGCAATAATAATAGAAACTAGTGGACCTTTGACAAACTACATGAAAATGCTTTGAACCCAATAAAGCCCTGGACAAACATGGTTCTCTCCTGACCTCATTTTATGCTGTTTACTCCCATAGTATAAATCGTTACGTCTTTATGTCTTTGGGGGCTGGGGAGACATTAAGTGTCCACAGCAAGAATTCTGAAGGCCACCTGGTGGGATTGAAGCAGCTGTGTGACTTGGGCCAAATTACCCACCACTGGAAAGACAGAATAAAGCAGAGCATCGATTCTATAAGGCTGTTGCTGAGAATGAACGAGATAATGCACGTGACAAGCTTGGCCGCATGAGCCGCCCACAGTGGGTGGTCAGCACAGGCGGTCATCATTCAGTCACCGTGACGGTGTCCTCCACCCCCATATTCCCTGCGTATAAGTCACGCAGAGCAAGGCCTTGTCTGCAGCTCCCGGCCGTGCGTCCGATCAGGTGCTTGTTGAATGCTTTTCTGATGAGGATGAAAGAGCTGAGAGGCTCCCTTGTTGAGGCCAGAGCTGCCTCCTGCTTCCGCCCCCCAGGGCCTCTCCCTCTGCTAAGCAGCTTTGCACGCAGGAAGAGCTGTAATTGGAGCAGAGTCCCTCAGCCTTCCGGAGCCCACAGAGCTGAGGGGGGTCCCCCAGATGGACCTTGTCATGGCTGGACAGGCAGGGAGAGGCCTCTCGGAGCCTGGGGGTGGGCCATTCTGCCAGGGTTCCAAGGACCCTCCCGCTCACTGGCTCGTGCTTCAACTCCAAATAGAATCCGAGGCAGCCAGGGAAGGGGATAAAATTAAACCCTTGATCATGATCAAGTGGTTAAAGAAAAGCCTATCCCAGCCGGAGATTCCTTCCCACAGCGGCTGGCTCCGCCTGAGAGCAGACCGAAGATGGAGCCGCTGGCTACTAGCGCCCAGCCCCCTCTGCCCCTCCTCCCTCATCAGAGATCCCCCCCACGCCCCGCCCCCCAGGCCTGAGGTCCCCCAGCCAGAGCTGTGGAGTGGAGCAAAGCCCCCGTCAGTCCCCGGGGTGGCCGCTGGCAGGGGAGGCCCTCCCGGACGCTGGACTCGGGAGCTGCACAGACCCGGGTTCAAACCCAGGCTCTGCCAGTTACCAGCTGCGTGACCCAGACGAGTCACTGAAGGGCGCCAAGCCTCTGCTTCCTACTCTGGAACGTGCCTCCTGGGCTGTGGTCTGGATGCAGTGCGTGGACACCAGCAGTGGCGGGCCTAGGGTGGGCCACCCGGGAGCAGCCTGCCTGGGGTCGGGCACGTGTTTGTTCACTAGAGGGAATTTCAAAACAGTAAAACTGGCTAAAGTTCTGGTCCACTTTTTTTTTTTCTTTTTGTCTGCACGCACCAGCAACTTGACCTCCCCTCAGGCGGCCTCTTCTGAGCAGGCCACACTCAAGACTCTGGCTGAGATGCCACCGAGGTGATGGGCCTCCCAGGCCCGGCTCCGGGGCCCTCCATGCACTTCCCTGCCCTCAGGGCCACCGTGGGCAGCGCAGGGACAGCCTCCTGTCCTCACCTGCAGCCCGGCCTGTTGAAGGTGGCTGCAATGGCCTCAGGGCCACCGTGGGCAGCGCAGGGACAGCCTCCTGTCCTCATCTGCAGCCCGGCCTGTTGAAGGCGGCGGCAAGCAAGAGGTGATGGCTGAGCCGCTGGCACCTGGCAGCCTAGCCCGTGAGAGGAGGAGGCCTGAGCTGTACCTTGGCCGGGAGCTGGGACGCTGGGAGAGGAAACAGTGAGGCAGTAAAACTAGCCCTTGTTTCCCAAAGTCTGCGCTCCCTCCCATGTCCTGGCTCACAAGAGAAACACCCACCGCCCCAGGGAGCCAGAGGCCCAGGCCCGGGCATGGGGAAGGGGCCCGGATGAGGGGGCGGCCGACAGTGGCACCAGCCTCACCCTCAGCTGTTTCCACAGACCCTCCCAACGCTCTGACGGTGCCCAAGGCAGCCTCTGCCAGGCCTCCCTGGCCTGGCGTGGCCCCTCCTGGCCAGGCCTGCTGTGCAGTCCCTGCTGTGCGCCCTCAGAAACACTCTGCGCCCCTCACCCCCAGACTCCAGCCCAGAGGAGGCCGGGGGAGGCCGGAGGCGGGGGGCTGGCTGCCCCTGCCCACCCACCCCCTTCTTAGCCAGACTGCCCCTGCCCGCTTGCCCCCCTGGGAAACTGGTCCAGCATCCCAGGGGAAGGTGGTCTGTGGGCTTTCCTCTGGCTGAGTCACCCGCCCATAGCACGTCCGAAACTGCTGAGGCCGCAGGGAGGCCATGCCCTGGGAGTGGCAGCCTGGACTCTGGCCCCTCAAGGTTTCTGTCTAGAACCTTCCTTGGTGGCTCCCACAGGTGCCCCTAGCTCAGGTGGCCAGCTGCAGAGGGGAGCCCTGAGACCTCTGGCTGGCCCCCCCGGACCTCTCCAGACTTCCAGGGAGTTAACCTGGCCCAGCTGCCCCAGCTGGGCCCCTGAAACACCGGCTGAGGAAGCTGGGCCCCTGAAACACCGGCTGAGGAAGCTGGGCCCCTGAAACACCGGCTGAGGACCTCCTGCGTGTGAGCTGGAAGGTGGCGGGTGATGAGAGGGACCCAGCCGTGCGCTGTGGAGACGGAGGAGGCCGCCTGGGCAGACTGATCTGGAGACATGCCACAGTGTCCTGGGAGGGAGCAAAACCCTTGTCACGGAGGAGGTGGACTCAGGCCTGTTGCCAGGAGCCCAGGCAGTCAGAAGGGTCCCTCGGAGCTCCGGCACCTGCCCGTGGGGCTGTCCTCCTTGCCTGTTGTGTGGCCCAGGGGGCGGGGCGGGGTATCAGGGCAGGGCAGTGGCAGAAGCCTGCGGGTCCCCTGGGGTCGCTGGTCCCTGGCTTCTCTCCGGCAGCCAGACCCAGAGGGGGCAGCTGGAGGAGCCCGGGAAACTGCTTCTGAAGGAGAAAGCGTCTGGGGGGTGATGTGCCGGGGCAAGCCCGGGAGTTCAGGCTGGAGCCGGGCATTTGCCGGAGAGCTGGCAATGCATCCTCACCGCCCTGGCCCGCCTGGCGGATTCCTGCTGCCGCTGCTGGATGGGCAGCTGCCAGCACTAGCTCGGGCCTGCTCTGGCCGCCCCCTCTCCAGGCTGTGTGATCTATTCAGGGCCCAAGCATTTGTCCTGGGGGACTAGGAGGGTGAGAGGGGGTGTCCTAGTGCCCTGTCCCTCCTCTGAGACGTTGGGAGGACGAGCTCATGCTTGTATGTGGAGGGCACCAGCAGCTTATGAGATTAAGCTCTTAAAGGTCATTAGGCAGAAGAGGAGGCTGGGGCAGGGTGGGGAGGGGGTGGGGCATCGCCAAGAGAGCACTGGACCGCGCCCAGGGTCTGGGCGCTGTACCTCCCTCCGCCACTAACCTGGAGTGATTCCATCCCATGTGTCTGAGCCTCAGTTTCCCACCTGTGAAGCAGGGGCTTGTAGGAGTCATTGGTGCCGCTCCCCAAACACTCCCGTGCGCTCCCTTCCAGGCACACAAAAGGATTGTGTCCCCCTCCCCCTCTTTTTTCAGTTAAGCGTGGCCCTGACTTGCTTTGGCCAATGCAACATGGGCAGAAGTGCTGGGCCATTTCAGGGGGAGGCTTTAAGAGTTGCTTGGTAATGTTCCAGAGGTGTCTGGCCTATGAGCCTGGGCCCTGGCAGAGCCCTTGTGCCAGTCTACCAATGAGGAAAGAAGTGTGTTGTTGTTTTGTGCCCTGAGGGTCTTGGGCCTGTTTGTTTCGGCAGCATCACCTGGCCTCTCCTGACCACTAGATAGCACTGGTGATCTCGAGCCTTTGAGGCTCAGTGGCATTCTGACTCTTGCTGTATCATAGAAGGCTCTGTTCTGCTCACCGCCCAAGGGCTCCCCTGAAACCGTGTGTCTGGGAGCTGCTTGCCTTTCTGGTACCCGAGAAAGCACAAGTAAGGCTGCCCGCATTCCCACCCTGTACCCTGCAAGGCCGTGGCTGCCCTTTGCACGCAGGATAAAAATCTCCCCTCCCTTGGGTAGGCAGCCCAAGGCCCTGGTGACCTGGCTCCTGCTAACCTCTGACCTCATCTCCTGCCACGCTTCCCTGCCCTCCACACCCAGCCCCTTGTCTCCTCTCATCACCCAGACACGCTGAGCCTGCCCCCACCTCAGGGCTCGTGTGCTGGCTCTTCTCTCTACCTGCAATTCTTCTCCACATGGCTGAATCCTCAGTTTTCAGATGTCAGCTCAAGTGTCACTCCCTGTCTTAGTCTGTTCAGGCTGCTACAACAAAATATCACAGACTGGGTGGCTTATAAGCAACAGAAATTTATTTCTCACAGTTCTGGAGGCTGCAGGTCCAAGATCAGGGTGCCAGCATGGTCAGGTTCTGGTCTCACCAGCCCTCATGGTGTCCTCACGAGGTGGAAGGGAGGAGGGAGCTCTGTGGGGTCTCTTTTTTTTTTTTTTTTTGCTGTACGTGGGCCTCTCACTGTCGTGGCCTCTCCCATTGCGGAGGACAGGCTCCGGACGCGCAGGCTCAGCGGCCATGGCTCACGGGCCTAGTTGCTCCGCAGCATGTGGGATCTTCCCGGACTGGGGCACGAACCCATGTCCCCTGCATCGGCAGGCAGGCGGACTCTCAACCACTGCGCCACCAGGGAAGCCCTGTGGGGTCTCTTTTATAAAAGCACTAATCCCATTCATGAGGCCTCCACCCTCGTGACCTAATCACCTCCCAAAAGCCCCACCTCCTAACACCATCACATTGGGTGTTAGGATTGCAACATATGAATTTTTGGGGGGGGTGGGGCACAAACATTCAGACCACAGCACCCCCTTGAAGGGGCTTCACTGACCACCCTATATTGCTTTCTCCTCCCTGACATGCTCTATCCCATTTTTCTGTTTATTTTCTTTATCTGAAAAAGCCTTATTTATGAATTTCTTCCTTTGCTTGTTTATCTCTCATTCCTCCCACTAGAAGGTAAGCTCGTGGGAACAGGAACCTCATCTGGCTTCTGCACTGCTATGTCTCTAGTACCTGACATATTGTAGCCTCTCAATAAAGATTTGTTAAATGAATGAATAACCTTGACCTTGAAATAGCTTCCTCTGCTGAGCCCTCTGTGACCCACAGATACAGTGACTCTATTTTCTGAACAAAAACAAAGAAACTTGGGACCTACAGAGAGAAGGACATGGTCTGTTTCTCTGGCTGAGGCCTCAGGGCACGTTTCAGGGGGGCTGGGCCCTGACACCTGTGTGGCAACCTATACCCACAGCCCTGTTGGGCCTGCCTTGGCTGGTAAAGCAACCCCAGGCTCAGGGACGTGCAGTGGTCACAACCTTCTGACTTGAAGGCAGCAGAAACCCATCTCCAACTGGATCCCGTCGCTGGAGAGGCTCTGGGGGTAAGTTTGTAGGATGAACGCAGTTGCTGCGGGAACCAGGGCCTCAGGGACTGGAACTGGAGACTCACTGCTTTTGAGGGGATTCTCCTCTTCTAGGTCCATCGCTGCTTGTGTCTGCTTCACCATTTGGTCTTATCATCTCCTTTCAGACTGACCTCCTCCTACAGCAGCCTCAGTGCCCCAAACAATCCCAGGGCAGTGTCTGATTGGCCCTGCTTGGGTAATGTGCCACCTTTGGACCAATCACAGTTGCTGGGGCCTTAGCCACATCCCCTTCCTGTGACCGGGGTGGGACAGGCTCTTGAGAGCATCATCGCCACCAGGGCCACATGCAGAACAGCAGTGGTGCCTAAAGGGAATGATGCTGTGTGATTGGGGACAAGCCGTCCACCACTGGGCTCTGGTGCTGGTTGAACCCCAGATGGTGAGAAATCCCACGGTGACATCAATCCTGGGTGCTCAGCTAACCTGCCACGGGGGTAGGAAGAGGACCTGCCCCTTGAGATCAGGGTTTTCTTCTTCCACATGTAGACCTGGTTTTGCCATCCTAGAGCAGCACTGTGGTGTCATGTAGCCCCTACCTAGGATGGCAGGTGTCCCACAAGAGTAAAAGAAGGCCGGAAAATGCTACATGCTGTACACATGCTTTTGGAGAGTCGCAGTATACTAAAGGTTCTGAGAAGTCCTGCAATAAAAACATCCATTTCATTTAGCTTTTCATCTAGCTTTTCCCTCCCCTATTGGAACACAGAACTCAAGTCCTGAGCCCTGCTGCTTATGGGTTGTGTGTGATTTCTCCAAGCTTCAGTTTCCCCACCTGTGAACTGAGTGATAATACCAACCCCCATAGGGTGGTTTCAAGTGTGGAATGGAAACAGGTCTTTGGTAAGTATCTTGTGAGCCTGAAAGCCCTGTGCAGACACCTGACTATTTTCCGGTTTAACCCGGGAAATAACACATACTCTGTTTACCTTACAAGGTAAGTAATCCTGAGTCATTAAGATTAGGGGATGACAAAGGGAAAGGAGGTGACGCATCCAGGATTGGCCAGACAGGTGACTAATCAGAGGTGGGTGCAGAGGAATTCCAACAGCAGTGCTGTGGAGACTAAAGGCTTGGGGGCCAGGAGAACAGAGGCCACAGTGATGGGAAACCCTGGGAAGAGGTGCTGGGCAGGAGGGAGGTGCTGGCTATCACTGCTGAGTCTTTCTCAAGCCTTCTAATCAGACAGCATCACTGGTGTCCACTCCCCGAGCCTTCCTTGTCTCCCATGGGGAACTCTGCATAGGATAGAGGTGGGTCTATGAGTTTGCTTGGGCTGCCTTAACAAACACCATAAGTGACTTAAGAGAAATTCATTTTCTAGGGAAGTCCCTGGTGGTCCAGAGGTTAGGACTCCATGCTTCCACTGCAGGGGGCACGGGTTTGATCCTTGGTCGGGAACTAAGATCCTGCAAGCCATGCGGTGCAGCCAAAAAAAAAAAAAAAAAAAAGAAAGAATGAAATTCATTTTCTCACAGTTCTGGAGGCTGGATGAAGGTGTTGGCAGTGTTGGTCCTGCTGCGGACTGTGAAGGAGAAATCTGCTCCAGGCCTCTCTCCTTGGCTTGTAGATGGCTGTCTTCTCCCATGTCTCTTCACATCATCCATCTTCCCTCTACGCGGCTACATTTCCCCTTTGTATGAGGATAGCAGTCATATTGGATTAGGGCCCACCCACAGTGACATCATTTTAACTTGGTTACTTCTGTCGAGACCCACCCCCTCCACATAAGGTCACATTCTGAGTTACTAAGAGTTAAGACTTAAACATAACGAACTTTGGAGAGACACATTCTACCCATAATGGTGGGCATTCTCCCGAGTGGGAGTCTCCCTCCATCTCACCAGCCCAACTCCTTGGCCAAAAGCATGTGGATTGTGGCCTCCTGGCAGAGAGATGGAGCCCGTAATTGTGTTAATTGCCACAATACCAAATCTGCAATTAATATGCCGTGGGAACACTGAGCAAATGGACTAATAGCACATAATTGGACCTAAACTACACCCTCAGCAGGGCCGTGCGGCTGCGCTCCGCTGTTTATGCTCCTTTTCAAATTAGCAAAGACGAGCAAATTAACATCCGTTTCCCCTTCACCCTGCTCCGAGGGGAGCTGGGGGGGAAACGCGGGGAGGGGGGATGCTTGGCAGGCACCCTAGTTGGAGCTCGTCCAGAGCCGGGCACCAGGCTGGCCTTTGGAGCTGTGGGCAGGATGAGGGTGTTGAAGGAGTGAGGAATCCAGAGCTTTCCACAAGTCCTGACACGGGGGCTTTGGCTGACCCCCCCCCCACCCCCACTAGGATGGCAGAGAGTCTGGTGACCAGGGCATGACTCACATGCAAGTGGCAGCTGTTTGGGGCCTGGGGCAGGATGGGTTCGGCTTTGGAAACTTGAGGCCTGGTGCTGGGATCTCTCGTCCTTATTCCTGAGGTGGTGGTCAAGTCCGGGGGCAGATGGCAACCCTCCTCAGAAGGGCAGATACAAGCTCCTCTGCCCTTTCCGCACGCAGGCGGCCTTGTGTTTCCTCAGCCCCAGGGACAGCTTTCTGGAGCCTCCTCTGCCCGTGCTTGCCTCCTTCAGCGGCAAGGTGCCCTGCTCGGGCCTGCTGGCAGCCAGCCGGAGCTTCTATCCTAACACGTGGCACCCCCGGCCCAGCCAGCGCCCCGCAGAGCCTCCACCTCCCCCACCCACTGCCGCGCGTCTGGGGCTCCCTGTGCTCATACTTGGCCGCCCGTCTGCTTCTTCCTTCTTTCCAGCTCCCAGGTCTTGCCCCAGGGACACAGGAATGGACTGAGCCTGTGGCCTGCGGTTCAGGTAGTGTTTCCTCGCCCATCTATCTGGGCTCCTAGCTGGGCTTGTGGGGGACCAGGGTGGGAGTCGGATTAACAGACTCCTCAGCTGGCCCCCTTCCCTCCCCTCCAGGCCACTAGGGTGCCCCTGCCCCCTAGGGCCTGGGCGGAGGGCGAGGGAGGCCCTTCTCGCTCCAGCGCCTTCCTGAAATTTGCTTGTCTGCCTTTCCCAGGCTGTGCTGGGCCTCCTGCCTGGCTCCTGCTAAGCCAGCCACAGCAGGGCTCATTGAGAATTCTTGGGTCCTCTCTGCGGTTGGTCCATGCATTGGTGTCGGGGAGACTGTCTGCTTCTGACAGTCAGCTTCCTCATTTGCATCCCCTAAATCAATGCCTTCAGATGCTGGAAGCCCAGCGCAGCAACTGAGGCCAGCAGGGGAGAGGAGAAAGGGCTTCCTGCTGCCCCTTGAGGCCCAGGGGTGACTGGAAACAAGAGCCCCTAAGGGAGGGCACAAAGGGGCGGCAGCAGAAGCCCCTCCCTAGGCCTCCCCTGGTCCCTCCCGCCTGCCGAACAGGGAAGGGGGCAGCACCTGCCCTGTGGCTTTGCTGTGATCTTCTGGGCCCTGAAGATGCCTAGGGCTCTGACCCAGTGCCAATCCTGACCATGCATCCACCATACCAGGAGCTCCCAGAGCTGGAAGAGGTATTGGACAGGATGGAGGTCAGCCAAGCAGTTCTCCCGTCTGGACGCCCCTCTGACTTTTCCTGGTGTTGCAGAAACTTTCACCATCAGAGCAGTTTCTGGGAGCTAGTGATGTCGGTAAGAGCTTAAGCTTTATGGCCAGACAGATACAGGTTTGAATCCTGGCTCTACCACTGAGCTTTGTGACCTTGGGGCAAATTACTTGACTTTTCTCAGCCCCAGCGTCCTCCTCTGTAAAAGCATGATAATCATGGTATTCACTGCGTGTGATCGCTGCTAGCATTGAAATCAGATAATGCACAGAATGCTTCTTGCACAGCAAACACTCGCCATGTGAGTCATGCTCGTTATTTCTTGATTTCTGGGGGTGATTAATCCCTGCTACACAGATGAGGAAGGAGGGGAAAAAGGTATCCCTGAGCAATTAAACGAACGGGAGGCTTGAAAGAGCCAGAGTTTCTGAAATCTGGCTCTTGATTTTTACTGTCATTTGCTGGTCCAGGAAAAAACACAAAAAGGCCAGAGGAACCTCTGCTAATTCTATGCTGCACGGTCTTGGCAAGTCACTCAACCTCTCTGAACTCCTGCTTCCCATCAGTTAAATAAAAACCCCTATGAGGGAGGTTGTTGTGAGTCCCAAACGCATCAGATGCCCTTGAGAAAGGAAGTATGCTAAACAGATGCAAAATCTAAAGGGCTGCATGAAAGTAGTTATTATAACCATCATCAACTCCTTAGACATCTCAAGTACACTCATATACATCATCAGCACCACCGTCATCATCGTGGGAGCAGTTACCACTAACTGAGCATCTAATATGTGTCTCAGACTGAGCTCAACTCTTCATATGCATTCTCTCACTTGATCCTCACAATAATCTCAAGGAGGTATGGGACTTCCTTGGCGGTCCAGTGGTTAAGACTCCGAGCTTCCATTGCAGGGGGCACAGGTTTGATCCCTGGTCGGGGAACTAAGATCCTGCATGCTGCATGTCGTGGCCAAAAAAAAAAAAAAAAATCTAAAGGAGGTTGATGATGATGACGATGGTGATGATGACCATTTTACAGATGAGGAAACTGAAGCTCAGAGTATCTAGGTTGTCTGGTCTTTTCTGCTAGTAATCGGAACCCAGGTATATCTGAAGTAAGACCGTGTGAGTAAGTCAACCTTCCCATTTTTTTTAACCACTTATTCTACAACCTCACCCGTAATTCTAGGAAATATGATGGAGCTACGGATAGAACCCAAGTTTGGTGCTGTTTCCACTGTGCCCAAACAGTGGCCGTGTTTCCTCTGGGCAGTTTCTGCCCTCGCCTTTCCCTCCTCCCTGGAAACCCAGTCTAGTCCTTTCCATCAGTGTGTTGTATGCAGACAGGGCACATCATATTTGGCTTGTATGCCCTCAGAGGGACCACGTTTGCCCATATGTGGTGTGTGTGTATAGCGTATTGGGTGTATGATTGGTGCTGCAGAATAAAATAGCCACCCCTCCTCTCGGGCTTCCCTGGTGGCGCAGTGGTTGAGAGTCCGCCTGCCGATGCAGGGGACACGGGTTCGTGCCCCGGTCCGGGAGGATCCCACATGCAGCGGAGAGGCTGGGCCTGTGAGCCGTGGCTGCTGGGTCTGCGCGTCCGGTACCTGTGCTCCGCAACGGGAGAGGCCATGGCGGTGAAAGGCCCTCGTACCGCCAAAAAAAAAAAAAAAAAAAGCCACCCCTCCTCTCCATGGCGCAGAAGTGAGTGGCACGCGTGCATCCCCTGGCAGCCCATCCAAAGAGAGGAGAAAAGGCTGTGTGTTAACTTTGGGAGTGAGCATAAGCAGGAAAGCTCAATCTCTGTCACTTTTGGGGGTGCAAAAGTGAGCTGCGTGGCTTCTGTGTCAAGGTGAGTTTTCCTTTCCTGGAAAATTTCACCAGCCAGAGATAGCCGATGCTTCACGTGTGGGAATTCCTGGTTCCTTTGCAAGTGGAGAGCTATAGAAAGCTTTGGAGAGAGTCTAACCCAAACCCATGCGCCCCAAGCCGAGTCTCTGGAGACCACAGGAATGCCCCTTCCTAAGTCAGGGTTTCTGCCACTTCCAGAGAGACATAAAGCCCCGAGCCATGGACAGAAATGAATAATGATAACAGCTGATGTCGTGCGTGGGTTCCTCTATCCCTCACATCCACCCAGGGAGGTGGGCACTGACTTATCTCCATGTTACAGATGGAGATACAGAGATTGGAGAGGTAGAGAACCTTACCCAAGGCCACAGAGGGAGAAACCAGTACAACTGGCAAAAATACAAAAAGGCTCACTGCCTCACTCTTTGTAAAAGCAAAAGACTTGAAACAACACATCATTAGGGAACTGATGAAATAAATTCCAGTGTGTCCGCAGGAAGGAAAACTCTTTCTCTACTCACAACACCTCTTTTTTTAAAAATTTTACTTTTGGCTGCATTGGGTCTTTGCTGCTGTGCGCAGGCTTTCTCTAGTTGCAGCGAGCGGGGGCTACTTTTCGTTGCGGTGCGCGGGCTTCTCATCATGGTGGCTTCTCTTGTTGCAGAGCATGGGCTCTATCTAGGCTTAGTGGGCTTCAGTAGTTGTGGCTCACGGGCTCAGCAGCCATGGCTCACGGGCCTAGCCGCTCTGCGGCACGTGGGATCTTCCCAGACCGGGGCATGAACCCGTGTCCCCTGCATCGGCAGGCGGACTCTCAACCACTGTGCCACCAGGGAAGTCCCCTCTACTCACAACACTTCTGACACCAAATGTGTGGGTCTTCCACACCAAAAATTCTCTGATTCTCTGTGGACATCAACTGGGTGTCCTACAAATGAACTTAATCTACTAATTACCTAGAGTTAGTGCAGACCCCACGAGTTAGGGCTCAGCCCCACCTGCCTCTACTTCTTTTGCAAATCGCAGGTAGTGGGTCCCCAGGTTACCCACACTTGTCTGATCTGGCTGTGACCCTCCCCTTCAGTTTCAATAATTTGATATAATGACCCACAGAACTCGAGGAAACACCCGACTTCCCTTTCCCAGTTTATTATAAAGGATATTATAAAGGATCCAAAAGAACAGCTAGATGGAAACGTCCCTAGATCAAGATCTGGAAAGGTCCCGAGTACAGGAGCTGCTTTCTGTCCCTGTGCAGTTGGGGTGCATCACTCTCTCAGCAAGTGGGTATGTTCACTGGCCCAGAAGTTCGCCGAATCCTGTAGTTCAGGGATTTTTATGGAGGCCCTATTATGTAGGCATGATTGATTATTAACTCAATCTCCAGCCCCCTTCTTCTCCCTGAGGTTGGGGCAGAGTGAGGCTGAAATTTCCAAGCTTCTAATCACGGCTTGGTCTTTCTGGTGACTGGCCCTCATCCTGAAACTATCCAGGAGCCCACCAAGAGTCACCTCATTAGAACAAAAGATGCTCCTATCACCCAGGAAATTCCAAGGGATTTAGGAGCTCTGTGCTAGGATCTGGGGACAAAGGCCAAATATGGATTTCTTATTATATTACAATATTATGCCACACGAGGGAGTACTACGCATCTGTGAAAAGGAATGAAGACTCTGTTTGTATACTGAGATGGAACCATCTCCAGGATATTTTACTAAGTGAAAAAAATCAAGATGCAGAACACCTGGTGCGATATGCTGCTTCCCCCTTGCCCCCGCCGCACTGCATGGTATGGGGGATATTAGTTCACTGACCAGGGATCGAACCCGTGGCCCCTGCAATGGAAGTGCAGAGTCTTAATCGCTGGGCTGCCGGGGAAGTCCCGTGATAGGCTGCTTTTTATCTAGGAAAGGGAGAGACATATCTAAATATTCACTTGCATTAAAAAAAATTCCCACAATAGAAGGATAAGCCAAAAAAGACAAAATGGTCATCTTCAAGGGGAGGAGGGGACAGGAAGGAAGAGGCAGGAATGGAACGAGACTTCTCTGAGCATCTTGCTTTCTAGATTTGACTTTGGACCCATGCCAATATTTAATATAATCATATAAGATTAAATGGAGGGACTTCCCTGGTGGCGCAATGCAGGGGACATGGGTTTGAGCCCTGGTCCGGGAAGATCCCACAGGCCGTGGAGCAACTAAGCCCGTGAGCCACAACTACTGAGCCCACGTGATACAACTACTAGAGTGCCACGCGCCTAGAGCCCGTGCTCCACAACAAGAGAAGCCACCACACTAAGAAGCCCGCGCAATGCAACGAAGAGTAGCCCCCGCTCGCTGCAACTAGAGAAAGCCCGTGTGCAGCAACGAAAACCCAGGGTAGCCAAAAATAAATAAATTTTAAAAAAAGATTAAATGGAAATATTATAAAAGGGAAGGAAGCGGATAGATATGGGTTTGTCCCACCAGAATTCCTGCTCTTAAGCACACGTCGTCTCGTCCCTCATTAATTATCCCTTCTAACGGCAATGGAGTGACCTGGCCAGGCCATTAGAAGGCAGCGATGCGGCCAGACCTCCTGGCTTCCAGGGCCTCGGGGAACCCTGGTGGTGGTGCTGGGGCTGTGGTTTTAGTCCTATCTGTCACTCTCATCAAGATTCTCACAACCTTCTCCCACGCAGCCCTGAAGTGGGTTTTCCCCCAAGAACATCATTAGGAGAGCGGCCACAACGATGGCTTGCCTGCCTCCAGCTTCGGTTCCACAAACACTGGCCGAGCAGCACATGCTGTGTTAATAGTAATAACCCGCCCACCAGAGAAGGACTCGGCCTTCTGGCAAAGAGCCTTCCTGCATAAGCCTTCATTTCATCCGTTTCTACTCTGGACTTGGGAATGAACAATCCAGTGAGGAACCCCAGCCTGGATGAGGAATGCCTCCCAGGACCTCAGACAGCTGGAGGGTCTGACGTGGAGGGGCAGGCTGGCTCCAAGTTGTGGGATCCCATGCAGGGCTTTTTTTTTTTTGCATCTTGGGCGTAATTTCCTGTAGGGAGAAGGCATCGTTTGGGCTCAGACATGAAATTGAATCCCAGGTGTCCTTCTTTCGAGCAATGAGCTGAGCAAATTTTACATTTGCTCATCTGGAACCATAAAAGTACCTTCTGGAAAGAGTTGCTGGAGGCATAAGTAATATGTCACTTCCAGGTAGAAAGCTTAGGCTATTGTTATTAGCAAAAGCCATTTCAAAGGATGCGGCACCATGGAAATTCTGTGTCCTCTCTACTTACTGCACAGATGGGCTGACTATACGTTCAAAAGATCAAGTCTTCCTTGCCTGGCTGACAAAGCCACCGGCTCAACCTCCCAGTCAGTCGCCGCCTAAGGATGGGCCTGGGTGGTGCCTCATTTCCCCCACTCCAGGGCTCCCAGAGCTGCTGCTGAGTCAGCAGCTGGCTTGGCTCAGGCAAGGACCCTCTCTGCTACCCATAGCCTCAGCTTGGATCGATCCCCATCTCAGGGCCATTTTGAGGCCATCCATCACGTGGAGACCTCTGAAAAGTGCCAATATGGCTGAGGCTATCGTCAGGCCAACCAGAGACTGAGTTCACTGGTTTCCCTGGCTTCCAACACGCTCAAGCTGAGCCTTGCAGCTGGACTAACTGTCCTATGGGCACTATCTCAGCGTGTGCGGGTTGCACTGAGCTCTGGGGCCGCCTGCCTGCCCACCTGCCGCTGGACCTGCTTAGATCTATGTCTCTGTTTCTCTAAGGGACAGAGTGGGTAAGAAGATAAAGGGATCAGGATTGCAGACACCAAAGAGCTTCAGTTTGTGTTGCTTATAGAACTGAATACATTTTCCCTCTTGGCATCAGCCTACTGACTCAAAACATAGTTCTGAGATTATGCCTTTCTGATTTTATGTTTTGTAAATCTCCAAGGTCCCTGGAAACCTACAGGCTATGTTTTTTACTCTCTGAGATGTGATCTGCATGATAATAATAAAAAACTAACTCAGCAATTCATTTCGTTCATCACCGAGTGTTTATTGAGGACCTACTGTATGTTCAGCAGTACGCTAGGAGCTCGAAGGAAAAGAACAAACTACCATAGGTTTAGACCTATTGTATATTAGTCTCTAGGAGGCACTTTAATTGCATCATCTCATTTAATTCTCACAACTCTAGGAAATAGGTATCATTATCCCATTTCACAGGTGAGGAAAGAGATTCAGAAGGTTCTGTAACTTGTCCAAGGTCATTCGTAGTAGCAGAAGCCAGAATTCCTATCCAGTGCTGTCTGACTGTACCATCTGGGTCCTTCCCACTAGAATAGTGTGGAGAAGAAGAGGACACATGTGGAGTAGTCAATCAACAGCACAAAGTAGCAGATTACGAAGCCTGGATTGTTGGGTTAAGAGCATGTGGGTTTGGGGAGCGAGGGCCTGATAGTCCAGAGGACTTCCTGGAGGAGGCAGCCCAGAAAGTGCACTGGTAGGACCTGAGGCTCAGGGCAAAGGTTGGGGATGGTGTACTATGTGATGCTGCCCCTGGGAAGGAATGAACTTGAACTCAGAGAGTGGTGAGACAGTGGGCCCTGAGGTCAGCTGGGTGGGGCCCAGGCATGAGGGGTGGGAAGCCCAGCAGAGCTGTCTGGGCCTGATGAGGTGGCAGCAGGGAGCCACTGGGAACCAGGAAGGCCCGGAAGCAACAGCAACACCCGGAGAGGATGACTCTGCAGTGCTGGAGAGAAGGAGTGGGGGGCATGGCTTGGAGATGGCAAATGGGGGGCCAGGCAGGTGCCTGGGGGAGGGGGTCTATCCAAGGGAGTCTAGTCCTCTTGGACTCAGGGGCGGGATGGGCAGGGGGATGAGATGTGGAGTCTTCAGGCTTTGGTGGAGGATGATTTTGAGGGACAAAGGACAGGGAAGAGCATATTCCATCGCAGACTGCTTTGAAACTCCCTCCAAGGTCACATCACACCTCTGTTCACTGCTGTCCAAGGTCTTCCTGTGGCCTGTAGGATTAGGTCCAAATCCCTCATCCTGACATTTAAGGCACCTCACAATGGCTTCGATCTACCTTTCTGGGCTCTTCACCCACTACTCTCCTAAATAAGTCCTCTGCTCTCCACAAACTGAGTGACTCATTCTCCTCCCAGCCTCCCAGGCTGCCTGCCCACCCTCCCTCACCCCATCCCAAGCTGGTCTCGACAAAGCCGTCTCCACAAAGCCCACCAGCCGGTTAGACCCTCTCAGCAAACAGGGCCAAGGGCAATCACTGTGCGGTGAATCACCTTTGATAGCTCTTCCAGCAGAGTCTTGAATAATTAACATTTTATCGTTTAACCTTTGCTGTGGGTGTCTCCTTAATGACAGCCCTGTCCTTGAGGGCTGATCTTTTTACAGTATTTGTTTCAACTAGGGAAGTCATTTCGCCTGAGTTTCCTTCTCTGCAAAATGAAGCCAATAAAGTCGGCTCATAGGGCACAGTGCCTGGCACTCAGGAGACCATCCATGACTGTCCTGGTCCTTTCCTCTAGTGTGAGGCGCCCCCAGGGGTCGGGGGGAGGTAGGGACCCCAGGACAGGAAGAAAAGAGGAGGACCCAAGAGCCCTGAAGGGACCCTTCTTCATCCATTTGGATTTCTGCATTTCTAAGGGACCGTTAGCATCACACTAAGATCTAGAAAGGGTCACCTGCACAACCCGCCTTTAAAAAGCCACAGACGGATTTCTTCAGCAAATGGAGGAATCCTGAGTTACAAATTCAGGACGGACTTGGAACAAGCAAGCTCCCTCCCAGCGCTGGAACCGCTGCAGCACGTGCTGCGCAGCCCTTGATTGTTTACAAAGCGCGTTTCGCTGACCTCGTCTCCTTGAATACCTTTCACGACCCCGCAAGCTCCCTCTCATCACCGCCACTTGGCAGAAGAGGGCACCGACGTTCTGGGAGGCGACGTGACTTGCTCCAAGTGGCGCAGGGTGTTGGCGCTCAGCGGCCCTGGGCTGCACCCTCCAGCGGGGTCTGCACTCCTTGGGGTGGGGTTGGGAAGGGGAGAAAGGGGAGGCACGGGCCCCAGGGTAGCTCTCGCTCGGCTCCGGGGCCTGTGAGCGCGCGTGGGGATGAGGAGTTGATGCCCTCGGCTGCGGCAGCTGACAGGGGGTTGCAGCCCCCGGATCCTCTCCCAGCCTCTCTCGGGCCCAAATCCCCGGCGCGGCCCCG
Source organism: Globicephala melas (assembly GCF_963455315.2). Lineage (NCBI taxonomy): Eukaryota > Metazoa > Chordata > Mammalia > Artiodactyla > Delphinidae > Globicephala > Globicephala melas. The sequence continues at coordinate 180,490,159 of NC_083314.1, forward strand.
CGGGCGCGCGCTCCAGGCCCCGCCGGCGGGTTCGTAGGCCCGCGCGCCCCGCCCCCCCCACGCCCCGCGCGCTCCCCGGGGCGCCGCGCGCGCGCCTCGCCGTCGCTCCCCTCCCCACCCCGCCGTCGCTCCCCTCCCCGCCCCTCCCGCCGCCACCCCGCCCCCGGCCGGGTACCCTCGCCGGACCCGAGAGAGAGCGCCGCCGCCATCTTAGTTGCTGCCTCTGCCTCCAGCGAAGCGCTGCGTGCGCCGAGGGGAGGGCGCCCGCGGCCCGAGCGCGCGGCCCAGCGTCACGGCGGCGGCGCCTCCTCGGACCCCGGTGCTCGCCGCAGCGCCAAGCAGCCGGCCTCGGGCCACGAGAGCCCCGCTCGGCGCCCCGCGCGCGTCCCTGCCGCTCCCGCCTCGGGCGGGCCGCGGCGCCGGGAGCCGGAGCGATGCTGCGCCGCCCTGCTCCCGCGCTGGCCCCGGCCGCCTGGCTGCTGCTGGCCGGGCTGCTGTGCGGCGGCGGGGTCTGGGCCGCGCGAGGTAAGCGTCGGGGCCGGGTAGGGACGCGGGGGCTGAGCGCCGGGAGCCGGGTCGGGACGCGGGGTTCGGGGCCCGGCGCGCGGCTCTGGGTCGCGGTGCAAGAGGCTGTGGACGCGCGCTGCAGGCGCCGGGGGGAAGCTGGCCGACCCCATCGCACCCGCGCCGGGTTGGTGGCTGCGCGGATCTGGGGGGACGTGCAGAAGGGCCGAAGTGTCGGTCAGTCTTCCTCGGCAGCGCCCGCAGGCTGGGGAGGCATCCCTGGGGTGAGATACCGGGTACGTGTGTTGTGTGCCGAGATGTGCATCAGGCCGGGTTTGCACGCACAATTTTTGGTGTGTGCTTACATAAGAGCCCACTTCTCCGCATCCTTTCCCCAGATCCCGATTATCTGCTGCTGCTCTACCGCGGACGCGGCGTCTGCGCCCTTTTCCGCCTCCTTCCAGGGTCTTTTAAACGTGTTTTCGAACGAGCCGAGGCTGAAACTTCTGGCTCCCCTCCCACCTTTTCACCCAAAGGTGAAATTGTGATGAGGTTTACGACCGTCGTCTCACCCGGTGTCAGAAATCTTCCTCTCCTCCACCCCCGACGCCTTGGTGCAGTTTTTCTGACAGTAATTTAGGTCGTGCAAAAACGAGAAACCCCTCTTTGATTCCTTAGGGCCGAAATTATTTTATGGTTACTTGGCCAAAACATATTACTTAGTGAATCGATTGTTTTGTTGTTGTTTTAACCTTCAACCGCTTAATCTTTTCAGCGTTACACGCTCTCTGATATTGACTGATCTTGCCAACGAAAAGCTTACGCATTGCAGATATATGCTTCCGAGTGGATCTTGGAATCATAAACATTTTCCTCGGCCTCGGAGCAAAGTAATCTAGGTGTAGTCTATAGAGTGCTTGGATCTATCCTTCTGATTTTTTAAATCAGAAATTTTGAGAGAGGGAGGGTTGATGGAAGGCCGAATGAAATGGTCATATTTCAATTTAGCAAAGCTTTTAAAATAATTATCATTTTCTCTTTCTGGGCATGACATATCAAGAGAGTATGGTGTTCACAAATTAAAGGGCAGGAGAGGCAAGTGCATGTTTTGTTGTATGTTCCTTTCTTCACATCCAGGATGATAAACTTTGAATACTTCTTTCATTTATTTCATTTCTAACATTCTTTTGACTCTGTCAAATTCAGGTCTCAGTCACTAAGTAGCTAATTGTTCTCAGTTTGATTTTACATCAAGGTAAGTTTGAAATGTTCTTTCCAGATGTGGGATGGAGGTCTCTAAGTCTAATAGATCCAAGAAAAAATGTCAAAGTTTGCTTCTCTTGGGGAAAACCCACACAGCTTAAAAATACGTGCTTGGATTGGGTATTTTGGGAACAGTTCAAGTATATTTAGTTTAGTCAGTGATAATATTTCTTGTTAAAATCCACATTTTCTTAAGTTTGTCCATTCACCTGCATTTGGTGTTCATTATTGAATTAGCAAATGGGCTAATTAATTAGTCCATTAGCATTAATGAAGATTTCAGCTATCAAATGTCTTCATTATGGCGGACTAACAGAAACCTTATGTGAAAGACGTGTTGAGGGCTTGAGTCCTTTGTAATTTGCCAACTTTCTCTAAGCTTTTCTTGGTGCATTTATAATGCTTAAGAATCTTAGTCTTCCAAATAAAAACACATTTTAAACATCAGTTATTCTATTGCATTTGTTGTTTTTTTTCCAGCTTGCAGGTTAGAAAAAGGTCTCATGAATGTTCCATGAAATGCTAATAAAACGATTTCATTTTGAGATGTTACAAATAAATTTTGTATTTAAATAGGCAGTTTGTGGGGACACTTTCTGTGGGCTAATTGTAAAAGATGATCATTTCAACTAATACCTGAATTTTTAATCCTGCAAAACAGTGTGACATTAGTAACTGCTGTTCATTCATACTGTAGCTACCTCTAAAAATAATGGGGGAAAGATAACGTATAAACAAGGAGAGAATGTGAGGTTTTGTAATATAAATTCCATTGTGACTATTAATTCGTTGTTTTATGGAGAACCCTAAATTTCACTTTAATTGTAGCTGTAGTTCTCAAAAAACATCAAGTAAACCAAAACATTAGGAGAAATTTCCTTGGCATGCCCTATACTGCCTTCCTTCTCTCCAGTCCATCAGTGATCGGGAAATAGAAAACTGAAATAGAGAAAATAGAAAGCTTATATGAATATTAAATAAAAATAAATGCAATCTTGTAATGCGTTTCAAAACCAATAGATAACATTCACTGTTACTTTTCTGTTTGCGCACAAACTTCTCAGTGGAGCCTCTCCTCACCATCCTGGTTGAAATTTCATCTCTCGGAACCCCTGAATCCTCCCTCCCCTGCTTCACTTTTTCTTTTCTCCATAGCACTTACCCCATTCTAACACGCTCTGTTATTTACTTCTTCTGTTTATTGCCTGTCTCCCCTCACTGGAACATATGCCCCAAAGTGGAAGGGTATTTTGGTCTGTGTTGTTCACATATGTATCCGCACACAGTAGGCACTCAGTGTTTTGTGAATGAATGTATAACTCTGTTCCAGTTTAGGCAGCGTAGTGTCTTTACATCCTAATTTTTACCTGACAGATAAGTGTTACGTACTGAGAAAAGCATTACAGACAGAGTATAAAGGAACTTGAATTCTACAACACGGATATAAGACTTCATTAGTAGGTAATTTTTCAAGGATTCATTATGTTGATTGCAGCATTGGAGTATTAGATCATAAAAGTCTGTATCAGCCTTTGACGGCTATAGCTCTGTGGCTACCACTTCGAGTTCATTTTTCAAAAAAACTAATTCTCAGCTTTTTGGGAAAGCTTAATTTTTTACCTTGTTTTTCACAAGCAACTTTGAGGAAAAATAATTTTATTATAGACCTAAATATTACACTTAATTTAACATTTTTATTGCTGAAAGTAAATTTATTTCACGAGACCTATAACTAAAGAAATAATAAAATGTTAATAATAAAATGTTAATAATCCTGAATGTATTCCGATTTAAGAGCCGTGACTCGATTAACTGGAACCCTCAGTTAACTGGAGTCCAGCTTTTGGCTGCATCCTACTCTCAGGAAAAAAACCATAAAACCAAACAGTTTCCTAGAAATTCTTTTTAAAAAGGAAGTTTTAGGCATTCATATCATACATTATCTGGGTCAGTACTATTTGATTTTTGAGCCAAAAAAAGCAGTTAATTAAGTTTTAGGTATGAGGAATATGACCAATAAATGAATTTTTAATGAAATGTGATAACATTTTTTTATTGGAATTAGAAAATGCTATAATTCCATGATACTAGTTTTAGGACTTGGTTAAGCTTACTCAGCCAATTCTTAACATTTAAGATGAGGAACCTGAGGGATATTAAATATTTAAGACATGAAAGAAAAGGATTGAATTTTTTTCGTTACTGCTTTCTAAGATAGGAAAATGTAATTTTTTGGATAGAGTTTTCGCTTATAAGAGTTGAAACAAAATAGGAGATTTGGTTATTCTGAAAATCATTGAGTCTTATTTCTCACCCCTTCTGATTAATTGAGGTTTTAGATCATTACGTTCTTAAAAATATACTTTGGTCATGATTTGGCAAGAGCAGAGGTACTTAAGAAATTTATCTTTTATAATTGAAATTTAAGGTATTGATTTGTGATATTAGATTTTTAGTAGAGCTGTTCTATCTCCAGAATGTAGATTCAAAGTTGGTGGAAATGATTTATGCAGTGTCATGTTCTTGCACCGTTTAAAAAACCCCAAACCCTCACAAGTGACATTTTGACACCAGTAGAGGCTATGCAAAGGCCAGAGTTAGGAACCTTCAGACTATGACAGTCCTGCCCTGCCCGCATGTCAGCCTGATGCAAGGTGCCCGTTTTTCCATAGAGTCACCACCACCTAGGAGTTGGGGCACAGCATCCAGTTGTCCCCTATTTGATAGATCCTTTCTTCCCTATGTTTTAGAGAGATTTTTGTTCATTTTCTCATTCAGCTGTAGGATGATACTAGATTAAAAACTTCCACAAGATATGTTGCTAAGGCTTTTTTATTTTTAAAGTTCTAGGCAAAGATTCAATTACTTCAAAGTCATGGAATTTAGAACTTCTTAAAAACCAATAAGATACATCTGAAAGTTAACTTCCTTCTATTCCAGAACCCCATTGAGAAGTATGCAGTGGCATGGTAGAAGAAGAACCGTGTGTTTCTTTTTTACCTTTGGTCGGGCATGAATTTTTTTTTTCCTGGAATTTTTCTTTGCAGCAGTTATGTCTGAATTTTATTTTATTTTTTATTATTTTGGCTGCGTTGGGTCTTCATTGCTGTGCGCGGGCTTTCTCTAGTTGCGGGGGGGGGCTACTCTTCATTGTGGTGCGCGGGCTTCTCATTGTGGTGGCTTCTCTTGTTGCAGAGCACGGGCTCTAGGCACGTGGACTTCAGTAGTTGTGGCTCGCGAGCTCTAGAGCGCAGGCTTAGTAGTTGTGGTGCACAGGCTTGGTTGCTCTGCAGCATGTGGGATCTTCCCGGACCAGGGCTCGAACCTGTGTCCCCTGCATTGGCAGGTGGTTTCTTAATCACTGTGCCACCAGGGAAGCCCATGAATATGTTTTGAACCAGTCTCATTCTCTCGTGACAAGAACTGTTCTATCAAGTCCGCTACTCTTCAAGTCTACCTTGATCTGTACTTTCTGGAACTTATTGTTTTAGGGCAAAAGAAGACTTTCCTGCATCCAGTCTTTTTTAATTTGAAAAACAGGTTTATTGAAATATAATTCACATACCATAAAATTCACCCTTTTAAAGTATGCAGTTCAGTGATTTTAGTATATTCACAGAGTTGTGCACCCATCACCAATATCTAACTGCAGCACATTTTCATCACCCCCAAAAGAAACCCCGTATCCCTTAGCAATCACTCCAAATTCCCCTTCTTCCCATTCCCCCCTGGCAACCATTAATCTGCTTTCTATCTCTATGGATTTGCCTGTTTTGGACATTTCATATCAGTGGAATCATTATAATATGTGGCCTTTGTGACTAGCTGCTTTCAATTAGCATGGTGTTTTCAGGATTTATCCATGTTGTAGTGGGTATCAGTGCCTCATTCCGTCTTATAGCTGAATAATATTTGCTATAGACTGAATGTTTGTGTCCCTCCAGAATTCATACGTTGAAACCTAATCCCCAATGTGATGGTATTTTGAGGTGGGGGCTTTGGGGAGGTGATTAGGTCATGAGGGTGGAGCCCTCACGAATGGGATCAGTGCCCCTGTGCAAGAGACCCCAGAGAGCTCCCTTGCCTCTTCTGCCACCGGCGGATACAATGGGAAGATGGCTATGAACCAGGAAATGGGCACTCAGCAGACACTGCATCTGCTGGCACCTTGATCTTGGGTTTCCCAGCCTCCAGGACTGTGAGAAATACATTTCTGTTGTTTATAAGCCACCCAGTCTATGGTATTTTGTTATAGAGCCCAGAGAGACTAAGACAATATTCCATACTATGTGGATAGACCACGTTTTATATATCCATGCATCAGTTGATGGACATTTGGGTTGTTTTCCACTTCGTGGCTACTATGAATAACGCTGCTGTGAACATGCATGTTCAGTTCTCTTGGACATATATTTGTGTGGACATACATTTTCAGTTCTCTTGGGTGTATAACTGGAGTGGAATTGCTGAGTCTTATAACTCTATGTTTAACATTTTGAGGAGGTACCAAACTGTTTTCCAGAGGAGCTGCACCATTCTACATTCACTCTTGACCTCCATAATCACTCCCAGGAGCATCTTTTTAATTAGATACATATATCACAGTTGTCTAAGTGTTTTCTTATGACATTTCTAAGCTGCTGATTTTTTTTCCTGCTCTCGGGATAAATTGGCATTTCATCCAACCAACTCCTTCCTTCACCCCTATCTCCCGTATCATTTCTACCCAGGACATTAGACTTTGAGTTGAAAGGAGCTTTGAAAGGTCTGTCCTCTGCACTTAAGTAGGCTTCCCTGTAAAAGAGACGTTTCTTCACACGTCCCTGACAATTGATCATTCAGCCTGGGCACCTGCTAGCTCACAAAGAAACCGTTTTCTTCCAAACATTGTTTGGGACTTCAGTCAGCTTTCCTTAGGACTAAATCTTATCAATCCCTCAAACCTTTGCAGGCACCCAGCCATGCAGCTCTTTGTTTTTGTCACCTCTCACTTGAAGAAAGGCTGAGAGCATCTGTGGCCAAGCGTCCATCCCCCAGGCCCTGATTTCTGCCTGTGGTCTGAGGGATGAGCTAGTACAATGCTGCAGACCCAGTGATTGGGGGACACCCTAGTCACAGCAGAGTAAATATCTAGGGCTTAACTTTATGAAAGGAATTGTAAGAAACACTAGAATTCTTAAACTATGACTAGTTTAGAAAATGACATTTCTTCATTCATTACAGTTTTGTTAATACTAATTGGCTAAAAAAGTACTTTGTTAAAGTAAATTGGTTTGTCTGGTCCTTTGATTTATTCTTTAATTAAACCATTTGTTATTTACCCAATCTTCAATTCATAGTATAAAACACTTAGAAATGTCTTTAGATTGAAAGTGAATTTTAAAACAGTAAAAATGAATGTCATCTTTAACACCTGCTTTAAGTATAGTGAAGACATATTTATTCTGAGCTCTTCCTAAATCTTAAAAGTATTAATACAGTACTTTCATTTTAAGGACCACCAAAAAAAAAAATTGAAGGTCATAAACTCAAATTGTAGATAGTGTAAAACTTCAGTGATTTGTATGAGGTTGTCTAATAAGTGACTTTAAAGAGCAAAATTTATTCCATCTGAAATGCAGAATCCAGTCACATTTCATTTTGTGTATCTCAGACGTAGTTAATGATGAATATTGATAGGACCAGCTGCGTAGTCAAAGTGTGGGGCTCCTTTGTTCAAAAATTATTAGGAATTTCAAGATGGCAGCAGAGCATTAAACCAGGCATGGGGCCCGGCACACCCAGGAAACTGGTCCTGAGTCTTGATAGACTTAATGTGGCCAGAGTATTAATAGAATGTGGGCCTGACTCTCAGATTTTAGCCAGAGCCCTGGGTCCTCTGGGCACCTCTCAGATGAAGCAGCTGAGGCCCAGCCCTCCTCAGCGGCACCTCCCCACTGATGCACCCCCCTCCCGCCACTGCAAGACTTACTCACTGGTGGCCTCGGGGTGGAGACTGCACACTCTGCTCTGTCCCCCAGCACCTGGCGAAGGACAGAGCATACTCAGTTCACAATAGACAATGCGAGCACATGGGAGGTAGAGGCTAATTGAGGAACAGGGTAGCTTTTGACTTGGGGCATTAAAGCCTTTCCGTCAAGCAGATTATATTTACCTTTAAAGAGCCTTGACTAATTCATGCCAGTTTCCTGTTACTCGTGGAACTAGTAACAAGGATAACAGAAATAATTAAAATTCTTGGGTAATCCCTAATCTTTCTTTTTGCCGTGCATTTCACGTGTTTATCAGAGTAGCTAGTAAGTAGCAAAATGCACTGGCCTGAATTTAATTTTCTCCCCAGGCCGCTCTCACTTTGGGCCACAGTCATGAAGAAAGGTGGGAGGACTGTAAGGTAGGCAGCAGCCATTCTCAGCCTTTGAGCGCCTCATCTGCTAGTGCTGTGTTAATGGTAGGGTCCCTTGATAATCCCTCAGCCTGAATTATAAAGCCCCAAGCTGGCAACGTTTCTGATCTTGCTTCTGAGTTGTTTGTAAATATCCATTAATATCTGCACATGATTCCTGAATACAGCACTTTCCTTTGGCAGGGGTTTTAAAAAGTCCATGCCCGGGCTTCCCTGGTGGCGCAGTGGTTGGGAGTCCGCCTGCCGATGCAGGGGACACGGGTTCGTGCCCCGGTCCGGGAGGATCCCACGTGCCGCGGAGCGGCTGGGCCCGTGAGCCATGGCCGCTGGGCCTGCGCGTCCGGAGCCTGTGCTCCGCAACGGGAGAGGCCACAACAGTGAGAGGCCCGCGTACTGCAAAAAAACAAACAAACAAAAAGTCCATGCCCAAGTGTACGAAGCCTTCTCTTGCTTAATTAAGGGAAGCCATTTGTATCTTAGAAACATTCAAAGCCTAGAATGGAAAATGAATTAAATGCTTTTTTATATGAAATCTGACATTTTAAAACCTTTTCTAATCGGAGGAAGATGTACCAGTGGGATAATTTAGTAACATAGCCTCTCCCCCAATTGTGACTTCAATTAATAATAACTGCAACATTAATACTTGTTTGATGAAGTGTTTAGAAAGGTCATAAGTGCCAGTAATTAATATATTTGCTTATTGAGTTAATAAAGTTTGCTGACCCTATTTTTTTCTAGAATTAGTCCTTTCTGAGTATTGAAAGGTTTGATATATTTATCACTACTTTTAAAAAGTAATGCATAAGGCAAGTATGTCTTCACTGCACTTTTTTCTTTTCTATGAAAATGGTGTATGCTTATGTGGTTTTCAGTACTGATGGACAGAGTGAACCAGGGGCAATGAGAAAGCAAACATGGGCCACTCAGGCCAGGCTTCGGTTGTTTAAGCCTGAAGGGAGAAGGCTAAAAGGGTTTCCTGAAGTTTCTGTTTTATCTAGAAACTCAGGGGTATAGGAGAGCCGGTGGGGATTTGGAGCAGAAGCTTTGCCTTGGAATAGAGCAGTCCTGACTGTACCTGCTTATCTTTTGGAAAACCCAAGTACAGACAGGTAAACTGAGGCAGGCTGGTGCAGTGGGCGGTGGTGGAACCCTGGCGCCTGAGGAAACCCCCAGTGGTGGCTAACAAAAGTCAGTCGGTGTCTAGTTCTGGTCAGATTGAAATCTTGTCTCCTGAAATGCTCAGGCACATTTTATTCCTCTGAGCTCAGGTTGCCTGGGTCAGGGGAACTCAGCCCAGGTGAGACTACCCCAGCTCTGTGCTGTCTTCAGCTGCCGTAACCTGGCTTTGTCTTGATGTATTGTTTCCTGGGACCCATTTCTGATTCCCAGATGACCTGAAAAGGCAATTCATATCACTCTATTAGGAATTCAGATTGGAACTCAAGTTATATTTTCCCCTGGAAACATTGTTACAAACTGCTTAAAGCTCCAAAAGTGATGGTCAGAAACCAGTTTACCCATTACGAGTTGAAAATCAGGCAAATGCGCAGTAAAACACAGCCCACACACAGCATTATAATATTAATCATTATATAAACCAACGAAAGGCTGGTTCCCATTTTGTGGTAAGTAGGTCTTGGAGTAGTAGAGCAGCTTCAAAGAACGTGTGAGGCATGCTGGCTTAGGCGTGGAATGAAGACGAGCCTCCAGGAAGAGAAAGGTCGAGGGACGACGAGCCCGATGATCTGAGTGACCCAGCCTGTGCCAGGAAACCGAGGGAGTGAGGCCTGTTCATGGCGACCCCAAAAACGAAAGAGAGGCAGCGGAAGAGAGGAGACCCGGGCCAGCAAGCCCCCTGGCACCCAGGTGGCAGCACTGCCTGGGGTGGCCAGGGTGGAGGAGAGGCAGGGGTGTAGGAGGCCCTCAGCAGGCAGAGTGTCAGCCACGCCAGGAACTGCCTGTATGTGCAGGTGGCCCCTTCAAGAGAATACTCACTGATGTGCATCGTTTAAACGAATGACTTACGGTCCGATGTACTGAATGTTTTTCATCAAAGAAAATTTTACTTAAGAATTGCTATTTAAAACCTTTCCGGGGCTTCCCTGGTGGCGCAGTGGTTAAGAATCCGCCTGCCAATGCAGGGGACACGGGTTCGAGCCCAGGTCCGGGAAGATCCCACATGCTGCGGAGCAACTAAGCCCCTGCGCCACAACTACTGAGCCCGCGCTGTAGAGCCTGCAAGCCACAACTACTGAGCCCGCCTGCTACAACTACTGAAGCCCGCGTGCCTAGAGCCTGTGCTCTGCAACAAGAGAAGCCACTGCAGTGAGTAGCCAGCGCACTGCAACAAAGAGTAGCCCCTGCTCGTCGCAACTAAAGAAAGCTTGCACGCAGCAGTGAAGACCCAGTGCAGCCATAAATGAATGAATGAATGAATGGAATTGTAATGGTAGGGTCCGTTTGAAAAAATAAAACCATTCCTTGGGGGACTTCCCTAGTGGTCCAGTGGTTAAGACTCCACACTCCCAGTGCAGGGGGCTCATAGTTCGATCCCTGGTCAGGGAACTAGATCCCACATGCATGCTGCAGCTAAGACCCGCTGCAGCCAAATACATAAGTATTTTTAAAAAGTAAATAAAACCTTTCCTTGGGACTTTCCTGGCATTCCAGTGGTTAGGACCCCGTGCTTCCACTGCAGGGGGTGCAGGTTCAATCCCTGGTTGGGGAATTAAGATCCCGCGTGCTATGCAGTGTGGCCAAAATAAATATATAAATAATAAAACCTTTCCTTGAATTTTTCAAGTCCCTGAATCTATATGAATTAAATTTATACCTTTGTAGAATTATTTTACTAAAGCAAATGTAAAAAAATGTATTTGACGTAACCCCCCAGATTCTCAATTGGATTTGTAGGTGTCATTTACTAGAGGTCATCCTTTCTAGATAATGGTGACATGGTGATTTCTAACAGTAACGATAAAGGATCAGTTGTAGGCTTCCTCTTCAAACTGTTATATAGGATACGTTGATTGCTAAGGCAGTGCTTCCCTAAGGATGTTACGTGGATAGGTGTTACTTGGTAAAAGGTGTCTGTTGGTCACCTAAGTTTGGGAAATGCTGTTAAACAGGTTTCGTTACTGTAGGACTTCTCAGAACGTTTAGTGCAGTCGTGCATGTTGAAGAATCGCTGTGCAGGGGTATAATCTGCATTTATCCAGGTGGTTGACCATGGGCCCTTCCTGGAGCGCGTTGTGGCACTCGTGTTCCATAGGACACACTTTGGGAGACGCTGCTCCAGACTGTCCCCCCACCCACCGTAATGCAATTTAGTACAAAAAAGAAAAAGTTAAAATGACCAAAAATACTGCCTTTGAGATCCTTAGTCTTAACACTTTTGTACATATCTCTAGTTTTTTTTCCCCATTGTAAAAATTTACCTACGTAGCCAAAGCTTTAAACAAAATGAGTTTATTTTATTCAGAGTGTTTCATAACTCTCTCAGTGTCATTCATTAAACATTTGTCCTGGGTATGGTGAGTATAGTAATCCATTAGAGGGATATAGTGCGATCTATTTAGCTAGTCCTTTAGGATTTCCAGACTGTTTAGACTCAGGATCCCCATGCTCTCAGAAATTACTGAGGACCTCAAAGAGCTTGTGTTTATGTGGGTTTTATCTATCAATATTACTCTATTAGAAATTAAACTGAGAACCTATTAAAATAGTTAATTATTAATTTAAAGTAGCAGTAATAACTCATTAGATGGTAACAACATATTTTTGATTAAAAATAACAACATATTCCAAAACAAAAAACAATTTAGTAAGAAGATTGGCATTGCTTTACATTTTTGTTATCTCTTAATGTGGGCTTAAGAGAAGGCAGTGGGATTCTTTTTATTTTTTTTTGGTGGGGGCTGTGTTGGGTCTGCGTTGCTGCGCACGGGCTTTTCTGTAATTGTGGCGAGCGGGGGCTACTCTTCATTGTGGTGCACAGGCTTCTCATTGCGGTGGCTTCTCTTGTTGCAGAGCACCTGATCTAGGCGCCCGGGCTTCAGTAGTTGCAGCACGTGGGCTCAGTAGTTGTGGCTCGCGGGCTCTAGAGCGCAGGCTCAGTAGTTGTGGCGCACAGGCTTAGTTGTTCCGCGGCATGTGGGATCTTCTTGGACCAGGGATTGAACCCGTGTCCCCTGCATTGGCAGGCGGATTCTTAACCACAGGCAGTGGGATTCTGCATTCAACCTGTTGCTGCCTGATGATTGGTTGAAGTAGGTGAAGAAAATCTGGCCTCACAAAGACATGTAGCTGCAAAAGGGAGGCTTGGGGACCGCCCCCCCCACCTCCCCGCAAGAGTCTTCAGACCACATTCTGATAACTGCTGCTCTAGGGCAGTGGTTGATGGCAATGTCAAAATACAGTTGGGGGATATGTCAACAGTATTTTCCTTCTAAATAATACTTGAAGCAGCAAAGCAAAGCTTGCAAATGATGTACTTAAAAAAAGAGAGTAATGAGAGTTAATTCACTTATTCCTATAATCCTGTCTCTTATTTACGTTGTCACTTGCTTTCTTGAGTGCGGAAGATGGGATTGGAGTTACAGCCCTCATTATAGACCTGGATTTGCCTATTGTGTGCAGCACATTCCACAGCCAGTGAGGGACTCTTATAAGTGGGCAGTCAGTATTGAATCAGCATCTTGTGTGCCTGTGGATTATTATGTTGGTTTCCTTTTTAATTTCACTGTAGGACACGTTTTTAATGAGGGAGAAGGCAAGAATAGGTGACAAAGTATAAGTAGATGTTAAAATCAGATTTATTTGGGCTTTTTCTTTGGTGGTGTACAATTACTCAGTATTTTCTGTAGGATGAGATCTGGGAAAAAATTGTCTTTTAAAAGAAAATTCAATACTTAAAAAAAGAGATTGCTATCTTTGCTTTTCCTCACATTATGGCCCTTTTGAGACCTTTAAGTGGCTGCTTTTGTGGTAAAAATGTTTTTTATAACTACCACAATAGAAGAAGTCTGATTTATTTTCCTGAAAAATCTTTTGGTGTTTTCTCAGAATCTGGAGTAAGTTGTGCATGGGCACGTACGTGTCCTGTTTGTCTTGGTGGGGAATGGTTGGTTGTTTTTGCATTTCCCTTGGTGACCAGGGAGCTAGTTCTCAGCTAGACTACATTCCATAAATTCGGTTTCCTCTCGAGAGGTCGCCTCCCCTTTTATGATAAAGTCCTTTACTTTGAATATCTGGCAGTTTGCCTTCCCACTTAAATAATATCTGGTTACTTGAATATCATTGCATTAGAACGTTCAGTACTTTTAAACCACTAAATTAAAAAAAAAATCTAATCTATCTTAAAAAATCAGTTTCTGCATTAATATGGCTAGAATTCTAGAAAGGAAGGTATTTTAGAAATCTAATTTCATTTCGTTTAATCAGCCCATTTTACCATAGAGGAAACAAGTGAAGTTGTTATTGTTATTGTCAGTATGATATTTTTATAGCTCAGAATGTGAAAAGTAGGAAACATAGTGGAGACCAGCCAAGAGTATCTTTAACCCTGTTTCTTTCTATAATAAATAATATTCAGAAAGCATAAATTTGGGTGATTTGTTATGAACCTTTCATGTGCAGTTGAGTCAGGGTAGATGATAAAGTTGGAGTAGAGTTTTAAAAATTCTGAAGAAAGGGTACATTGTATTGACAAAGTTACATTTTTAAATTTTGTATCACTTTTTTATGCAAATGTCTCAGAAATCTGCACACTGTGCTGGAATCAGTTTTGGATTTGACAAGAGCTTTAGAAATGATCTCGTGCAGCTTTGGATGTGATCCTGTCTGTCTGAGCACTGACATCAGTTGACCAGTCCCCGCTGGAACTCGTCTAATCGGGGAACTCCTTCCATTTTGGAGGGCAGCCTTCATTGTCAGAAAGACCTTGGTGTTCTGCCTCTGGATCCCCACAGAATAAGCGCTGGCACCCTAGGAGTGTCGTGGAATGGCGAAGAACGTGGATTCTCTAGCCAGCTCTGGTTCACATCCCAGCTCTGCTATTCCCTTATTTGCCTTTTACAGAGGAAGAAACTCAGGCACACAGAGATTAAGGAGCCTGTTGGTGTTTATATGTTTAACCCTTATATGTTTAACCCTATAAGATTAAACAGATTTTGTCAGTGTTTAGAACACTAGAGTATACCTTATGTGTTTGCTGTTTTATTAACTGAAATCCATAGAACTCTCCCCTCCCTTTTTAAAACTTGAGGTGAAATTCCCATAGGATAAAATGAACATAGCATTTTTAAAAATGAATAAACATTTTTGGTTATATTTTAATGGATGCAAAGAGAATGTATAACAAGTGTGCCATGTGGAGAGTTAACCGTGGCCTTGCAGATAAGCCTAGAGGTTTCTGTCACCCTGAACTCCAACCTGAATGGCATTTGATATAAAATAAATGAAGTCAGCCTTCTTCAGTATTGACCCAACCTAAGTGATTATTATTACTGCATCTCATTAGCCTTCAGTTGAGCCAGAAAGTCTCTTCTGCCTGAATGTTTGAGTCTGGAACCCTTCCCTTTTAGCCTTAACTCACAACCTGAATATCTCTATTCATTGTCTGCTCCAGAGCTTCTTGAACTTTCTTTGTTCACAGTACCTTGGGTGCATCAGTAACCTTTTCACAGAGCCTTCAAGCTGAAAAGAAATGCCAAGCAATTCTGTTTAATTAACTCCTTAGGTCCAAACAGCTTAATATTTATATCCTAACATCTTAAGATTTATATCCTAATAACTTAGTAGCTGTTTAAAAAACACAAAGAAATTGAAAGAAAAAATAATATAATAATACTTTTAATTCATCTTAAAATAATCACAGGAACTTACTCATGGGATATGAGCTCCTGTTGAGCACAGCAACGACTTCTCAAAGCTTGAAGTCAGGTCGGACATGGATGCCCTCTTTTCTATTCCGTGTTGATTTTCACAGGCCACTTCCTTGGGTCACAGCAACTGCTAAAAACTCAGCCTTGCAAAGCTGTGACACCATAAAAAGGAATGCATTGCAGTCTAATGTTGAGCTGTGAACTACCTCGAACTAGCAGTTTGTCTGGTACCTGACAGACTCAAAGTATCACTTGTTGCCTTCAAATTTAAAATAACCTATGTCTCCCCTGTACGTTTGCAGGGACGCCTTGGTGCGTAAGTTTAGGGAACATGGATCTACTTAGAAGCACAGAATTAATTAAATGCTAAGATGCTTCGAGAATCCACTGCGTTCAAAAAAATAATAAAAATTAATAAACTGTATATTTTAGAACAGTTTTAGGTTCATAGAAAAATTGAGTGGAAAGTACAGAGAGTTTCCTTATACCCCAGTCCCCATACATGTACAGCCTCCCCCATTATTAATATCCTGCACCATAGGGTATGTTTATTTCAATTGAGGAACATTGACACAGTGTCAGTGTCCATAGTTTAAGGTTCACTCTTAGTGTTGTGCATTCTGTGATTTTTGACAAATGTATAATGACGTGTATCTACCATTGTAGTATCATACAAAGTAATTTCAGAGGTGGCCGGTTGGTGTGGCTCATGAACAACCTCTTCAGTACAACTTGATTGAAGGTCAAGTTGGTTCGTCTGGCCAGAAACCTGTACAGCTTGAACAACAGCTTTAAGTAGGTGTCCTGGCTCTTGGGCTCCTTGCGTCGACCGTTTCGGTCCTTGTGGCGGATCAACTCCCGTGATGGCGCCTCCTCCTTAGCCAGGTCCGGAAAGCATCCCTTTACTTTTAACCTATATGTGTCTTTATATGTAAAGTGGGTTTCTTGTAGAAAACACATAGTTGGGTCTTGTTTTTTTTTTTTCCCCCCCCCTAATCTGACAATCTCTTTTAATTGGTCTATTTAGACCTTTGATGTTTAGGGCGATTGTTGATATAGTTGGTTTAATATCTATCATACTTGTTACTGTTTGCTGTTTGTTGCGCTTGCTCTTTGTTCCTCTTTATGTTTTCCATGTTTTTTTGCCTTTTTTGTGGTGGTAATGAGTATTTTATATGACTCCATTTTCTCTCTCTTCTTAGCATATCAATTATACTTCTTTTTCGTACTTTTTTTCATTGTTGCCCTAGAGTTTCCACTGGATATTTACAACTAATCCAAGTCCACTTTCAGATAACACTATTACTGCTTCACAGGTAGGGCAAGTACGTTTTAATGACAAAATATTCCTGATTCTTCCCTCCTATCCCTTGTATCATTGTTGTCATTGAGTCAGTTATATACATAAGCCTTCAAGAACATATATATGCACATAAGTATACAGTATCAAGTACATTGTTGCTGTTATTATTTTTAACAAACTTATCTGTTAGATCAATTAAGAATAAGAAAAAATAAAAATAAGAAAAATATTTTATCCTCACTTATTCATATTCCAGTGCTCTTCTTTATGTAGATCTGAGTTTCTGACATGATTTTCCTTCTTACTCGCAACAGATTCCCTCAATTTTTGTTTGAGAAAGTCTTTAATTCTTCCTCAATTTTGAAGGATAATTTTGCAGGGTACAGAATTCTAGGCTGGCTTTTTTTTTTTTTTTCTCAACACTTTAAATATTTCACTTTGTTCTCTTCTTGCTTGTATGGGTTCTGAGAAGTCAGATGTAATTCTTATATTTGCTCCTTGGTAGGTAAGGTATTTTTCCCCACTCTGGCTTCTTTCAAGATTTTTTCTTTAACTTTGATATTCTGCAGTTTGAATATGATATGCCTAGGTGTAGTTTTTGTTTGTTTGTTTTGCATTTATCCTGGTAGGTGTTCTCTGAGCTTCTTAGATCTGTGGTTTGGTGTCTGACATTCCTTTGAGGGCAGTTCTTTCATTGTTGCTTCACTCTGTTCCTTCCTTCTTCACGTATTCCCATTTATGCATATGTTATACCTCTTGTAGTTGTACAAGTTCCCACAGTTCTTGGATTTTCTGTTCTGGGTTTTTTGTTTTGTTTTGTTTTTCAGTCTCTTCTCTCTTTGCTTTTCAGTTTTGGTAGTTTCTGTTGTCATATCCTCAGGCTCAAAGAGCGTTTCCTCAGCTGTGTTCAGTCTCCTAATGAGCCCATCAGAGGCATTCTTCATTTCTGTTAGAGTTCTTGATCTCTAGCATTTCTTTTTTATTTTTTCTTAGAACTTTCATCTGTTTACATTATCCCTCTGTTCTTGCATGTTTTTCCATTAAAGCTCTTACCATATTAATCATAGTTTTGTTTTTTTTTTTAATTCCTGGTCTGATAATTCCTACCATATGTGACTCTGGTTCTGATGCTTGTTCAGTCTCTTAAAAGTGTGTTTTTGCTTTTTGGTATGCCTTGTAATTTTTTTGTTTGTTTGTTTTTCCTTGTGGCTTGTGGGATCTTAGTTCCCCAACCAGGGCTTGAACCCAGGCCATGGCAATGAAAGCACTGAGTCCTAACCACTGGACTGCCAGGGATCCCCTGCCTTGTAATTTTTTGTTGCAAAGGTGGACGTGATGTACTGGGTGGAAGGAACTGTGGTAAAGCAGCCTTCAGTGATACAGCAGTAAAGCTGTGGGAGAGTCAGTGTTCTAGAGTCCTGTGATTAGGTTCTGGTCTTTCAGTGAACCTGTGCCCTTGGGTTCTGTGAACTTCACCAGGGCTTCTCAGGCCCCCTCCCATCCTTAAGTGGGACAGGATAGCTAGAGTGGGCTGGATTTGTGTATTTCCCTTCCCCCAAGTAGGTTAGGCTCTGATACAACCCCAGCAGGTTAGTTAGGCTCTGGTTAAATAGCTAACCTGTTGAGAAGAACAGAATGCTCTGGCTTATTTCAGAATGGTTTCTTTTCCCCTCCCCCTGCTGGAGGCACAAGGGGACTTTTCCCCTGATATTCACTGTAAGGACCTGGCAGGGCTCCTGGAGGTAAAACAAAAGTGTGGGGGACCCCGGATGACTGGGTCCCCCTGGAGGTTTTAGCCCTCAGAGTTGTCCATGGTAGCCTCCAGCAATTCATCAGTTTACAGTTTGCATTTTCCTCCCCTGGCACTGGTTTCCTGGAGGATTCTGACCATGAGTTTCTGCTCTGGTAAGTTGTGATTCTCTGTGTAGTTCTGCTCTCTGTCTCTGCCATTTTGGCGGCAGCAGTTTGCCCTGGGACCTCACTTCTCTGATGGATCTAAGAAGAGTTGTTGATGTTTCAGTTCAGCTTTTCCCTCGTTAGCATGGAGTGATAACTTTTTTTTCTTAATATATTAAACATTTTAAAATTTTTATTTATTTTTGGCTGCATTGGGTCTTTGTTGCTGCGCATGGGCTTTCTCTAGTTGCGGTGAGCGGGGGCTACTCTTTGTTGCGGTGCGTGGGCTTCTCGTTGCGGTGCCTTCTCTTGTTGCAGAGCACGGGCTCTAGGTGCGTGGGCTTCAGTAGTTGTGGCACATGGGCTCAGTAGTTGTGGCACATGGGCTCTAGCGCGCAGGCTCAGTAGTTGTGGCGTACGGGCTTAGTTGCTCCGCGGCATGTGGGATCTTCCCAGACCAGGGATCGAACCCGTGTCCCCTGCATTGGCAGGCAGATTCTTAACCACTGCGCCACCAGGGAAGCCCCAGAGTGGTGACTTCTAAGCTCCTTACATGCTGGACCAGAAACTGCGAATTCTCAACATAACATTTTAAAGTGTGTAGGTAATTCAGTGGCATATAGTATATTCACAGTGTTGTGTAGCCACCACCTCTGGGTAGTTCCAAAACATTTCATCACCCCAAAGAAAACCTTATATCCTTTAAACAGTCACTCCCCATTCACCTCTCCCCACAGTCCCTGGCAGGCACTCCTCTGCTTTCTGTCTCTATGGATTTAATTATTGTGAATATTTCATGTAAGTGGATTTAATTATTCTGAATATTTCCTGAGACCTTTTATGTATGACTTCTTACACTTAACGTGATGTTTTTGAGGTTCATCCCCATTGCAGCATGTATCAGTACTTCATTCCTTTTTATGGGTGAATAATATTCCATCATATGTATGTACCACATTTTGTTTATCCATTCATCTGCTGATGGACATTTTGGATTGTTTCCACCTATTAGCTGTCATGAATAGCACTGTTATGAATATGCACACATGGGTCATTGTTTGAGTACCTGTTTTAAATTCTTAGGGGTTTATACCTAGCAGTGGGATTATTGGGTCATATGGTAATTTTGTTTAATTTATTGAGGGACCACCAAACAGTGGCTGAACCGTTTTGCATCCCCGCCCACAAGGGGAGTTACCATCCCCTCCCCTCCCGACACCAACTTTTTATATACCAACTTGTTCTTCATGTGATGTATTTCCAAAATCTCTCTGCCAGCCTGCCTGGTTTCTTTGCCCTTGGGTGCTCCATGGTGTAGACACCACCTTTCAGACAGGGCAGAAGGCTTAATAGAGTTCCACACACAGGAGCAGAGTTGGGGTGGCATGTAGCTAGTACCCCTTGTCCAAGCTTCTCAGCTGCCCCCTCACAGCGACTTTATTAACCTGACCCCCAGGACCCCCCACTTTGGTGCTGAACCCTAACCGGATGCTCTGCACTGGTGCAGGTGTTCACATTCGTCTTCATTACACTTCTTCTTGCTGCATGTGACCCGCCTCTCCATGCTGTCAGGTAGTTTTGAATCCTGACTCCACAGTTTCTATCTGTCCATTCTAGCTTGTGATTTTCAACTTTGATATAAAGGATGAAGAGCACCACCCAAGAATGGGCCTTTGAAAGATGACCAGAGTCTGGTCCAGGTTTCCTGGGTGCATTATTCAGTGACCGTTTGGGATGGCCATTGTAAATCCACCCACTTTTATTTCCATTCAGTTTCCATCTTGCCACTCAAAAGGAAATGAAGAGAGGCCTCCTCAAATGCCTTTTCAAGGTTTAATGCACTATTGCTAGAGTTTCAAGTGGGTCTTGGTAAGGAAAGTTTTTATCAAGGCACTTTGGAAATAGAAGCCGATGTTATTTCTCCAGCTTTCCTGTGACTTTCCTAATAACCCTCTCAAAAGAGAAAATGTTTAGTAATACCTTGTTCTTGTGAATAAGGTCACCAGCTCTTTGTGATTTTTCTTTCCTTCTCTAAAGGCACAGAAACCAGTCTAGAATTTTTTCCATGGTCAATGCCAAACTCATTGAAGTATAGCTAAAAATGTCCATCTTCTTCCCATTCTCGAACCAGGTTATCATCTTTCACAGACTCCTTAAATATCAACCATAGTATGGGAATTCCCTGGCGGGCCAGTGGTTAGGACTCTGTGCTTCCACTGCAGGGGGCCTGGGTTTGATCCCTGGTCGGGGAACTAGGATCCCACAAGCCGTGTGGCACGGCCAAAAATTAAAAAAAAAAAAAAAGGTCAGCCACAGTGTACGTTTGACATTCTTCCCCGCCCCCGCCACCCCTGCAATTCTATCTATAAGTTTTCTCAATGTCCTGGGGTTTGAAACACCCAGAATAACTTAGGGGAATTATGTCCTTGTCGTCTTCCTTCATGTCTCATCATTATATTGATTCTGCTCTTCTTTTTTAAAAAAATATTTATTTATTTTATTTATTTATTACGCTGCGCCAGGTCTTAGCCGTGGCACTCGGGATCTTTTAGTTGTGGCACGTGGGATCTAGTTCCCTGCCCAGGGCTCAAACCCGGGCCCCCTGCACTGGGAGCGCAGGGTCTAAACCGCTGGACCTCCAGGGAAGTCCCGATTCTGCTCTTCTTCGTGTAAATGTGCTTCTTGAGAGACTCGGTGGAAAAATAAGATTGAGCTGTTTCATTTTCTGTGTTGATCACAAAACCTTTACATTTATTTTAAATAGGGTAAGAATTCTATGGAAAAGCATTTATCTTGTTATCGTTGGTATTGTAGGAACGTAAGTTAATAAAGGAGCAAAAAATCGGGGAGCAAGGACAGGATTTTTATATTTTTGCGGTCAGCTGTTGTGTTTTTTAGGCAATTCTAGTCAACTTATGACAGTACTTTGGGTAACAGCTGTTAAGAGTGTTGTATTGATGGCGAATATCAGAAGGTCTTGAACATTGTGTGACCTTTTCTGAACTATATATGATAAAGTTTTCCATTGTATATGAAGGTCAGGAGACTAAAAACACACAACAGAACTTGGAAATTGCCACCGGACTATTATGTTACGATTCAGGACAGCGCCCTGTCCTATTTTAATTCAAGACAAATGTGATAACGATAAGAAGAAAGAAAAGGGCAAACCCGGCCTGCATTTTCTGGTAACATAGCAAAAAAAGGAAATTTAAGGAAATCATGACAGGTACTTTTTTGCATAACTAGATTTCTGATTGACTTGCGTTGTAAGCGTTAATTGAAAAATGGATGTGTACAGATCACCAACTTGAAATGCTCTAACTGGTTTGGCAGTAGATTTGTTCCTGTCATGCTGTATATTTAATTCTGTAGGAAACTGCATAAAAATATATGTCGTCTGAATAACTGCCATGCACTTAAGATATGAACCGAGAGGTGTTAAAGGGCTCTGTTCCAAAAATATTTTCCTCCACCAGCTGGCAGGGTGCCTGCGTTTCTTACCTTAGTTTCTACTTTTGTATTAAATCATTGAAATCCTCGGCACAGTGCAAGTGTGGCTATCTTGTCATTATCCTTCATTTGCACCCGACTCAAATTAGTTTCTCAGACTAGCAGGCCAGTCCTAGCAGGATTGTGAGGAAGTGGAAAGTTGGAGCAGGTGAGTTTAGATTTGGTACAAATGAAGAGGTCAGGAAAATCTGGAAGCACACGCTGACGGGGGTGGCTGCGGGGTGGGGAGCGAAGCAGGTGTGTATGTTGGTAACCCTGCATGTGCAGAAAGGCAGTGGAGTGACCTGAAGATAAAGTTCACAGTTTTGCATGGCATTGCCTGTGAGAAATGCTGTATATTACGTCTCAGCGAATTAAGTCATGCATGAGATGCTTTTGCTTAAGGAGGGCTCTTGTGCTAAGACAAAACCAGTGGCCATAGGTGGTACCAGTTGTAAGTATCCTAGAAGAGCGAATCCAAAGACAGCTGCCTCCCAAAATAGCTCTCTGGGGGTGGGGATCAGGTGGGGTAGGGGTGCGTACAGAGGGCAGGAAAGCATTTAAGAGAGCAAAAGTGGAAATTGCCCAGTTCCTCTTAAAGAGAACTCTCCGAGTCACATGATTCATTCGTTCATTGTTGGGGAGTGCAGCAGAATCTCCTGGAGAACGTCCCGTTCCAAACCTGCCCAACCCCAGGTCAGTCTGACTGGCTCAGATTCCAGGGT
Source organism: Globicephala melas (assembly GCF_963455315.2). Classification (NCBI taxonomy): domain Eukaryota; kingdom Metazoa; phylum Chordata; class Mammalia; order Artiodactyla; family Delphinidae; genus Globicephala; species Globicephala melas. The sequence continues at coordinate 180,512,632 of NC_083314.1, forward strand.
GCAGCCCAGGAGACAAGGTCTGGAAGATGCGGCCCGCACCCTGGTTATGGAGCACTGCTGTGGTGCATGAAGTCAGTGTATTCCTTGCCCTCTGTGGTTTGAGCTCCCCTCATCTGTTAGGATACAAATTTTAAGAAGTCCCTCCAGTTTCCCACCTCTTCTTCCTGTCACAAAGCCGCATTCTGAGATATCTCAATAATCATGCACGAATAGTCACCACCAGAGGGAACAGAGCATGAGAAAAGCTCATAGGGGGCTCCCCTGGTGGCGCAGTGGTTGAGAGTCCGCCTGCCTGCCGATGCAGGGGACACGGGTTCCTGCCCCGGTCCGGGAATATCCCACACGCCATGGAGCGGCTGGGCCCGTGAGCCATGGCCGCTGAGCCTGCGCGTCCGGAACCTGTGCTCCGCAACGGGAGAGGCCACGACAGTGAGAGGCCCACGTACCGCGGAAAAAAAAAAAAAAAAAAAAAGAAAAGCTCATAGGGCCCCCTGAACCTAACCCGAGCACCCACCACGCTGGTCAGAGAAGATCCCCAGGTTCCCTGGGGATGTCACCCTGCAGACCGCCCACCTGTGGGGTATTGTGGGACTCGGGCCAGGTGCCTCCTCCGTTCCCAGGGATGCTGCAGCTGAAGGCAGGGCTCCCCGCACAAGGGGCTGCAGAGTATTCATGACCAGGACCCTGGAGGAATCCTGTGAGCCCAGAGCACTTCCGCCTGGACCCCTCCCAGTGCAAACACTGAGGGAGATCCCTGACCTCCCAGAAGTTTGAGGACTGTCTGCCCTGTGCATCTCGCCCATCACCTGGAACTTCTGGAGGAGTCGGGCAAGAGCTTTTGCTGTTGGAAATTGTGTTGCAGCTGAACACGAGGCTCCCACGCTGGAGTGGCTGTTGCGTCACGTTTGTGACATTCAAGAGAGGCTCTCAGCATGTGGGATAGTTGTCCATGAAGCTCAGGAGACAGCAATGGAACACAGGCATTATTATAGTTAGACCTGCGGGTTATGTTTTAGGTTGGTACCTGGCCTGTTCATGTGATGGGGTAAATCTCAATATTGAGTAAAACAGAATTTGATTAGAAAAGTAATTGATTTCACTTATTGTTACGGAAGTGTTTCCATTTGCTTACTAGAAAATCTGTGAATGTGATATAGTTACTTTGGAGAGTTAAATCCAACTTTGAAAATCAGAGTGCTAGAAAAATGAGATAATGGGCAACTGAAGGGTAGGTAGCCTCATGTTTATTTATTTATTTATTCATTTATTTATTTGGCCATGCTGTGCGGCATGTGGGATCTTATTAGCTCCCTGACCGGGGATCGAACCTGTGCTCCCTGCATTGGAAGCGCGGAGTCTTAACCACTGGACCACCAGGGAAGTCCCTAGGTAGCCTATTTAAATGTTAAAAAAATATTTGTTGGAGGCTGCTTTAAAATATTCACATTTTCCTGATACTTGTGAGTAAAATATGCTAAATACCTCCCTTAATGGCTTCGGATCGGTTATTATGCCGTGTTGTGGATGGTACACGTAGATCTTCATGGACCCATCTGGAGAGCAGACCTGGAACTTGTTTAAAGAAGGATATCCTTATTCTACTGCCTATCCATCCATCTGCCCATCTGCCCACCCACCCACCCAGTTTCCTTTTCATCTTTCTCATAACAGTGAAGTAAGAATGTTTAATTATGTAACCTCCTGACTAGTGTAACAAAGATGCTTTTCTGTAAAATTAATTAGGGGAACAAGATGGAAGCAGCCCTCTTGGAAGTGATTTTTTTTTATTATTCTCAATAAAAGCGTAAGGCTTCTGTCTTTATCACTTGGGCTTTTCACCATTATTCAAAGCATACTCTATCATTTCAGCTTCAAATTAACTTCTTTATTACTTTCAGCCTCTCTGTGTCACTAGCCTTTACTTTCTTTAAAAATGCGGCAAGTGTCTTTCCTAATTTGTATTTCTTCCTTGGCTCTCTCTTGGGGTCATGTGGGGAAGTCTCCATGAACTTTTTTTTTTTTTTCCCCGGACGCGCAGGCTCAGCGGCCGTGGCTCACGGGCCCAGCCGCCCTGCGGCATGTGGGATCTTCCCGGACCGGGGCACGACCCAGTGTCCCCTGCATCGGCAGGCGGACTCACAAAGTTTTTTTTTTTTTTTTTTTTTGCGGTACGCGGGCCTCTCACAGCCACGGCCCCTCCCGTTGCGGAGCACAGGCTCCGGACGCGCAGGCTCAGCGGCCATGGCTCACGGGCGCAGCCGCTCCGCGGCATGTGGGATCCTCCCGGACCGGGGCACGAACCCGCGTCCCCTGCATCGGCAGGCGGACTCTCAACCACTGCGCCACCAGGGAAGCCCTCCATGAACTCTTAAGATATTGCTGCTGAAGACTGTGAAATACAAGTACAATTTGAGAACAAGCATAAAAGAAATGTAGTTTTACACTTTGATTTCCAGTTACATCAAGGTGCTAGGTGAAGACGCCAGGTTTCTGAGGGTCAGCTGATAGAGATTTCACTGTGTTTGGGAATAGTGATTCTTACCTGGACTGGTGTCAGCAGTCGTATGAAGCCCCTAAAACCTCCCGCCATGTGTCACGTGTGTTTTCGCATTTTTACCTTGGGGAGGGGGTTCGTGGCTTTCATTAGATTCTCAAAATTGAGTCCATGATCTGAAAAGGTCCTGAACGTTGTTTTAGGAGGACCTGCCTCTTTACTAACAGACCTTCAGTTATTTGTCTCTTAGGTGTGTGGGGATGCTATGTTTAAGCCAGATTTAATATCAGAAATTCCACTTGGCTTTTTTTTAATCCTAATTTTTTAAAAGCACATTTGAGATCATCACACCCTGATTGCTCAAAACCAGCATCGTGACTGTTGCTGTCTCCTGCCCCATTGTGTACCTACATCTTTTAGGAAATCAGTCTCAGTGGAGAGTAAAATTGAGCATATACAGTGCCCGGTACATAGTCAGTGCTCAGGAAATAAGTGTTGTATTTGATGTTGAATCTACAGAACTAGATCTATTCAAGCCAGTAGAATTTTCAGGTCAGAACAGAAGCAAATTGAAATACATTGATGAAAAAATTTTTAATGACAGTCTCAATAAACAAATACAAAGTAAAATTCCTCTGTACAACATCAGGAAATCAAATCCAACAGTATATCAATACAAAAAAAAATTATACACCATGACCAAATGGGATTTATTCTATGTGCACAAGGCTGTTTCAGCATTAAAAAATCAGTAATCCACCATATCAACAGGTTAAAAAAAATCATGATCATATAAATCAATGCAGAAATAGCATTTGACAAAATCCAACACTCGTTCATGGTAAAAACTCCAGCAAGTTAGGAATAGAGGGGAACTCTCTCAACCTGATAACATCTACAAAAAAACCTACTTAAATAAACATACTTAATGGTGAAACAAAAATTGGGAGGTTGTGGAAACCATGAAAGCTTTATTGTTTAAGGGTGATCAATGGTTTAAAGTTTTTTTCTTTCATAGCAGTCAAATTCATGATGAAACATCACAGACAGAGAGGTGTATTGAGTTAAATTATTTGATATACCAAAACAGATTAGTATGAATCCTGACTGGATATTTGATGATATTAAGTAATTACTGTGAATTTTTAGGTGATAGTGCCATTATGGTTGGTTTCCAAAAGAGTCATCTTTTAGAGATGTATGTTGAAGTATTGAGGGGTGAAGTTATATGATGTCTGGGATATGTGTCAAAATATTTGAAATTGGTGATAGGAATGGGGGTGTATAAATCAAACAAGATTGGCCCTTTGTTGATAATTGTAGTGGTTGAATCATGGTTCCATGGGGTTCGTTATTCTAGTCTGTACTTTTATATCTTACATAATATAAAAAGATAAAATTACATGATATAGAACTTGTTTCGTCTCACCCATTAGGATGGCTGCTATCAAAACCCAGAAAGTAACAAGTGTTGGTGAGTATGCGGAGAAATTGGAACCTGTGCACTGCTGGTGGGAATGTAAAATGATGCAGCCACTGTGGAAAACAGGATGGCAGTTCCTCAAACAATTAAAAATAGAATTACTGTATGATCCATCAATCCCACTTCCGTGTATGTAGCCAAAAGAATTGAAAGCAGGGTCTCGATACATGTACACACATGTTCATGACAGCATTATTCACAGTAGCCAAAAGATGGCAGCAACCCAAGTGCCCATTGATGGATGAGTGGATAAACAAAATGTGGTATATACATACAGTGGAATATTATTCAGCCTTAAAAAGGAAGGGAATTCTGACACATGCTATAACATCAGTGAACCTCAAGGACATTATGCTGATTGAAACAAATCAGTCATAAAAGGACAAATATCCGATTATGTGAGATCCCTAGAGTAGTCAAATTCATAAGAGACAGAAAGTAGACTGGTATTTGCTGGGGGCTGGAATGACGAGGGTGCAGAATCATTGTTCAATGGGGACAGAGTTCCAGTTTTGCAGGATGCAAACAGTTCTGGAGATGAATGTACTTAATGCCATCGAGCGGTACACTGAAAAAGGTTAAGATGGTAAATTTTAAGTTGTGTATTTTACAACAATTGAAAAAATTTGGAATTTGGAGGAATAAATAGAAGACTCCCTTTAAGCTTGGGGAAGTTGGAATTGTAGAAAATGTAATTTTGCTCCCTATGAATGAATTCTTTTGCAGCATGTACTTAAAACTTGTCAACCATCACATAAGCTGTACAGGGGGCAGGGAGTGTTCTCTTCGCTATTATTTCCTCAGCACTTAGAAGACTACCTGGGGCTCAATAAAGATGGATGGATGGGATGATGGATGGATGGATGGACGGTGCATAGCTGGATGATGGATGGATGGACTGTGGATGGATGGTGAATGGATGAACGATGGATGGATGATGGATGGACGGTGGATGGATGGACTATGGATGGACGGTGGATGGATGGATGATGGATGGATGGACAGTGGATGGATGGATGATGGATGGGTGGACAGTGGACAGATGGGTGATGGATAGATGGATGGTGGATGGGTGGGTGATGGATGGATGGACGATGGATGATGGATGGATGGACTGTGGATAGAAGGAAGGGAAAAGAAAGAAGCGCCTTTTGCTGGATTCTCCCCATGCTGTCGTCTCCTTAACTGTCGGTCCAGGATGGGAACAGCTGTCCCATCAGCCATGTGCTATGGAAGCCTAGACACCAAACCACAGTCTTGGGTCAGCCCCTTCAGCCATTTACTGTTTCTTATCTTGTCCTGACGTCTTTTACTGATTTCTCTGATTCCATTCTTGCCCCTTCCTGTCACCTCCAGCCTGAGGCAGGCGGTCTTCCCTCAGGCGCCCCATCAGGTCTCTCCTTTGCTTCCATCTGCATTGGCTCCCCCCATTCACATTGATGTAACACACATAAATTATAGAATTATGAAATACACAAACTATAAAAAATAATTCAGATTATCTTTGAAGTCCTCAAATGATTTTAATGTGGAAGACCTTGGTTTTCCTTAAGGTGGTGGATCTAAGTCAGTGGCTCTAGGGCAGCTGGGGAGGGCGGTTGCATTTTGAACTTGGGAGAAGGGCACCCAGGCTCCTCCCTGTTCCGCTCTTCCTTACTCTTTGGTCTCACCCAGTGACACGCATCCTGTTCCCTGACACGTGGAACTACGGGTAGCACGGGCAGGCCACCAGCCTCCTCTCGTAAAATGGCACGGCTGAACGTGTAGGGCTGCATGTTCACGGTAGGTGAAATGTGAATAAACACAAGCAACGTTTCACTGTACCATTAAAAAGGTTGTTCGTTTGCTTAAGGATTTATTTTATTTTATTTTTATTTTTTTAAGGATTTATTTTACACTGAAATGTGATTTTATTTTAAAAACGAACTTCATATTGATGTAATACACAAATTATAAAAAATAATTCAGATTCTTTTTGAAGTCCTCAAATGATTTTAATGTGGAAAAACCTTGGTTTTCCTTAAGGTGGTGGATCTAAGTCAATGGCTCTAGGGCAGCTGGGGAGGGTGTTTGCCCCCAGTGGAGTCTTGGCAGAGTCTGGAGACATTTTTGGTTGTCAGAGCTGGGGAGGTGCTACTGGCATCTAGTGGATTGAGGCCAGGGATTCTGCTAACCATCCTGCAGTGCACAGAATGGGCCACACCTGAAAAGTATCTGGTTCAGAATATGAGCGGTGCTGCAGTTGAGAAACCCTGATCTAAACAATATCTAATGCATATAGATTTTTCCAACACTTTGACATTAAATTTATTTGGGATTGCGATGAAGAGGCCCTTAAGCCTGCTTACAGAATTTGTCTAGAGATTCTTTGGACATGTTCAGTTTTAATTATTTATTTATTTAAAAAATATTTTATTGGAGTGTAGTTGATTTACACTGTTGTGTATCTGTTGTACAGCAAAGTAAATCAGTTATACATATATCCACTCTTTTTAAAATTCTTTTCCCACATAAGTCATTACAGAATATTGAGTAGGGTTCCCTGTGCTATACAGTAGGTCCTTATTAGTTATCTATTTTATATATAGTAGTGTGCATATGTCAATCCCAATCTTCCAATTTATTCCCCTCCCCCATTTTACCCTGGTAACCATGTTTGTTTTTACATCTGTGACTCTATTTCTGTTTTGTAAATAAGTTCATTTGTACCATTTTTTTAGATTCCACATATAAGTCATGTCAAAGACATGTCAAATATCATGTCAAAGACATGATATTTCATGTCAAAGACATGATATTTGTCTTTGACTTACTTCACTCAGTATGACAGTCTCTGGGTCCATCCATGTTGCTGTAAATGGCATTATTTCGTTCTTTTTTTATGGCTGAGTAATATTCCATTGTATATATACACTGCATCTTCTTTATTCATTCTTCTGTCAGTGGACATTTAGGTTGCTTCCATGTCCTGGCTATTGTAAATAGTGCTGCAGTGAACATTGGGGTGCATGTATCTTTTCAAATTATGGTTTTCTCCAGGGAAGTATTCAGTTTTAGAAAAAATTAAGAGTAATACAAAATATATTTTACAAAGTCAGAGGAAACTAATGCTGTATTAGCTAAAACCATTACCAGGAATAACCTCAGCTGAAAAGGAGAGCTGTGTATAAATTTCATGCAGTGTAACTTTGGTTGATTAAAAAGTTTCCTTTTTTGGTTAAAAAAAAAAGTGCCAGGTGTTTTTGGTTTGCTTTTTGTTTTATACTTAACAGTATCACTCTGTATAATGCTACTTCTCTCTTTTCTTTTGCCAAATAAAGAGGATAAAATGAGGCCAATGCAGGGTCTGAGGCTGTAGGGAATCTCCTTTTGCTGTAGGTTGTATTCAGAAAGATGATGATAGGGAGGTTGTCATGGAAACACCTCCTGAGTCTCCTAAACTCTGGTCTTTCTGCCCTCGCAGTTATTTCTAAAACATAGCTATTGCTTTTGATTAACTTATCAGCAAGTATTTGTTGAACGCCCGTGTGTCAGGCATAGAGTGGGCCCTTCAATTACCTCATTTATAATCCTCCAAACAAGGTTATGGAAGGTGGTCTCATCCCCCACTTAGGATGAAGAAGTAGGCACAGGATGGTTAAATAATCTGCCCCTAGTTACAGCGGGAGTGAGAAACAGAATTTATTCATTAACTAAGTTCTGTCTGATCCCAAAGTTCTTGCCTTTTCTACCAGACCACATTGTTTATAGCTTTTAACAGCTTCTTACTGTCTAAAGAATTGAGAGAGCTCATTGGTGTAGCACAGAAGAGGGATGCTTGCCATGTTACCCTAAAATCACAGACCAAGCCCCCGTCTAGCTGTACCTCCTTATACGCTTAGAGCCATGCGTTCATCACAGTCTTGCTAGTCCCAGAATGAGCCACATCTTTCTCTACCTTTCTACCTTATATGTATTTTTTATAACTATTTTTAAATCGAAGTATAATTTACAATGTTGTGTTAGTTTCAGGTATACAGCAAAGTGATTCAGTTATATACGTGTGTGTGTATGTGTGTGTATATATATATATGTTCTTTTTCAGATTCTTTTCCATTATAAGTTATTACAAGATATTGAATATAGTTCCCTGTGCTATATAGTAGGCCCTTTTTGTTTATCTGTTTTATATATAGTAGTGTGTATCTGTTAATCCCAAGCTCCTGATTTATCCCTCCCCTCTTTCCCCTTTGGTGTAACCATAAGTTTGTTTTCTATGTCTGTGAATCTATTTCTGTTTTATAAATAAGTTCATTTGTATAATTTTTTAAGATTCCACATATAAGCGATAGCATATGATACTTGTCTTTGTCTGACTTACTTCACTTAATATGATAATCTCTAGGTTCATCTATGTTGCTGCAAATGGCATGATTTCATTCTTTTTTATGGCTGAGTAATATTCCATTGTATATATACACCACATCTTCTTTATCCATTCACATATCCATGGACATTTAGGTTGCTTCCATGTCTTGGCTGTTGTAAATAGTGGCCCTGTGAACATTGATATGCCTGTATCTTTTCGAATTAGAGTTTTCTCCGGATATATGCCCAGGAGTGGGATTGCCGGATCATACGGCAACTCTCTTTTTAGCTTTTTAAGAAACACTTACATGTATTCGTATTCTGTTTAAAATACTCCCTCGCAGCTGAGAAACCTCGCTTACCCGTTTAGGGGTGTCCCTGGGGCTGTCTCCACTTGTGCTTCTGGCAGTCCCTAGAGTTGACCTCAGATATTTCCAGCTCTCTTTCCAGACACGTAGAATGGCACTCCCCCACCCTGGGGAATTTGGGTGAGGCTGTGTGACTAGTACTGGCCATGAATTAGGAGCAAAAGTGACTTGTGTCCCTTTTGGGTGGAAGGTTCGGCTCCCACCCGGAGACCCTCCAGAGCTCTCTCTTTCCCTCTGGCAAGGGGCGTGGCCACATTTGGGATGGTGGCTCCTTGGTCATCTTGGTCCCTGCTGATGGATGAAGTTCCTGGCACACCTCATAACCCCTTAGTTGTAGCCACATCATTTAGAATGTAGATGGTCTTTGACATGTTTGTGTTCTCCAGAGATTGTGCCACGATTCCCCGAGAGCCCAGCACCTTGCCGTGTGCTTACGCATAGCAGGTGTTCAGGGAAGATCTCTTGGAACAAGCTCCAAGTCAGTGGTGATGTGAAGCTGAAAGGACCTTTGATGTTAAGCTGCTTTGAAGAATCAGGGATGGTCAGCTCTAAATAAGAGTATTCAACCGGGACAGTACTGAGAGAGTCCCAGAGAATGTATGCCTTTTTATATTTTGCTTTGGGCCCTGTGAATATTTTATTATAGTTTTCGAGAAAAAAATCGGCTGGAGATTTTATACGCACATAATTTAAGACACTTTTCTATACATATCATCTTTAACGAAGGGCCTGCTGACTCAGATTACATTCTGCTCCTTTGGTAAGTAAAGAGCTAGATTTTTAATCGAAACCCGGTGATTTGCAGCATGGAATCGGAGGCACCTGTCGCCACCTAGTGTCAGTGTTCCTTAATTGCAGATTGAGGTTAAACACTGAATCTGCAAACAAAACATGGAACAGCATCTAAGATATACCAGCAAAATGCCTATAATCCCTTAAAACTAAGTCACCTGTCATTATTTTTTATGATATCAATATTGGCCCGATATGACCAAGCTAAGTGTTCTGGAATGCGGAGGGGCAAACTGGATTGATGTCAAGGCCACTGCACACAGGCTTTGGAACCACCTTGCCTGAGTCTGTGATTTGTGTGTCCTGGGTAAGGGGCCATCCTCTCTTTAGTCCAGAGAGTTGGGATGTACTTAGGGAGATGAAAGTTTTATATTTCAAGTTAATCCTGAAATTGACTCTTACATTCTTTTCATTTTGATTTTTAAATTGGTGGCCGTTTCTAATGATTAAAGTCTACCACAGCCACCGAAACTAGCCGTGTCCTAAAATGATAGGTGTGTTCCCCAGGTATAGCCTACATTTATAGGGTTGATTGCTAGCCTTGTTACTTTGATAGGGATGCATTGAATCTGTAGACTGCCTTGGATAGTAGAGTCATTTTGTCAATATTGAATCCTCCAATCCGAGAACATGGTATGTCTCTCCATCTTGTTTGTGTCATCTTCAATTTCTTTCATCAGTGTCTTTTAGTTTTCTGAGTACAGGTCTTTTGCCTCCTTAGGTAGGTTTATTCCTAGGTATTTTATTCTTTTTGATGCAATGGTAGATGGGAGTGTTTCCCTAATTTCTCTTTCTGTTCTTTTGTTGTTAGTGTATAGAAATGCAACAGATTTCTGTGTATTAATTTTGTATCCAGCAACTTTACCAAATTCATTGATGAGCTCTAGTAGTTTTCTGGTAGCGTCTTCAGGATTTTCTACGTATAGTATCATGTCATCTGCAAACAGTGACAGTGTTACTTCTTTTCCAATTTGGATTCCTTCTATTTCTTTTTCTTCTCTGATTGCCGTGGCTAGGACTTCCAATACAATAAGAGTGGCGAGAGTGGACATCCTTGTCTTGTTCCTGATCTTAGTGGAAATGCTTTCAGTTTTTCACCATTGAGCATGATGTTTGCTGTGGGTTTGTCATATATGGCCTTTATTATGTGGCGGTAGGTTCCCTCTGTGCCCACTTTCTGGAGAGGTGGTTTTTTTTAAATTTATTTTTATTTATTTTTGGCTGTGTTGGGTCTTCACTGCTGTGCGTGGGCTTTCTCTAGTTGTGGCGAGTGGGGGCTGCTCTTTGTTGTGGTGCACAGGCTTCATTGTGGTGGCTTCTTTTGTTGCGGAGCATGGGCTCTAGGCGTGCGGGCTTCAGTAGTTGTGGCACGCAGGATCAGTAGTTGTGGCTCACAGGCTCTAGAGCGCAGGCTCAGTAGTTGTGGCACACGGGCTTCGTTGCTCCGCGGCATATGGGATCTTCCCGGACCAGGGCTTGAACCCGTGTCCCGTGCATTGGCAGGCGGATTCTTAACCACTGCACCACCAGGGAAGCCCTCTGGAGAGTTTTTATCATAAATGGGTGTTGAATTTTATCAAAAGCTTTGTCTGCATCTACTGAGATGATCATATGGTTTAGCCTTGCTATTCTGTGATTTTGGTTATTGCTATGCCATTCAAAACTTAGTTGGCTTTTTTATGATCTAGAATGTAATGAAATGAATTGGGTAAAGACTCTGAACATGGGTGACCTGCTCCTAGACTTATGGCCTGTAGTCTCATGTCTTTCTTTATGACTTTTTTTGGATGATTACAGGAACGTCAGTCATTTGTTTCCATAAATGTTTTATAATGCCAATTGAATGTGATGAAATATTAAAAATATCATTTATTAAATATTTAAAAGCTCAGTCAATGGAACTGGCCAAATCTCTTCATTCTACTGTCAGCTCCAGGAGCAATTTAGAAATTTTGAGTTATAAAATTAGAATAGTGGGGAAAAATAAAAGAACGGGGACCAGCTATTCAATTATTATTCCCCTTCAACCATTAGCCATTTTCAGCTGCAGGCCTTTCCATTAGGGTAGGCAGAAATGCATCACAGGTTTTCTGCAATTCGCTTTGCCTAATATTTTTACTTTCCTACTAGGCTAAATAAATCCACTTAGTTTAAGTCTCAGGGGTTTTATGGACTCACATATTGGAATAGTCTTCTTCAGTTTTATTTGATGTGCTTATAATTTTATTAATAAAATCTTAAACGTGAAAATAAATTGGAATTGAATATTGCTGTTAATAGTACATTATCAATAGTGAATTGAACTAATAGCCTCTCTGTTTCAAAATTAGTGACAAACAGCGGAGGTTTTGGAGTTTTCTTTGATGGTCTTTTTTTTTTTCACCACTCACACACACACTGCATTTTATTTTTACAAGAGATAAATAAACTGACGCCAAGCATTGTAAATGGATGACCACTACAGAATCAACAATGATTGCAATTACCAAACACGAAACACGCTCATACTATGTCATAATATTGACATTCAGTCCAGGAATCCTCCACTGTAACAGCTCCTTTACTTTTGGAGTACTTTCTTTAAAATGGCCTGTTTATCTGTATTAGGTCTGTAACTCCAGGCAGTGTTCCAGCCTTTCTCGTAGGATAGTTTAACAAGGCCTGGAGAGGACGGAACTTTCAGCAGTTAGGGAAAACATTCAACCTGATTGCAAAGCGAGGCTCTTTTCTGTGCTCACTGGAGCCCTCTCAGCTCAAAGGCTGCAGCCAGCTGTGCGGCCCGTGCAGAGCACTGTGCCAGTTAACTTACCACTGTCCTGGGCGGTATTTCAGAAGGAGAAGGGCAGGTGTACCACAACCAGCTGAACTCTCTCCACCAAACCTCTTGTCCCGGGAGCAGCTCTTGTGAGGGGAGATGTTTTCCAGAGGCACTATAAACTTTTGGCCCTTGTGACCTGGATTTGGGCTCAGCTTACTTTCCAGGCAGACCCCTCGGTATTTTGATGTATGCGATGCCTCGGATTCTTGTCTCCTTTGCTTAGAACATCCACCTTCCAGAAACAAAAAATAAAAAAACATCTTCCCAATGTCTGAAACACCAAATCGTACCTTTTTTTTTTTTTTTTTTTAAATCCTCAGCACCAAAACTTTCTTCTCTGTGAGAGAATTTATAAACCAGGGCACTGATTTTATCTGTACTCTACATGGGGTTCCTTATATACTCACTTACCAGCTAGTTCCTGAGGAGTGAGATGCTATTGTGGCCCGAGGTACTGGGAATTAGCAGAGAACAAAGGTCACACCCTCCTGGAATCTCTGGTTTTGTACCGGTCTGTGTGCAGGAGAAGTAACAACACAACCCCTTTGTGGCATCTACTGAGCACCCGACACTGTCCTGAGCATTTTACACATGACTGGTTTGATCACACAGGAACCTACCAGGTGGGTACTGTTGCTGTCCCCAGTTTACGGGTGAGGAAACTGAGGCCAAGGGAAGCCAGGTAATCTGCCCCACGTCCCAGGCTGACTGCCTGTGGTCGGGAGGAGTAGCAGAGAAAAGAAGAAGGAAGTGGGGGGCTAGGGGGCAGAGCAGCAGATGCAGTTATAACTGGAGGAGGAAACATTTGAAGAGGCCTGAAGCGAGGGACCTTGTCAGGGCATTTGAGAGGTCAAAGCTATTTTATTTTATTATTATTATTTTTTTGCGGTACGCGGGCCTCTCACTGTTGTGGCCTCTCCCGCCGCGGAGCACAGGCTCCGGACGCGCAGGCTCAGCGGCCACGGCTCACGGGCCCAGCCGCTCCGCGGCATGTGGGATCTTCCCGGACCGGGGCACGAACCCGTGTCCCCTGCATCGGCAGGCAGACTCCCAACCACTGCACCACCAGGGGAGCCCTCAAAGCTATTTTAATTATATTAAGATATGACTTGCCTTTTCCTCATTTTCTCATGAGTGTGCAGTGGAGTTCTCTAGAGGCTGCATGTGTCATAAGCAGCATATTGGCTGCAGGAGTGGCGGTGAGAACCCAGCTGTCTTCTACTAAGCCAGAAGGTGAAAGGGTTTGCAAAAGTGTAAAACATTGCCAGTCTTCTTAGTAAACTCTGTTTTAAAAAATACAGTTATTTTCATTAAAATATTATGATAACTTACAGTGGGTTTTTTTTTTAATGACTTAGTAAATACTAACATTTTTCTTAGTTTTAACTTCCAGCACAGTAAATACTGATAGATAGATGGGCCCCACCTAAGCCAAAGCTGTTTGGGGTCCTCAGTACCTTTGGTGTAGACAGGTTCTGAGAGCACAGGCCTGTGTGAGAAGCGGTCCCCCAGCCACCGTGGGAAGGAAGAGTCAGTGCAGGAGGCAAGGATGAAGCGGTTACTTGGCTTTTGTAGTAGATCTAAGTGGGCAGCAGAGAGGATGAGAAATGGCTGCGTCTGGGTTTATTTTGTGGGTGTGGATTTTTAAAGAATGTGGAAAAATACCCGTAACATAAGATTTCCCATTGTAACCATTTTTTTTTTTTTTTGTGGCACGCGGGCGTCTCACTGCCGTGGCCTCTCCCATTGCAGAGCACAGGCTCCGGACGCGCAGGCTCAGCGACCATGGCTCACGGGCCCAGCCGCTCTGCGGCATGTGGGATCCTCCCGGACCGGTGCACGAACCCGTGTCCCCTGCATCGGCAGGCGGACCCTCAACCACTGCACCACCAGGGAGGCCCTGTAACCATTTTTAAGTGTGCAAGTCAGTAGTTTTGAGTTTGTTCTTTCATACTGTTGTGCAACCAACTCCTGGAACTCTTTTCGTCTTGCAAAACCGAAACTCTCTACCCTTTAACCCACTCCCCGTGGGTCTGGGTTTACTTTGAAAATGAAGGCGGAAGGATTTGCTCTTGGCTTGGGTGCAGCGTGTGTAAAATGTCTGGTGGATGCGTCATTAAGCAGAGAGATGGTAGCTTTTTTTTCCGCCTTGCAGACATAGGCCTACACACGTCTGCCCGTTCGGGATTTCACATGTGAGCGCACTGCTCCTCCAATAGGTCACGAGGGAGTTAAGTGCAGGTGAGGCTCAGGTGCTTCTGACCCTCACCTTCTCCCATCATCACGTAACAGCAAAAAAAAGTAGTATCACATCGTGGTCACATTGTATTAAAGATGGTTAAACATTTAAATTTATTTTCAGTTACTTCTGGGTTGATTTAAACTTACGGAAGAGAATCTGGGTAGTTAATTCAAGAAATAGGCACCAACTATGTGGAAATAAAGTTTCATAACATCCCTTTTAATCAGATCAGCTTCAGGAGTCCTTCCCGTGGTTAACTACATAGCCTGAGGTTATAATGTGAACATTCAGAAGGTGACAGTAAAAGGAAAATGGAAAGGTTCCAACTGTGAGATGAGCCCAAAACAAGCTGGTGGAGATAGGAACCCGGGGAGGGGCTTGGTGGCCACAACCAGGGAAAGTCGCAGCACAGACCCCCACTGGGGGCAAAGCCCGGGGCAGAACGAAATGGACAGAAACTACGAATTCATTTTCTCAGGTAAGCAGACTGCCAGAGCAGATGTTCCTACCTTAAAAACAAAAGTAACAGTGCTAGTGCCTAATTGAGTAGGAAAAACACTTCTCCAATTATCTACCCCAGCCCTGTGGGTTGTGGGGTGTCCCTGGTTCATAAAAGAGGAAATTGAGATCAGGAGAGGTCAGTTATATGCTCCAGGTCACGCAGCAAATAACAGAGGAGAGCTGGACTCTGAGTGCAGGCTGGCCCAATCCCAAAGGGGTTGTTGTTTTTTTTTTTTTTTTTTTTTGGCTGCGCTGGGTCTTCGTTGCTGCGCGCGGGCTTTCTCTAGTTGTGGCGAGCGGGGGCTACTCTTCGTTGCGGTGCACGGGCTTCTCATTGCGGTGGCTTCTCTTGTTGCGGAGCACGGGCTTTAGGCGCGGGGGCTTCAGTAGTTGTAGCACGCGGGCTCGGTAGTTGTGGCTCGCGGGCTCTGGAGCGCAGGCTCAGTAGTTGTGGCGCGCGGGCTTAGTTGCTCCGCAGCATGCTCCGGGATCTTCCCGGAGCAGGGCTCGAACCGGTGTTTCCTGCATTGGCACGTGGATTCTTAACCACTGTGCCACCAGGGAAATCCCGAAAGGGGTTTTTTCTTGAACACTGCGTTTTCAGTCAAGTTTTTCAGAAATTTTGCATTTTCTTTTTTTCTTTTTTTTTTTTTTACGGTACGCGGGCCTCTCACTGTTGTGGCCTCTCCCGTTGCGGAGCAGAGGCTCCGGACGCGCAGGCTCAGCGGCCATGGCTCATGGGTCCAGCCGCTCCGCAGCATGTGGGATCTTCCCAGACCGGGGCATGAACCCGTGTCCCCTGCATCGTCAGGCGGACTCTCAACCACTGCGCCACCAGGGAAGCCCTCATTTTCTTTTAATACCTCATATTTGTAATTTTATATTCATAAGTCTTGTTTCACCTCTTTTATGTTTTTGTTTGTAATGCTAATTTTAAATAAATAATGTATTATTATTGTTATAAAGAAATAACATTTTTAAATTGAAATATAGTTGATTTACAATATTAGTTTCAGGTGTACAACATAGTGGTTCAGTATTTTTTAGATTACACTCCTTTAAAGATTACACTCCTAGGGACTTCCCTGATGGTGCAGTAGTTAAGAATCCGTCTGCCAATGCAGGGGACACGGGTTTGAGCCCTGGTCGGGGAAGATCCCACATGCTGCGGAGCAACTAAGCTCGTGTGCCGCAACTGCTGAGCCTGTGCTCTAGAGCCCGCGAGCCACAACTGCTGAGCCCGTGCTCCACCATGAGAAGCCACCGCAGTGAGAAGCCTATGCACTGCAACGAAGAATAGCCCCTGCTTGCCACAACTAGAGAGAGCCTGCACACAGCAACGAAGACCCCAAAGCAGCCAAAAATAAATAAATAAACTTAAAAACATAAAAAATAAATAAAGTTTTACCTAATAAAGGCTATATTTCTCTGTGCCGTACAATATATTCTTGTTGCGTATCTATTTTATACGTAGTAGTTTGTATGTCTTTAAAAAGATTTTTTTTTGAAGTATGGTTGATTTACAATGTGTTAGTTTCTGGTATACAGCAAAGTGATTCTGTCTTTTTATATATATATATAAAATGTGTATATATATATTCTTTTATATATATATTCTTTATATATTAGGTTGGCCAAGAAGTTCATTCGGGGTTTTCCATAACATCTTACAGAAAAATCCATACAAACTTTTTGTCCAACCAAATATATTATTCTTTCTCAGATTCTTTTCCATTATAGTTTATTAGAAGATACTGAATATAGTTCCGTGTGCTATGCAGTAGGACCTTGCTTAGTTTGTATCTCTTAATCCAAGAAACAACATATTTTATTTGTAACTTTTCTAAGAGAGGCAGAAAACAGAGATAGTAAGATATGATACCGTCCATAACCATCAGTCTTTTTTCTTTCTTTCAATTTCTAGAGCAATTTATTTCTTATTTTTGGTTGCTTCATGGCCTCAGATAATTTCTACATCACTTTAGAACTTCATCCCATTTGGGCGTTGATACCAAACTTGGCCACAAAAAATAGCAGCGTGGCCTTCCGAACTCATGAGAGTTATATTGTTTTAATAATGGATGTGTGTCTTCAAAAGCAGTCGAGTTGAAAATAATAATTCTAACCTGGCCTGTGTCCTTTCTGCTTTTTCTGTTTTTGAACACAGTCAACAAGCACAAGCCGTGGCTGGAGCCCACGTATCACGGCTTAGTTACGGAGAGTGACAGCACCGTGCTCCTCGACCCGCCACTGATCGCCCTGGACAAAGATGCACCTCTGCGCTTTGCAGGTACCAGCGTGTCTTTGTTCACTCCCCATGAGCTTGGGCTTGTGGGAAGCATTTCACACATCCCCTTTGGGTTGTTTCTGAGCCTTTCTGAGAATGTCTTGATAGCGAAGGGTTGTGTGTGGCCCCCACGCACCATTTTTTTTTCCTTTTAATTTTAAGAGTTGGGGTACCTGACCCCCCCCCCCCAAAAGCCGGTACTTGTTGAAAAGCAAAATATTTAATTGCATCACTGCGTTCCTTGTCTGGATGTAACCAGAGAGAGAGCATCTAGACCAGTGCATCTCAAACTTCAGCATTCATGCAGAGCACAGGGATCGTGTTAAAATGCAACCTTAAAAAAAAAAAGCAAGTTTAGATACAGTGGGTCTGGGAGGACCTGGGATTCTGCCTTTCTGACCTGTTCCCTGGTGCTACTGGTCCATGCACGGCGAGGATCTAGGTAATTACGGCTCAAGATTTTCCTTGCACTGCCTAGGTTTCAGTTACCTGAAAAGACTTATTTAAAGACATTGAGCAATCTTTTATAAATGAATTCTTTGGGCTTAGATTTTACTTTCAGTAAATTTTTAACGTGAGTTACTTCATAAGATTGTCAGCTAAGTGTTTATAGGGACAAATCTCTAGGGTTGCTTTGGAGATTTGCTGCTTTGCCAGCATTCAGTAGCACTTTGCAAATCAGAACTGTCCTTGCTTTACGTCGGGGCCATAGTAACTTCCTTAACTGGTGGAGGAACGGGCTGCTTCACCCTTTCTTTGTCAGAATTGACTGTCAATTCTGATAGTCAGAATTGACGTCGCGAAGTTAATTTTTAAAGAGCAGTTTCTGCATGATGTTTCTCCAGAACAAAATTTCTGTTTGTTCTGTTTGCCTCGGGACAAATGAGAAAAATTCAGTAGCTCTTGTAGATCATTCCGTACGTTAAATTTCGTATGGTAAATGGCGGCAGTGATGTGAGGCTGCCTCTGAAGAGCTATTTAAAAAATGAATTTGTTCTTCTTTCCGTTCAAGTGCCACATCCCATTTCCAGGAAAGTAACCCGAGAAGCAGCTTATGGTATTGGAGTCAGTTCCAGTTAGTTTTACTTGTTTATTGGTTTTTAGACAGAAATCCAGTTAGATGGATGGTAGAGGAAGCGCTCTGTGCTAGGCGTACAGTGTCTGTCTGGTAGCCAAGGGGATTTTTTTGTTTGTTTGTCCCCCCCCCACCCCCGATTTAAAATCATTTTTAGCATTACCTAGTGGTTTCCTCTGTGAATAGCTAGATTTTTGAGTGTTTGCATATACATATATACACACACTTTGCATGCGACACCTTTGGTTATTATATGCGGTTCCTCCTTATGGGTGTGATGTTTCAGTGCCTTGTAAATAACCTTGATGGGCTTATCTAGCTCATGTTTCTGAGGGGACTTGTACATCTCTGACATCTCACACATTCTGAGAAGTGATTGCTGTCAGGAGTTTTGTATTTACTCCCCCAGGCCTCTCTTTATGACTTCTCATCTGTGTCCAGTCCTGTTGCTGGTGGAGCTCTGTCCCATTACGTCACTCGTGATATATAACACTTACAAAGCGTTTTGTGTCCCAGGCACTGTTGTAAGTGCTTTACAAATACGCATTTGTGTTTAATCCACAGCAACCTTTTGAGGTAAGTATGCTTCCTGCCACCCCTGTTTTAAAAAAAGAGGAAGCCGAGGCACAGAGCTGCTAACTTTGCTCTGGGTCACACAGCTAGTATGTGGCAGAGGCCAGATTCCAGCCCAGGCAGGATGGCTCTTCGCTCTGGTGCTGTATGTGGCACCACAGGAAGGTACAAAGGAAGGGAAGTAGGAAATGAAATGTACAGTGAATGCTAACTTTGAAGTCATATTAATAAAGTTACTTAGTTTTTCTTTCTCGTTGGATTTAATTTTATTGGGTCATTTATCAAAACTTAATGTATTACTGTGAATGAAATAATACTTATAAAGTTTTATGTTTTTAGAGATTCTCAGGTATTTTTTTATTGGTGTGCCAAAGTTACATATTGGGATTTTAAAAAACGATATAGAGAAGCACTTTAGAGCCAAGTGTAGTGGTGACTTGATTGTATTTGCCGTAGTGGACAGAAAAAGTAAGTATTTTCCTTCTGGAGATTTTCACAGGGGAGCACAGTTGCTCTTATATTCTTTTTTTAAAAATACAATTCATGTACCGTAATGTATACAGTTTTTAAAGTGTACAGTTCACTGGTTTTTAGTATATTCATAAGATTGTCCAGCCATCAGCCACTGTCTAGTTCCACAACATTTCATCTCCCCCAGAAGAAACCCTTGCACCTGCTAGCAGTCACTCCCCTTGGCCACCACTAGTCTACTACTTGTTTATGGGTTTGCCTTTTCTGGGTATTTCATATAAATACAACATGTGGCTTTTTGTGACTAGCGTCTTTCACTTAGCATGATGATTTGAAGGTTCACCCATGTTGTGGCATGCCCTTCATTCCTTTTTTTTGCCAAATAATATTTCGATGTACGGACGGACCACATTTCATTCATTCGTCCATCAGTAATGGGCATCAGAATTGTTTCCACTTTGTGGTGATTGTGAATAAAGCTGCTGTGAACATTCGTGTACGAGTTTCTGTGTGGACATCAGTTTTCAGTTCTCTTGGTTATACACCCAGGGGTGGAATTCATGCTCATCTACTCTTCCTGAAGCATGGTCCTCATCCTACCAAAGTGAGTAGCTGCACAGTCCAGGGAAGGGAACACCTGTCTCCTTCCCTCTTCTGTTGCCATGGTACCCATCCAACTACCCATCCAGCTGCTATACAGAACACTGCCCCCACGAGGCTGTAGCAGACGGGTACGTAGGAAAACAGACCCTAGAGCCAGCAGCCTGTGCTTGAATCCTGGCTCTGAAACTTACTGGCTGTTTGGCTTTGGGCAAATTACATAAAATCTCTGTGCCTCACTTTTCATCTCTTGTAAAATGAGGATAATATCACATACCTTACAGGGTTTGGGGAATATTAACTTATTTATGTATAAATATGAAGAGCTTAAAACAATGCCTGCTGTGTAGTAGGTACTGTGTACAGTGTTTGCTGCTGCTGTTATGAACCTTTTAAAAATATTTCTTTACTTGACGTTCTGTGAGAACTGTTTCCATCTTTCTCTAATAGTCTTCATAGTGTTCCATTTTCTTACTGATTTCTTAAATAACTTTTGTGTAAAGCAGAGGCTAGGTCTGGAGCCTTATTTTGATCTTAGGTTGGTTTTGGTGGCAACGTTGAGTTTATTTTAACACCATGATGATGGTGGTGGTGGAGGCAGTGGGCACATCTGACATTTATTGAGCTCTTCAGCGTGGCCAAGGGTGTTCTCAGGGCTCTGCACAGTTACTCTGTCTGATTCCTTCCAGCAATCTCACGCGGTGGGTACTCTCATGCCCCCATTTTCCATATGAAGAAACGCAGACTCAGAGCATGCCCGTCAGCAGCATGACTACTGTATTCTCCATTTAATCCCTGGTCCCTAGACCAGCACCTGGGACTAGTTGACGCTTCCATAGATATTTGTAGAAGGAACGAGTGAGTTTGCCCAAGATTGCACAGCTCACAAACAGCCGCGCTGCCTTTGAGCCAGGCGGTCAGACTGCAGCGTGATTCTTAGTTTCACCGGGTCAGCTCTCGTGATACTGACTTCACCACGTTGTAAACCTTCTGGTCCACAGTCTCATCCCATCACAGGACCTGTGTGTGGGTCACCACCGGAGATTACTCATGCAGCCTCCGAAATAAATACCTGTGTAATGTGGGAAGCCTGGTCACCAAAGTGTGTTGTAAGTTGTCACTCATCAGACATTCATGTGAAGCCCACAGGGTCTGGCCCACATTGTTTTCTTGGGGGTAAAACTAAGAGAATAAAGTCTTGCTCTTTGTCATGTATTTTAGGAAATCGAAACGACTCAATTCCTTATTCAGCCCCTTTTCTTAATCTGCTGAAAGCCAGAGTAGAGGTGAGGGTAAGAACATGTATTGTACGTTTTATATATTTAATGGGGAGTTAAAAGCTGGGACCACTTCACAGGCCACGTTGTTGCTGTTTTGACGGTTACCCCTTCTTCACTGCCTGTATCGGAAGCTGAACACCCTGCACTCCCCACCCCCCTCCCCCCCCTTTTATTTTTTTGCGGTACGCGGGCCTCTCACTGTTGTGGCCTCGCCCGTTGCGGAGCACAGGCTCCGGACGCGCAGGCCCAGCGGCCATGGCTCACGGGCCCAGCCGCTCTGCGGCATGTGGGATCTTCCAGGACCAGGGCACGAACCTGCGTTCCGCGCCTCGGCAGGCGGACTCTCAACCACTGCGCCACCAGGGAAGCCCCCGTCCCCCTTTTTGAAGCTCTTCCCTTTAGTAGGTGGTTCCAGAAGCATTCTTTTTCCTGCCTTCCTAGACTGAGTACAGACATTCTACAAGATTAGTTAAAACAATTACGATACGAATGGAATCCAAAAGAAATTTCAGGGTGAGAACGGGAAGTTTACTTTTGTTGATGTTAGAACCAGCTCAGATCTGTGCTACTTTTCTCCATAGGGCTTCACGACCACACATGTCTGCCCAGTTTTGCTTTTTCAGCGTGTGCAGCTGGGCTGGCATTGTGTTTGCAGCAATGAGTTGGATGTGTTAGGTTAAGCCACATGAAGATGCCATTTTTGTATGTTGAAAATGTCAAAATATTTGAAAAAATGGAATGTCAGAAATTTTATGTGATTCAGCCTAGCATAAGGCAATAATCAGTTGAGTAGCAGTTTTAACTAGGTAAGGATCCAGATGTCAGGACAGAAACTTCTTATTAACAGTTACTGACTAGAGTGAACTCATGTTGGATGCATTTGCCTCCAGGAAAGGTTTGAGATCAATAATCATTAGATATGAGGTAGCTTTGCTAAGTCTTCCAGAGAATGCAAAAAAGCATTTCTCAAAACACTGATCATCTAGGTGGGAAGGCAAAACCAGCATTGTCAGAGAGTTAAGCAGGGTTGCCAGGATGTTTATAGTTCAGTGTCAGGTGAGAGAGGCAGAGCGGTGTGGACTGGAGTTCATGAAAAGGCAAGGTGATGGGGGTTAAAAAAGGAAAGGGGGGCTTCCCTGGTGGTGCAGTGGTTGAGAATCTGCCTGCCAATGCAGGGGACACGGACTCGAGCCCTGGTCTGGGAGGATCCCAAATGCCACAGAGCGGCTGGGCCCATGAGCCACAACTACTGAGCCAGCGCGTCTGGAGCCTGTGCTCCGCAACGAGAGGCCGCGATAGTGAGAGGCCCGCGCACCGCGATGAAGTGTGGCCCCCGCTTGCCGCAACTAGAGAAAGCCCTTGCACAGAAATGAAAGACTCAACACAGCCAAAAATAAATAAATAAATTAAAAAAAAAAAAAAAGGAAAGGAGGTGATTTCCAAAGATAGGCTTGAGCTCCTGTCAAGGATGGGAAGGAGGTCCAAGGGCAGTGAAGGGCGGAGGGGAGGCTGGGGCAGAGGTGGGAGCTGGCAGGGCTTCCAAAGAGGTGGGCGAATAGTTAGCTCGTGTGGCTTGTGGAGGAGCAGAGGGTTGGAAGTGAGCTCAGGGCTGCACGGTTCCTGTTGTTAAGTTGAATGGACGGGGTGTTACCTTGCACGTGGTTTTCTAATCAAGTTTGTGTCCTGACATCGGATCCATACTTATTTAAAACGGCTACTCAGCTGATTACTGCCTTATACCAGGCTGAATCACGTAAAATTCCTGACATTCCATTTTCTCAAATATCTTGACATTTTCAACATACAAAAATGGCATATTCATGTGGCTTAACCTAATACATTCATCTAGATGGTCCTGGGGCCCATCCGTTGAGTGCAGGTTCCCCTGTTCTACTCTTGCCTGTGTGAGTCTGTACTTGCAGGAGCACAGTTTAGAAATCTGTAACCAGCCCGTGAGGTTTGGAAACCACTGATGGGCCAGTCTCTCAAGTACGCTCTGCAGCCCATCTGCATTGGAGCCACCTGGCAGTGCTTATTAGATTACTGAGCTCTGCCTCAGAGCTGCTGAGTCAGAAGTTCTGGGAATGGGACTTGGCAGACTACATTTTCAGCGAGCTTCTGAGGCAGTTCTTGGCACACTGAAATTTGAGAACCATTGCGGTAGTCTGAGGAGCTTGGAGGACATAACCCTTGGGTGTATGCTTTTTGTACTTTTAAGGTATCTTGAAAACCTGTTCTGATTAGAGCCACACGTGAGCTTGTTCTAGAAACAAGCCTGGACCCGTAAACAAGGAAGTCAAAAGTCGCCATAAATAAGAGTCAGCCTGGATGTCCAGCTGGTGGGTGTGGAGAGACGCCAAGGAGAGAGAAGTGGGTTAGGGAGGAGAGTTGGATTAGCGGGGACGTTGTCATTTTGCTCTGGGACTGTTGTGGCTCGTCTTTGCTGGTCTCTCAAGCTGCCTTGGTTTCTGACAGTTTCCTAAGTCCCTTTCTCTGGCCTGCAGTCAATTCCATGAGTTCCCAGTGGCTCTTCAGTGAAGGCCCTTTCGCTGAGTTAGCTGGAACGGATATCTGTTGCCACCAGAGGACCCTAAGTGGGTTTTTTTTTTTTTTCTTTTTCCCCCGCGTCACGGCTTGTGGGATCTCAATTCCCTGACCAGGGACCAAACCTGCTTTCCCCTGCAGTGAAAGCGTGGAGTCCTAACCACTGGACCTCCAGGGGCTTCCCCGAGCCCTAAGTGTTGGAGTGGCACCCATGA
The DNA here is from genome assembly GCF_963455315.2 of Globicephala melas. NCBI lineage: Eukaryota > Metazoa > Chordata > Mammalia > Artiodactyla > Delphinidae > Globicephala > Globicephala melas. Next base: position 180,536,722 of record NC_083314.1, read on the forward strand.
TCTGCATTAGCAGTGTGGTGTGAGGGCAGGACGGCACCAGAGCTGGTGAGGCTGCAGGAGAGGCTCTAGAGACACCCCTCTCGTTTGGGGAAGAGTTTGAGACCAAATTCAGATTTGGAAGAAGATGGAGAAAGAATGCCAGGCCAGCCAGAAACCAAAGGGACAGAAGAGAAAACACTGTCGGCCAAGAACCTGGATGCAGCTGGATGGCGAGAAGTCATATCTCTACTTTGCTGCGTTCACCCATTGTTATATTTTTATGTTTTGCTTTTTAAAAATTCTTTTGACTATTTTAGATGATCTAAAGGGAATGAAGAGTGGAGAGAGACAGGGGAGGGTTTGGTGCATTCTGAGGCCATCACAGCTAGAGGGGTCGTCCAGGAAACCTGGTGGGGCATTTCAGATATGACGGGATTCATCTAGCGGAGCAATGGTACGTGGTCTGGATTGAGTGGGAAGGAACAGGACAGAAAGAAAACAATACGAGAGGTGATTTTGAGGGGTCCTTCTTTGCTGAGGTTGGGAGAAGGCTGAGTCTGGGAGAGCAGCCTGAGGATGCAGAGGGCAGAGGTGCACTTTCTGTGTCATCACCATGGTGCAGCTCCACCTGATACAAGCGGCTCCCACGTAACCACACGTATGTAACGGTCATACGTGTGTCACTAGAACTGTACGCACAAGTGTGAAGGAGAGGGGAGAAGAATGAATCAACGACCACTTGAAAGTTTAGAAAGATCAGCTCCCAGGAGAATTATTGACAGAAATTGGTCCCTGGTTTGGAGGAGGAAAATCATAAACTGAACAAGAGGCAGTAGGATACTCCCTATGAAAATATCCAAGGGATTATTGTTCATTTTGTGGGCTGTGTAATGTGCTTGTAGTTATGTTAAAGAGAAAGGTCTTTATCTGCATCCAGTGAATGTTGTGTGGATGAAAGAGATTAATATGGGGCTTTAAAATCCTCCAACAAACAAACAGGCGAGAAGTTTGCTTGGGATAAACAGGCCGAACACCTCTTTCGTGAATCTTCTCCTCTTTTCTCTGCACCTCAGTTCCCTAAAGGGCACCATCAGCTGAAAACCCGGGCGTTCCTCCCAACCCTCTCACTCTCTCTGCCCAGTGGGCTGCAAAGTCCTGTCCATCCTCCTGAAATCCCTTAAATATTTCCTGCTGACACCGCCTTAGTCTAGCCCTCATCAGATCTCATCTGAAATGCTGCAGTCGCTTTCACTCATTCACTCGCCCCTCGCCTGTTCCAGTCGGATCCGTCTTCCTCATTAGAATCGGGGTCCCCGGTTGGACGAGTAGATGGACCCCGAGAAATGTGTGTACTGGCCAGTGTGCAGACGATGGCTTAGAAGACCCAGCAGAGACACGAAGGCCACGCAGGTGGTACGGAAAGCCCAGGTCTGCCCGGGGTGAACTTCACGCTGCTCCTGTTGCATCAGGCTGCCAGCCGGCGAGATGGTTTTAAATCATTCCAGGCAAAAGGCCCCAGTTGACCTAGCTGTGTAATGAGCACCGTGGATCTGAGGCACCAGGTCCTAATGATGTAGCGAGTAGTGACTTAGGTACAATCGGTGGGGTATGTGGCGAAGGTAACACATGTACGTTTTTGCTGTTCTCGTTGTAAATAGTTCCTGTCTTCTAGAGAGCAGCCTGGAAATACATGAGTTTCAGAATAACGTCTGTTCTTAGATTTGATAATCATCCGTTTGAGGTGTTATTCCGTAACAAATCTTGGTAGAGGCACGTGTTCAAAGCGGAAGTACAACCCCCCATTCCTCCCTCCGGACCTTCCTTCCATGGTTTCTCCCCATGTTGGCTGAAGGCAACTTCATCCTTTGCAGTTTCTCACTCAGAATCCCTCAGCCCTGGCCTTACTTTCAAAACCCATCTGACCACTCCCCAGCGTCCCATGTCCTCCCTGCTCTGTCCTTCAGCGTCTCTGCCTGGGTCACTCCAGTGTCCACCTTTGCCCTCTGACAGACGTATTTTCGGCACAGCAGTCAGATGGATTCTTTCAGACTATGAGCCATATTTATTTATTTCTCTGCTCAGAACTCTCCAGTCATGCCCTCCTCACTTGGGGGAGAAGCAGCAATTGTGTGGTAGCTGCCGTAGCTTCAGGTTGCTTGTCTGTATCTCACCTCATCTTTTGTCCTCCCCTGTGCTCAGCCACTGAGCAGCACACGCCTCCTTGTTCCTGAGCCGGGCCAGGCCCAGGTCTGCCTCAGGACCTTTGCACTCACTGTTCCCTCTCTGTGGAACTCTTCCCCAGATGAGCATGTGGTTTGCTCCCTTAGTTTCCTCTGGTTTCTACTCTGACGTTACCTTATCAATGCAGCCTTCCCCGGACACCTGAAGTATCGACTGGAAACACCCCGGCGCTTTCCTACCCTCGGAGTCCTCCCTCCCCCTCCTCCTAGCCTGATAGCCTGAAGGAGTGACTGAGGGAGTTTCAGCTTTTGGCAAACAGTTCCACTCTCCTCATAATCTCAGAAACAGTCTCAAGGACATTGCCTGAATGATGAGTGTCTTTAAACTCTTACTCAGCAATGCACCAAGTAGGCGGCATCACCCAGGTCAGACGCTTCGTCCCAGGGTCTTAAATCTCGCTTCCCTACACAGCCGCCTTGTCGGCAAAGCACGTGCCGTCGCGGTGAGCGACGTGGGGCGGCCTCACAGTTTCCTCTTCGGAACAGCAAACTCCAAGTCAAAAACCGAGACGTTACCTGTGAATTCAAGCAGGGCAACCTGATTTACCTTAACGTGTACTATGCCGTGTTGGTCCCTTAACGTGTACTATGCCGTGTTGGTACCTTAACGTGTACTGTGCCGTGTTAGTACCTTAACGTGTACTATGCCGTGTTGGTACCTTAACGTGTACTATGCCGTGTTGGTACCTTAACGTGTACTGTGCCGTGTTGGTACCTTAACGTGTACTATGCCGTGTTGGTACCTTAACGTGTACTGTGCCGTGTTGGTACCTTAACGTGTACTATGCTGTGTTAGTACCTTAACGTGTACTATGCCGTGTTGGTACCTTAACGTGTACTATGTCGTGTTGGTACCTTAACGTGTACTATGCCGTGTTAGTACCTTAACGCGTACTATGCTGTGTTGGTACCTTAACGTGTACTATGCTGTGTTAGTACCTTAACGTGTACTGTGCTGTGTTAGTACCTTAACGTGTACTGTGCTGTGTTAGTACCTTAACGTGTACTATGCTGTGTTAGTACCTTAACGTGTACTGTGCTGTGTTAGTACCTTAACGTGTACTATGCCGTGTTAGTACCTTAACGTGTACTATGCTGTGTTAGTACCTTAACGTGTACTGTGCTGTGTTAGTACCTTAACGTGTACTATGCCGTGTTGGTACCTTAACGTGTACTATGCTGTGTTAGTACCTTAACGTGTACTGTGCTGTGTTAGTACCTTAACGTGTACTGTGCTGTGTTGGTACCTTAACGTGTACTATGCCGTGTTGGTACCTTAACGTGTACTATGCCGTGTTAGTACCTTAACGTGTACTGTGCCGTGTTAGTACCTTAACGTGTACTATGCCGTGTTAGTACCTTAACGTGTACTATGCTGTGTTGGTACCTTAACGTGTACTATGCCGTGTTAGTACCTTAACGTGTACTATGCCGTGTTAGTACCTTAACGTGTACTGTGCTGTGTTAGTACCTTAACGTGTACTGTGCCGTGTTGGTACCTTAACGTGTACTATGCCGTGTTGGTACCTTAACGTGTACTATGCCGTGTTAGTACCTTAACGTGTACTATGCTGTGTTGGTACCTTAACGTGTACTGTGCTGTGTTGGTACCTTAACGTGTACTGTGCTGTGTTGGTACCTTAACGTGTACTGTGCTGTGTTAGTACCTTAACGTGTACTGTGCTGTGTTAGTATACACCCGAAAAGTGTGAATGCAAGCTAGTGACTTAGCGTTCTGGAAAACAGTTGGACGCAGCTGTTGTGCTCATGGTGGATTCCAGAGCAGTGATCAGCCAGCCTTTCTGTCAAAAGCTGGTAGTGAGATTTCGAGGCTTTGCAGCCCACAGGGTCTCTTTGGCAGTGACCCAGCTGTGCCACTATCGGGGGAGGGGAAAGCAGCCCTAGACAAGACATTAGTAGGTCTGTGTCCTCCCCCACCACTCTGAGCAGTGCTGTCCCGTAGAGCTTGTGATGGTGGTGGGATTCCCTGTCCACGTCTCCATTCAGTAGTTACTAGTCACGTGTGCCCGTTGAGCCCTTGAAATGCAGCCACTGCGACCGAGGAACTGAGTTTTTAATATCACGCACTAAAATATGAATTTTAGTTCAGTTTTTAGCAGCCCCACGTGGCTAGTGGCTCCGGTACCGGGCAGCACAGATCTGGAGAGAGCCTGTGTATGTGCCCAGGAAGCAGGACAGAAGGACCCACCGTAGCCTTGTTCATACACAGCAAAACACTGGAGTTACGGTGTGTTCACACAATGGGAAATAATTACAGTGACAGCAAACGTTCGCGGAGCGCTTGCTTTGTGCCGGGCAATGTTTTAAGCGCTTATGTTTTAACTCACTGGGTTCTCCCTGTGCGTGCTGGTGAGAGTGAGTGAACTATGTGACTGCATACGCCAACGAGGACGAAGGCATCTCAGACACGCACGGTTGGAAAAGGTCGAGTGAAAAAGCAAGTCACAAAAATCGCACACCATATGATGGCCATTTTTTGAAACTCAAAAATAAACAAAATGAAACAACACTGTTGAGGGATATGCAAATATGTGGTAAAACCATTAAAAAACAAAAAACAGGGAATTGAGGCTGTGTAACCTCTGGTGGGAGGGATGGTTTCCCCGGCGAGGCCACGCTGCGTCCCGGGAGAGGGACTCCTGATCTTCTCGTTTCTGCTCTGTAGGGGTCGCAGGGTGAGGTGAGCAGGATTTATATTGACTCGGAAGAAGAGCTGTTTTCACAAAATAAAAGCCATGATCGTTGTAGTATCGCTACAGTTAGTACCGAATCTGGTTTCAGTTCGCATTTAAGTATATGTTCCATTAGAAGAGGGCTTTGTGTTTGTTGCCTTGGTTGGGTACTTTAGGTGAGAACACATTGTTATTCAGCTCAAGAACAAAGGGTTAAAGTCAAACCCTTTCCTCCAACTGTTCTGTTAAATCTAAGACCAGTTGAAAGTTACCAGAATCTAGCCAGTGAGAACTTAGCTTGAAAATGAAAATCCGAAAACTGTAAAATAACAACTAGACTCACTTAGAAACCGTTATCATCAAAGCAGTCATGAAGAGAAAAATCCTCATGACACCTGAGGGTGTGAGGAGACTTTATAGCGGTATTTCATCACTAGGCTAGAGTAATCTGTGGTAAGTTGGATTCATAGAGATGTTTTGTTACTGAAGATGCAGTTCTGCTAAAGCTGGCTACCGAATTTGTTGTTAAATTATGTCAAGCTTTTCTGTGTAATATGTGTATCTTTGACTTTTTTTTTTTCCTTATTGTTTCGGCTTCCTTCTTTCCTGTATTACTGACATGGGTTTATCTTTTCTCCCTTTAGAGAGTTTTGAGGTGACAGTCACCAAAGAAGGTGATAAAGGGTTCTTTCTATGCCTCTTATGAACATTAACCCACTAACTTTGTTTATAAAATTGGGAATCAGCCCTTAAACAGAAGAAACTGTCATGTTCTCTTACCCCTATTTATTCTCCTACTTTATTTCTATTTTTAAGTATATTGATGGAAATTGTATGTAACCAGACCCTTGGTTAGAAATATCTGGAAATCAGACATCCATTTGAACTATAAGGATAATCCTGTTCCTTTTTTTAAAATTGGATTTAAGAGATTCACTTTGTAACCATTTTCTACTAGTTGTAATTTTGGAAGAGTTCAGTTTTACTTTTATGTGAAATATACTCTGTGAAGTTTTATACATACATCAAAGTATTTATATGTATTCTCCCATGGGCCAGAATGGAAACCTAGGTTTTAACTCCTAAATAAGCTTGTAGACCAACTTGGATGTGCTTACGTTCCCAGGCAGGCTTCTTTTTCAGGTCTGATAGGATAAAGTCCGAAACAAGGCAAGTCTAGCAAATCCCTCCCGAGAATGGAAACTGTATCTTAATTGTAGCTGATAGCTGTTGAAATGGATGCCTGAAAAGTTGGTATTTCTACCGTTTTCTCATTCAGTAGTTTGTTTTGATTCCCTAATTTTAGCCAGGCTCATTGCACAGGAAGACTTGTTTCTTCGATATATTTTTTTTTTTTTTTTGACAGACTTTCTGTAATAATGGTGCTGAACCTATGCCTCACTGCTTCTTCCTCTCTCAACACTTAACTGTGCTTTCTAGCCTCCTCTCTGGTCCAAATCAAAATAGCTGCGCAGCCCTCCCAGGTAGCTGGGCAGTTTCTCCGTGTTATCAGGCCTTGGCTGTTTGCTAATGAAACTACTTTGCCCTGGAGCTCTCTTAAGTACTCCTGTGAAATGCCTGTCTATATTTTTTCTCTTTCTCTTTTGTATTCCTGCATGAATGGATGCAAAGTTTAAACAAGTTGCTTGGAAAGCCAGAACATGCTTCTTTTTACTAAAGCCCCAGAACTTACCCCCTGTCCAAGCACAAGTGCCCTTGCTTTGTTCACAGACCCCCTAAACCCCTGGCTGCCAAATTGTTGTTGTTTATTTTCTTTGGGGGAGGAGGGGAGTGTGCCCTTTGTTTGTGTGGCGGAAACTCTAACCCGTGCTGTTTTGACTCCCTAGGTGAGATTTGTGGATTTAAAATTCATGGGCAGAATGTCCCCTTTGATGCAGTAGTGGTGGATAAATCCACTGGCGAGGGAATCATTCGCTCAAAAGAGAAACTGGACTGTGAACTCCAGAAGGACTACACCTTCACCATCCAGGCCTACGACTGCGGGAAGGGGCCTGACGGGGCCAACGTGAAAAAGTCTCATAAGTAAGTGAGCTGGACGGAGAGCGTGTGTGTGTAAGGAAAGTGGTGACAGTTGCCGCTGCCCCAAGACTTCTTGTTTTTGAAACATGAGGCAGAGGCTAGTTCCCAATTGTCCCCAGTGAGATTGTAGGCTCTTTGAGGGCAGGTATCCTGTTTACCCTTGTGTATGGCTCCCAGCAAGTGCCTGGCACATAGTAGGTGTTGAATAAATGAGTCATTTTATCCCACCAGATACTCTAGTAAAGAAACTAGGGCCTTACATTGAAAATTCAAAAAGCCTTCTTTTACCCAGAGGAGGGTATTTTGTTGTTACGTTTATCTTTTTTTTTTCCTGTAAATTTAAAACGCATGAAACGCTTTTGAGCTGGTGGAAGAGAGCTGGCTTCTGCACCCCATCCTGGGTGTGTTCACATCGTTCCTGCCAGTTGAGAACTACTGGTGTAACGGAGAAGATTGAACAAGACTTGGATTTAGCCTTTTTCTAGTCTTTTCTCCGCCACTTACTAGCCCTTCGACATTAGGCAAATTTAATTTTGTCGTGTCTCCGTTTCTCCTTAGTGTATTGGCTAAGGAAGGAGGACACATAGGTGAGGTGAGGTCGTGTAACCCATTGTGAGGGTCAGGATGGACGGGTAGCACTGGGGTGTGGAGGGTCTTGGTGAACAGTGGGAGTGCTGCATGCCAGTGAATCCTGCCTCTTCCTTTTTACAAAATGTGATATTATCATTTTCCCTGAAAAAGACCTCATTTCAGTCAGGGACCTTGTCTGATTCAGAAACATACCCTGGTCAGTTGCACGTGAGACTGACCGTTTTCTGTTTGTAGCCTGGTCTGATGATGCCCTAGTTTTCTTGTGCCCGGGCTGGGGAGATGGGACATGGAACCAGGAAGGGCAAGTAGAGGTCCTTCATTTGTTGGGTCAGCAGTGGATGCTATCCCAGCAGTGGGTTCCTGATGGTCTCTATTCCTTAGAAGCAGGGCAGAACTTGTTTTAATGCTCATAATTTCCCATCTTCTATCTGTACTTCTTAACCCTTCTTCCTAATTTTTTTCCAGATTTTGCAACAAAACATTTTTAACTTTTTGATTGGAGAGCAAACAGATGTCTAATATAGTTTATCTCCCTTCTGCCAGCCCTGCCACACATTGTCAAGAAAATCCCAAGTCTCTTATTTCATATTACTGCCTTTGTACCAGCTCTCTTACTCGCTAGGACTTGGAAGAATAAACCAGATTCCTATTTTAACTTTAAAAGTTAAAGGAAATTTAAGAATAGGGTGGAATTTTATTCTTGGGGTAAAAAAACAAGCAAAACACACAGCCTTTCTCCTTCCCCCTTCTTCCAGAGCCACTGTCCATATTCAGGTGAACGACGTGAACGAGTATGCCCCTGTATTCAAGGAGAAGTCCTACAAAGCCACGGTGGTAGAGGGGAAGCAGTACGACAGCATCCTGAGGGTGGAGGCAGTGGACGCAGACTGCTCCCCCCAGTTCAGCCAGATTTGCAGCTATGAGATTGTCACCCCGGATGTGCCATTTGCTGTCGACAAAGATGGTGAGCACCCAGGAGCGTTCTTTCCTCACTGCGGGGGAGATGGGGTAGGCAGCCCCTCTGTGCCAATCGGCTTCTAACCCAAACTTTGTCTGCACTTCGGTGAAACTCACAGTTAGTCCGTTCAGGCTGCTCTAACAAAATACCATAGACCTGGGGGGCCGAAACAGCAGACACTTACCTTTCACAGTTCTGGAGGCTGAGAAGTCCAAGATCAAGGTGCCGAACGTCAGTGAGGACCTGCTTCTTGCTGTGTCCTCTCGTGGCAGGGAGAAAGCTCTAGTCTCTTTCTCTTGTAAGGACACTAGTCCCGTCATGAGGGCTCCACCCTCATGACCTCGTCTAAACCTCATCACCTCCCAGAGGCCCCACCTCCTACTGCCATCACATTGAGAGTCAACAGTTCAACATAAGAATTTGGGGGGACACACACATTCAGTCCATAGCAAGACCTAACTTGGTGTGTCTGTCTCACATTTAAGTTGTTTTGTTTTTTAGTTAAAGTGTAGTTGATTTACAGTGTTGTGTTAGTTTCAGGCATACTGCAAAGTGATTCAGTTTTATATATATATATATTTTTTCAGATTCTTTTCCCTTATGTGTTATTACAAAATATTGACTATAGTTCCCTGTGCTATACAGTAGGTCCTTGTTGGTTATCTTTTTTTTTTTAACTTTTTTTTTTATTAATTAATTTATTTTTGGCTGCTCTGGGACTTTGTTGCTGTGTGTGGGCTTTCTCTAGTTGTGGTGAGCAGGGGCTACTCTTCATTGCAGTGCGCAGGCTTCTCATTGCGGTGGCTTCTCTTGTTGTGGAGCACGGGCTCTAGGCACGCAGGCTTCAGTAGTTGTGGCACGTGGGCTCAGTAGTTGTGGCTCACGGGCTCTAGAGCGCAGGCTCAGTAGTTGTGGCACATGGGCTTAGTTGCTTCGTGGCACGTGGGATCTTCCCGGACCAGGGCTTAAACCCTTGCCCCCTGCACTGGCAGGCTGATTCTTAATCACTGGGCCACGAGGGAAGCCCTATTTTATATATAGTAGTGTGTATATGTTTATCCCAATCTCCTAATTTATTTCCCCCCCTTCCCCTTTGGTAACCATAAGTTTGTTTTCTATGTCTATGGGTCTATTTCTGTTTTGTATGTAAGTTCATTTGTATAATTTTTTTTAAACATTCCACATTTAAGGCATATCATGATGTTTGTCTTTCTCTGTCTGGCTTACTTCACTTAGTATGATAACTGGTAGGTCCATCCATGTTGCTGCAAATGGCATTACTTCATTCTTTTTCATGGCTGAGTAATATTCCTTTGTATACATATACCACATATCTATCCATTCATCTGTCGATGGACACTTAGGTTGCTTCCATGTCCTGGCTATTGTAAACAGTGTTGCAATGAACATTGGGGTGCACTGTATCTTTTTGAATTGTGGTTTTCTCCAGATATATGCCCAGGAGTGGGATTGCTGGATCATATGGTAGCTCTATTTTTAGTTTTTTAAGGACCCTCCATACTGTTCTCCACAGTGGCTGCACCAATTTACATTCCCAGCAACAGTGTAGGAGGGTTCTCTTTTCTCCACACCCTCTCCAGCATTTATTATTTGTAGACTTTCTGATGATGGCCATTCTGACTGGTGTGAGATGATACCTCATTGTAGTTTTGATTTGCATTTCTCTAATAAATAGCAATGTTGAGCATCTTTTCATGCATGTACCTTTTGGCCATCTATGTCTTTGGAGAAGTGTCTATTTAGGTCATGTTTAAGTTTTTACTCTGTCCCCTGAAAGCCTCTTTTCTGGCACCAAATCTTGTGTTCTCTTATAGGGTGATCCTCTATTTCCTTTCCCACCAAAATCTAATAAAAATCCCCCGCCTAAGGTGTTTTTATTTTTTTATCTCCCTACCTTTCAGTCAGCGTGCATCCGAATGAGACTGCCTCTTAGTAAGTTTCGTTTTCTGTTCTCCATCAGAGTTGGCTTTTCTGCCTCGTCTTGAAGATGAAGGTTGATACCTCGCTGCCAGACACCCCGCCATCCTTAGTAACTGACTAGAATTAACTTATTCTGGAGCGCAGCTTCTTTATTAGGTTATGGCTTCTTGATGATGCTATGGTGTCTCCATTGTTAATGCATAGTCCAGAATCTTCGATGAAATGATGGACATTGCAAACACTTTGCAGACATTTGCACTCACGTTCAAAAAGCAGGCTTCTGTTCTACTGGCTGAGGGTAGGAAATCTCTAACAAAGTAAATCTTTTAGCAAGAAGTATTTAATGCAGCTCCATCTTGTATTTTTATAAATTTATTTATTTATTTGTTTTTGTTTCTGGCTGTGTTGGGTCTTCGTTGCTGCGTGCCAGCTTTCTCTAGTTGCGGCGAGCAGGGGCTACTCTTCATTGTGGTGCGCGGGCTTCTCATTGCGGTGGCTTCTCTTGTTGCGGAGCACGGGCTCTAGGTGCACAGGCTTCGGTAGTTGTGGCACGTGAGCTTTTAGAGCGCAGGCTCAGTAGTTGTGGCGCACGGGCTTAGTTGCTCCGCGGCACGTGGGATCTTCCTGGACCAGGGCTCGAACCTGTGTCCCCTGCATCGGCAGGCGGATTCTTAACCACTGTGCCACCAGGGAAGCCCTCCATCTTGTATTTAATATTTGAAATACTTGAATTATTTTGTCTCTTTTATTCTCTTACATGTTAACTATTAAATCTTAAATATAAAACCAAATACAACTATAAGAATAAATGGAGGCTGAATTCTATAGGCTCATTCCTCTGCTTAAATAATCCTTCAAGGTGGATTTAGTGTGCGTTCAAGCTCAGGAAAGCATGAATGTTAATTACCTCAAGCATCAGTTTATTTCTGTGTCAGTGTTTCCAGGGCTGAAACACGTGCATTTCGTGCTTCAGCATAGGACGACAGAAGTCAAAAACAGTGGGTTTGAAATTAATCGGGGAAAAAAATATATATATATGTATATATATATATATATATATGAATCACTTTGCTGTACACCTGAAACTGACATAATCAACTCTACGTTAATTAAAAAAAAAAAAGTCAGAAGAGAGAAGCAGAATGGGTTTGGGTTCTCACTGTTGTTTTTCCTCTTGGAAGGTTATATTAAAAACACAGAGAAGCTGAACTCCAGGAAAGAGCAACAGTACAAGCTGACAGTCACGGCCTACGACTGCGGGAAGAAGAGGGCAACAGAGGATGCTTTGGTGAAGATCAGCATCAAGCCCACCTGCACCCCTGGGTGGCAAGGTGAGCCTCACTGTCTCTCTGCTGCTGTCACACCTGCTCTGAAAATCTGTTCACCACGGAGACCTAACAGGAGTTTTCTTCCCCCCCCGCCATCTGTGTGTGGGCCCACACAGGATGGAACAAGAGGGTCGAGTACGAGCCTGGCACTGGTGCTTTGGCGCTCTTCCCAAACGTCCACCTGGAGACATGTGGTGAATCGGTGGCCTCAGTGCAGGTGACGGTGGAGCTGGAGACCAGCCACATAGGGAAGGGCTGTGACCGCGACACCTACTCTGAGAAGTCCCTCCACCGGCTCTGTGGTAAGGAGGCGAGAGAGGGACCCTGAACCCCTAAAAGTCTGTTCAGAAGAGTGTGTGTGTGTGTGTGTGTGTGTGTGTGCATTTTAAGAACCACTGATTTGAAGCAAGTATTTCTCTAACATGCATTGAGAATCATCAAAATAGGCATTCTATAAGTGGAGTGAGCTTTTTTTTTGCTCACTTTTAAATCCCAAACTTTTTTTTTTTTTTTTTTTTGCGCGGTCCGCGGGCCTCTCACTGTTGTGGCCTCTCCCATTGTGGAGCACAGGCTCCGGACGCGCAGGCTCAGCGGCCATGGCTCACAGGCCCAGCCGCTCCGCGGCATGTGGGATCCTCCTGGACCGGGGCACGAACCTTTGTCTCCTTCATCGGCAGGCGGATGGAGTGAGATTTAAATGAAATGAGATGTTTATGTAAGGACTGAAGGAAAAAAAAAGCTATAGGTAATGCAATAGCTTTTGGCAAACGTGAAGTAGAAAATGGAAACTAAGGAAACCTGCATCGAATTTATAGTCTTTATGTCCCACAAACAAGGTGTGGAGCAGCTGAGAGACAGAATGATCGCAGATCTGACCCAAGGCTAGTTCTCCATCTTCACTGTCAGTTTGGATATTTTCCTGGTCTGTCTGAATGAGGTAAAGGTGAGGTATGGATGCCTCTTGGGGAAGATGCTGAGGAGGAGTGTTCCGCTTGGCCAGTGGTAAAACACCAGTAACTTCAGTGGCCTCTTGATGCTCGGAAGGGCCTTTAGTAGGGAGCATTTTCCAGTACTCGTCTGTCTTTTCACTAAGTGATAATGACAGTTAGATTTAGGCAACCAGTTTTCTTTCATAATTGGAAATTGTCATATGAAGAATAAGCAAAAGGGAAAAAGTATATTCTCTGTGGCTCATCCTGATTCTGAATCCAAATATTCATAATCATGTACCTAAATGTATGTAAGTAAAGAGGTCTGGAATATTTTCTATTTTATACTATGTAAGTATAGTGTAAAAAACGTACTTTCTCATAATGCCATTATTTTTTATGGTATTAAATGAACATTCTCTCAGCAGAACAGTTTAAAGGTAGAAAGAATTTTCTATTTGAGTGCTTACTGTACGCTAGGTCCTTCCACATGTGTTATTTCCTTTAATCTTCCCATCAGGCTTACAAAGGTGGTAGCATTGGCCTCGTCTTTACAGAAGAATTAGTTGAGACCGAGGGAGGCTGAGTCGCTTGCCCAAGGTCACACTTTTAGGAAGTGGCCGAGCTGGGATTTGGACCAAGATCGTATGATACTCAAAAGACCAGGCTGTCCCAGCCAAGTCATGCTGCCCCTAGGAATAGAGAAGTCAAGGGCCCAGTGGCTGTGAAAGGTTGCAAAATCTTCTGTGGATGAATTTAAAAGAAAATCGAGCCTGACAATGTGTAACAAAAGTTGTGAAAATGTTTCATGTTCTTTGGCTTAGTATCCCATTTCTAGGAGTTTATCCTAAGGGAATAATCATGGAGACACACAAAAGTCCTCGTCAAGGCAAGGTTTGTCACAGAGAAAAAATAGGGACAACTCCGTGTGCACAGGACAGATCAGTTAAATATATCACAGCACAAATTCTATACAGTGAAATGCTATTCAGACATTTTAAATTATGCTATAAAGAATATTACTGGGAATATATGTAGGTGTTACATAGCAGGACTCCACTTTTATAATATATTCATATTATACATATTTTATGACATATATTCATACGTATTATACATATTTTAATAATATGTGTACATTCATAAAGAAAGGACTGGAAGTGTTTATACCCAAATGTTAATAGTGGGTATGTTGGGGTGGGATCACAAGTAATGCTTCTTTTTTTTTCTCTTTTCTTTATTTTTTTATTGAAGTATAGTTGCTGTACAACGTAGTGATTCACAGTTTTTAAAGGTTATACTCCTCTTTTTTTCTTCCTTTAAAAAAAAATCCATGGTTATTATTTATGAATCTTTTTAATAATAAAAACCCTTATTTTTGAGGAAAAGTAAACTGGAACTAGCAAACTGTGTAACCATTAAGATAAAACTGGTACCTTAATACATGCACCCCAGTGTTCATAGCAGCACTGTTTATAATAACCAAGACATGGAACTCACCTGACTGTCCATTGACAGATGAATGGGTAAAGAAGATATGTGTATATGTGTATATATGTGTGTGTGTGTGTGTGTGTATATGTATACACACACGCGTGCGTGCGCACGCACACACACACACACACAGTGGAATATTACTCAGCCATAAGAAAGAACGAAGTATTGCCATTTGCAGCAACATGGGTGGACCTAGAGATTATCATATTAAGTGAAGTAAGTCAGACAAAGACATATATCATATGCTATCACTTATATGTGGAATCTAAAAAAAATTATACAAATGAACTTATTTATAAAACAGAAATAGACTCACAGACATAGGAAACAAACTATGGTTACCAAAGGTGGGGAGAGGAGGGATAAATTAGGACTTTGGGATAAATATATACACACTACCATATATAAAATAGATAAACAAGGACCTATTGTATAGCACAGGGAGCTATAGGTACTAACCTATAACAGAAGAGAATGTAAAAAAAAGAACGTATATATTTATATATGTATGTATAATTGAATCACTTTGCTCTACACCTGAAACTAACACAACATTGTAAATCAACTCTAGTTCAATTTAAAACAAACAAAGACAGTACCTTAGTGTGGCTTTGAAATGCTTATCCCTTTTGAGTTCGTCGCATGATGCATAGTGTCTCCATGTTGCTTAGGCGCTGCGTCTGGCACAGCTGAGCTGCTCCCTTCCCCGGGCGGCTCCTTGAACTGGACCATCGGCCTCCCCACTGACAATGGCCACGACAGCGACCAGGTCTTCGAGTTCAATGGCACTCAAGGGGTGAGGGTCCCAGATGGCGTCGTTTCCGTCAACCCCAGGGAGCCTTTTACGATCTCTGTGTGGATGAGGCACGGGCCGTTTGGCAGGAAGAAGGAGACGGTCCTTTGCAGCTCAGACAAAACAGGTGGGTGAGCTTCGCTGTAAGGGGCGTCCGCTGTAGCGGTGCCTGGAGGTGGGCCCCTTATTCTAACCCTAAAGGCTCCCACACGCTCTTGGTGACACACGTTGTTCTGTGCTCAAGACACTGCACTGGTCTCTGGGCGTTTGCTAGCTTTACTCAGTGGATTGGGCCCCTCTTCTCAGTAAAGCCCAAGCGTAGTTTTTCCTAAACCCTGCCTTGGCCCACCATGGAGAGTTCACCCGTGCTGATAAAACTGTGTCTTCAAGATCCATTCAAGAAATAGCTTTTAGTTCTCCTTTGGGTCTTAAGTCGGCAGTTTACTAGTAGAATTACTCTTCGCAGATATGAACCGACACCATTATTCACTCTATGTCCACGGCTGCCGGCTTATTTTCCTCCTCCGTCAGGATCCTTCAGAAGAGAAGAAATACAAACCTGCAGAATTCCACTGGAAGTTGAATCAGGTGAGTGCATGGAAAACTCACTGCTATGGGTGTTCTTCAGAGAGATTAAACGGGCACTGCGACCGTGAACAGGACCGGCTGTTTATGGGCAGGGTTTATTTACGATTTTATGATTTTTGTGTCTGTGGCTAATAGGACAGCAAATTAAATCCACTGAACTCCTTGTTACTGAAAGCCTAAGTTTGTTTTTTTTACCTGTACGTGTTTTATACATAAAATATTAATACAGGCGTACCTCATTTTATTGCACTCCACAGATAATTGCAGTTTTTATAAATTGAAGGCTTGTGGCAACCCTGCCTTGTCAGATACTGTTAGCATTTTTTAGCAGTATTTTTTAATGAAGGTATGTACACTGTTATTTTTTTAGACATAAGGCAGTTGCACACTTAATAGACCACAGCATAGTGTAAACATAAATTTATATGCACTGGGAAACGAAAATAAATTCGTAAGACTCGCTTTATGGTGGTACTCGATTTATTGGTGTGGTCTGGAACCAAACCTGTGATATCTCCAAGGTGTGCCTGTATAAAGAAATGATATGTTTCAAATCCCAAATACCGTGTTATAATTTATTGAGATAAGCAGCACTTGCTTCAAAATTGGGATTGAGGTCCTTGTATTTGTTTATTATTTAAGGCCTTGCCTCCCAAGTTGTGCCAAGGACCCTGCGTGCCTCAGCAGATTCGGGGGTGCGATGGGATATTTTAAATATTCAAGGAACCAGCAATCTTGACATCTTTCAGACACCCCATGAACTATTAGCTCGTGGGAATTTATAGTTTCAACATTAGAGCACATTATACTTCTTGTGATGATGTCATATCTTTGCAAAGCTGATTTCCTAACAGTTGCTGTGATAAAAATCAAGTGTCATGTGCAAAGAATCAGTGTGTTACAGGAAATGAGGAGATGCTGTAAACTGAGAAAGCCTTTTCATTAAAATCACAGCAGGTCATTTCCTCTTGTGAGTTAGCATTGGGGCAAGAAGGAAACCTGAGCTTAATTTATTTGCCTCGTGGAGTTTGTGGATAAGAGCTGAAGTAGTGTTATATGTGCCTGTAGTTGGTAAAATATAACATTGTCTGACACAGTTACAAGATAGATACATAAGAGCACAAATGAGAAAGGAAAAAAGTATGTGATGGTGGAAAGATGAAGTGACTGTCAAGTTGGCAGTGTTCATCTCTTACTGGTGCAATTTTTATTTACATAGATCATTTCTTTCTCGGAAACTTTTGTCATCAGTTTTTTCAAGAAACTAAGAAAGGTATCATACAGAAAAAAATGTTGCAATGTAGGTAGACATTTTAGGTATAGTTCTGTTTTAGTAACCACAGTCTACACTTAGATAGTCAGTTTCTTCTGATGACATGTTTTAGAAACTTTATCATGGAAAATTTCACACATAGGTAAAGGTGGACAGATTAGTGTAAGGAACAACTCCACACACCCTGGCTTCAATAATTATCAGCTCTTGGTCAACCTTGTTTCATTGTTACCTCCACTATTAAGAATATTTTGTTCAAATTGTCTCATAGATGTTTTCGTGTTTACAAATTTGTCTGTTTGAATCGGGATCCAAATAAGGGGCCATACACTGGGATTGGCTGATAGATCTTTTGAGTTTATTTTAATCTGTAGATTTTCCTCTTCTCTCTTGGAGTTTCTTTGGTGACAGAACATGCTCCTCTCTCTGTGCTGTCATTTACCACACTCCTCTCTCTTCCTTATACCCTGTAAATTGGGACTGGGCTGTAAAGACTTGATCAGAATGGGGTTTGCATGTTTCTGATCTGTTTAAGCTCCGTCGGGTTGTTTCTCTTTGTGATTTAAGCAGCCGTCAGTGGTCAGTGTCACCACCCTTGTGGCACTTGATCTCTGGTCAGTTGGGTCATAGGAAGTGTGTTCTCAGGAAGGGCTCATGGAAACAGTTAATTCCTGAGTTCTTACGTGTTGTTTTAATAGTTTGTCTGTGGCCTTTATACTGAAGGTCACTTTGGCTGGATATAACATCTCTGGCTCCGAGGTAAGATTTCCAAGAACAGAAAATCTGTCTCTCCATTGAGTTCTGATGTAAAATGTTGCTGTTAAAATCTGACAACAGCTTGATTTTCTTTCCTTTATAAAACACTCAGTCTTGGGCTTCCCTGGTGGCGCAGTGGTTGAGAGTCCGCCTGGCGATGCAGGGGACACGGGTTCGTGCCCCAGTCTGGGAAGATCCCACATGCCGTGGAGCGGCTGGGCCCGTGAGCCATGGCCGCTGAGCCTGCGCGTCCGGAGCCTGTGCTCCGCAACGGGAGAGGCCACAGCAGTGTGAGGCCCGCGTGCGGCAAAAAAATAAAAGAAAAGGAGAACACTCAGTCTTTTTGTTTGGATGACCATGGGATGTGTGGTTTTTTTTTCCTTCTTCTTCTTTTCTTTAAGGTCATTTAATTTTACGAATATGTCTTGGTTGTCTTAGGTCTGTTTTCCCAAATATGTGGTATGCCTTTTAGTATCTAGTTTCAAACGTTTTGGTATTTCAGGAAAGTTTTTGTTATAGTTTTTAGTATTCTCTTCTATTGCTTTGGTTTTCCTCTCTGGGGACTCCTCTTATCTTTTGTTGATATTCTTTACCTGTTTTCTGTATCTTTCCCTTTTGTTTAAATCATTCCTGTGCTTTGTCACCTCATTTCTGAGTTGCTCTAATTACAAACTATGTTCTTCTGTTTTGTCATTTTCCTCATGTCTTTTAGCGTGTTTTGAAATAACAGATTAGCATTTTCATCTCTTTTGTTAGGTATGTCTTTCAGGTATGGTTTCATTATCTGAAGGGAGGTTATTCCCTTTGGTTGTCTTTTTTTTTTTCTTTTAAAAACTTTTTGGGATTGAGTCGTGATCATGTTTCCCCCCTCAATTTTACATGAAATTAGCTTTCCTACACTTTGAAAAGCATGACTTTTTTTTTTTTTCCCTAACTTTAGGGTTTGATCTCTCCCTTCTGTTGTTTTCATAAAGTATTTTTTTAAAAACGTGGCTTCGCACAATCTGGTATCACCTGGATCAGAAGCCCTGTTGCTTTCCTCCCCCCGACTTGTTTCAGCGTTCATGTAGTCACTTGTCACCAGTATTGTCGTCGGTGTCGTCTGGGGTTTGGGGTTTTACTACCCTAATCACCGTGTTTTCAAGGAAATTAAAAAATTATACTAATTCTACTCTCTTCTCAGAATATGCTCATGGTATTTCCCAAGAAACCCATACTATTTTAAAAACTGGGGGTGTAATATAAATTACTTTCTGAAGCAGCATATATTATAGAACTTGTTTTAAATAAAGAAACTAAAATTAAGAGCTTATCTGTCTCAAAAATGAATTACTGTGCAGTGTTTTTTTGTTGTTGTTGTTTTTGTTTTTTCGGTACGCGGGCCTCTCATTGCTGTGGCCTCTCCCGCTGCGGAGCACAGGCTCCGGACGCGCAGGCTCAGTGGCCATGGCTCACGGGCCCAGCCGCTCCACGGCATGTGGGATCCTCCCGGACCGCGGCACGAACCCGCGTCCCCTGCATCGGCAGGCGGACTCTCAACCACTGCGCCACCAGGGAAGCCCTGTGCAATTTCTTTATTTAGAAATATGTGATTATACATTTATACACACATACATTATGCGTATATAAGAAACATATATACGATATTAGAGATTTGAATTTTTTCCTCAGACTTACCAAGAGCAGCTGCTTTTCTTTTGGGGATAATCTTTGGTCATTTCTTCATTTATTTTGATGTTTCTGGTCTGTTTTAGCTCTTGATTTCTCCTTGGTTCAGTTTCTTAGAATTTAAAGGTAAATTGGGCAAGCTTTTTATTTATTTATTATTTCTAAATATTTATTTTTGGCTGCGTCGGGTCTTAGTTGCGGCACGCGAGCTGTTCGTTGCGGCACGTGGGCTTCTCTCTAGTTGTGATGCAGGGGCTTCTCTCTGGTTGCGGTGTGCAGGCTCAGTAGTTGTGGTGTGCGGGCTTAGTTGCCCTGCTGCGTGTGGGATCTTAGTTCCCCAATCAGGGATCAAACTCACGTCCCCTGCATTGGAAGGCAGATTTCTTAACCGCTGGACCACACAGGGAAGTCCCTGGGCAGGCTTTTTAAAAATACAGTTTTAGAAATTTCATCCCATAGCGTCTCCTTCTCGGCCTGTCCCTGTTCTTGCATGTCTGCCTCTTCCTCTAAAGCCAGAAATCAGGGAATGCCAGACCAGCCAGGCCTTGGAGACTGCAGACCAGCACCCCACGTGACAACAGGGGAGATATTGGGGAGCTGCTCCTTCATGATAGGAGAGGAGCTCAGTTGAATTTGGCCATCTGAGCTGTATGTTCGTATTTATTTAGACCATCACCTTTGAACCGAAAAAGAAAGCACATGTGCTGTAGTGGGCCTCGTTCAGAAACTGGAGGCATTTTTCATTTTTTAAAAAATATTTATTTATTTATTTTTGGCTGTGTTGGGTCTTCGTTGCTGCACACGGGCTTTCTCTAGTTGCGGTGAGCAGGGGCTACTCTTCGTTGTGGTGCGT
Source organism: Globicephala melas (assembly GCF_963455315.2). Lineage (NCBI taxonomy): Eukaryota > Metazoa > Chordata > Mammalia > Artiodactyla > Delphinidae > Globicephala > Globicephala melas. Next base: position 180,556,849 of record NC_083314.1, read on the forward strand.
GGGCTCTCATTGCGGTGGCTTCTCTTGTTGCAGAGCATGGGCTCTAGGTGCGCGGGCTTCAGTAGTTGCAGCACGTGGGCTCAGTAGTTGTGGCTCGCGGGCTCTAGAGCTCAGGCTCAGTAGCTGTGGTGCACGGGCTTAGTTGCTCCGTGGCATGTGGGATCTTTCCAGACCAGGGCTCGAACCCGTGTCCCCTGCATTGGCAGGCGGATTCTTAACCACCGCGCCACAGTGGTTAATGTGGAAGTGCCACGTTTTTCATTTTGATCCAGAAAAGGAATGGCCAGCCCCCTGGGTGGTGTCCATCCTGCTGATACTAGAATTTCCTGGTGTCATGCTCTTGGCAGAAGGGAATCGGGCAGCTCCCTGTCTGGGGTCCTGTCACATGACGAATGAGTAGCGCCCCCAAGTCTGAAGCGTCCTAGAGATGGTGATGTCACCTTGACCTTTTGGGGTGAGATGCGGTGGGATGAGACGTATTTTGTTGTTGTCATTTTAAGTCTTTTCCTTTTTAGGAAGACAGAGGTTCATTCTGGGTGACTTGTTCTCGTGTCCAGTTATGTCGCTCTCATGGCTGCGTCTTTGGGTGAGAGGGATGGTGGACGTTTCACACTTAACCACCCACCCCCTTGGCCTTGTAGGTCTGTGACGAGGAATGGCATCACTATGTCCTCAACGTGGAAATCCCAAACGTGACTCTTTATGTGGACGGCGTCTCTCACAAGCCCTTCTCTGTGACTGAAGACTACCCGCTTCATGCGTCCAAGATCGAAACCCAGCTCATGGTTGGAGCTTGCTGGCAAGGTAACTGTCATCGGCACCCCGTCCCCTCCAGGCTTCGAGAATTCAGCACTTCTTCTCTGCCCTGTTGGTGGAAACAGGCTCCTCTCAGAGTCTCACATCCCTTACTGTCCTCTCCTTTCTCTTTTCATTCCTTTGCCTGGTGTAGCCTTTCTGGGGGGCACGGCTGCTGCCAGGCTCCAGGAGGGCTCTATTTACGATGCTTGATGAAGGCGTTAAAGGATGGGAACTCCTTTCCTGGGGGTCCAGGAGGAGATATGCAGAGGGAGAGTGTCATTGAGGACCTTGTTTATAAATTATTTATGAATTAACCTGTTCGTTGGAAAGTTTACAAAAGCAGAGAGGCAACCGTCAGGCACAGACACATGAGTTGCTCCGGCCAGGAGGGCTCGTCAGAGTGATTAGCACTTGATAACCTGGCGGGAGCACCTTCAGTGAGGATTGGGGGAGAGTCCGTGGCCGTCTCTGCTGGAAGACCAGGACGGGATGTGATGACAGCCGCCAGCGAGACGATACCTTTTATTCTTGTTTTCTGAGTGGCAGGCTGTGTGCCAATGGCTTCACATACTTTATCTCATTAATCCTAATAATATGTTTGCGGGGCAGCAGCTCTTTTTATCCCTATTTCGTAGCTGAAAAACCGGGGCTCAGAGAAGTAGTGAGCTGTGTTACCAGCTGGTTACGTGGTGCTAGGATTTGAACCACTGGAGCCAGTGCACTCAGGCCCAGTGTTCTGACCCACCAAACCAGGGGTGCTACCCTTTTCTGTGCCACGGAGTCCTTTGGTGGTCTGTGAAGCCTATGGACCTTTCTCAGGATAATTTCTTATTAGTCTGTGAAACAAAATAAAATACATAGGATTTCAAAGGCGACCAATTAAACTGAAATACGGTTGTCAAAGTACTAAAAGGATAGATCTGTAAGGTAGTAACACCTGTGCCGCTTCATTAACTCACGAAGATCAGGCGCCTCCGTTAACTTCCGGGAGGCAGAGCAGGAGGGGCTTGGCAACCATGCTGTGTACCTACAGCAGAGCAGCTGGTAGGACGTGGTACCTGGCGGCACAGTCATAGTTTCTTCTAATATCCCTGTGATTTGCAGCTGACATTTATAACCAAAGGGAAAACTAAATTTTAGAAGTTAGTAAAAATTAAGCATGTGATTTTTCCCAGACCCCTTGGTCTGCTCTCAAGGTTCATGGGCCCCCCCCGCCCTCCAACTTTGCCCATGACTGTGTGTTGTGTTACTTCAGGGCGTCATCATCACTACATGTACCTGCTAAATAGGCCTTCTTTTTCCTTCCCTTTGGAAACATTATACCTTGAGTTAGGTTAGAAATTTGTGAAAGAGCCTAAATGCCACGACAGTTTTGCTGCTTTTAGGAGAATTTGAATTTCATAATTTTCCCGCAGATCCTTCCATATGAAAAAGAATAAGACAGTATTTCACAGTGAACTTCTTCAGGAAATTCCCAGATTTATTACTGGTGACAGTCCATCTGTGAGGAAGTAGAACGTGAGACCAAGGAATGAGGAATAAATTATTAGAAAGTTTTTAGTTGTTACGCTTAAAATTTCAGGAAGCTTATAGTTGTTACTCTTAAAATTTTAGTTCAAACTTCCTTCCCAAATTAAACAGTAATTTCTGAGTAATGATTTTAAAAATAAGAATAAGAATACAAGGGACTTCCCTGGATGTCCAGTGGTTAAGACTCTGCGCTTCCACTGATCCCTGGTCAGGGAACTAAGTAAGATCCCACATGCTGCATGGCGCGGCCAAAAAAAACACAGAATAAGAACACAAGTGTGGGGACTTCCCTGGTGGCGCAGTGGTTAAGAATCCTCCTGCCAGTGTAGGGGACACAGGTTCGAGCCCTGGTCTGGGAAGATCCCACATGCCGCGGAGCAGCTAAGCCCGTGCGCCACAACTACTGAGCCTGCGCTCTAGAGCCTGCAGGCCACAACTCCTGAGCCTGCGTGCTGCAACTACTGAAGTCTGCGCGCCTAGAGCCCGTGCTCTGCAGCAAGAGAAGCCACCGCAGTGAGAAGCCTGTGCACCGCAACCAAGAGTAGCCCCCGCTCGCCACAAGTAGAGAAGGCCCGTGTGCAGCAACAAAAACCCAACGCAGCCATAAATAAATAAATAAAAAGTTTTAAAAAGGCATGATATTTACATATTAAAAAGAGAATACAAGTGTGAACCTAAATGTTATTTTGTATTCTGGAAACTTTGTTACATGGGTTAAAATACCCCACCCCCACCCCCACCCCCGCCCCGTCCCACCCTGCCTTCCTCTTCATGTCACAGTGTCTCTGCCATCAGATGGCAATCAGTTTTCATCCTTTCTCATCTCTTTCTACCTCAGCCCTCTCAGCATCCTCAGCCAGAAGAATCTGCCTGTACATTTCCAAACCAAACACAAGTTTTAAAAATTTTAGTTAATGGGGGAAGAAGATCTCCTTTCTTCCTTTCAGGGGATTTGAAGTCCCTTCCCCTTCAAGTTCACTGTGGGGAGCCTGGGCTGGAGGCCCGCTTCATGGGATCAACGGAAACGTCAGTTGTAACTGTGTGTTAGGGGGACGTGGGAGCCGTGTGGGCTCCGGGGCTCAACTGTGCACACCTGGCCTCGTCCCCATGTGGCCGCAGCAGGAAAGGTGGTGAGGCCTGCGCCGTGGGGTGGGGCGGGGAGAGGGAAGCAGTGCACCCATCGCACGGTCTGGAGGGTGGAACTTCTGTCCCCCGTCGCTGGGCGGGTGCCTCGACCCAGAACGCTGGTCGGGAACCACAGCCGCTGTCCCCAGGCCCATCACCGATTATGTTTCTCTGGGTGAGTTCCTTAACCTCCGACTCTCCCTTTCTGTTCAGAAAAACTGGTTAAAAATGCCTTCTTTCGTCTGTCACTTGGATGTGAGTGACATCCAAGTGTGAACCGATGTGAACTCCTTTTGAGCTTTCAAAAAAGACATACATGTTCACTACACACCAGGCTTTGGACGCTGACATGTGTCTTCCCCATTAAAAAGGCCGGCGCTGTGGTCCAGGGTGGGTGCCTTTTGCACCAGGTACGTCTCTGCCGTCAGCGCCAGCTGCCACCTCCCAGTGTCCTGCCTGGACAGGTTGAGGAGATCAGTGAATTCAGTGCACAGCTGTTACTCATCTCATTTTGAATCTGACCTGTGTTTTGGCAAGGAGGCCGCCGGAAGGTGGAATAAAAGAATGGAAAGAGATAAACAATAAGGTCCTACTGTGTAGCCCAGGGAACTACAATATATTCAATATCATGTGATAAACCATAATGGAAAAGAATATGAAAAAGAATATATATATGTAAATTGAATCGCTTTGCTGTAAAATTAACACAATATTGTACATCAACTGTACTTAAATAAAATAAATTTTAAAAAAAAAGAATGGAAAGAAGCACGGGAGTGGTAACTATCCCTTTGGGAAAAGGTGATCAAGTACAGTTTTCATCCAGGTGTGGAGTGTGTCCCCAGGAGGGATGGGAGGGCAATTGTTCTCTTTGTGTTTGTGTTTGGTAGCTTTTCAAAACTAATTTTCAAGGTCCAGTTTGAAGAGCCTAACCTCTTGGTCCTTTTCTATTGTCTGTCTTGCTTTTCTACAGAGTATTCAGGAGTTGAAAATGACAATGAAACTGAGCCTGTGCCTGTGGCCTCTGCAGGTTGCTGGACTTCCTTGCCTACGGTTCACTATTGTGTTTCATTTAAAGACGAGACATCCATTCATTGTGCATTTCGCATGAGACACCCAAGTTGCATTTTGGTCCCAGACACTCTTTGAGCTGCTGCTTTGCCTTACGCTACCCCACTGCATCATGGGATTTCCCTTTTCTGCCCATTCTGATCCCAGTTGAAGTGAGAACAGATGACTCATTAATGCAATGTACTAATGGGAATTTTTTCTTTTCCTCATCAAATGTTACCCCATCCCACTGCGTGAGGCGCCCCGCTGAAATCTCACAGGCTGAGTTTGGTTGGGAGGCCACCTCCTGCTTCTCGTGTGTCTGAACCAGGAGACAGGAAAAGACTCGTGGCTAGATATTCTGTCCTGACTGATAATAAGTTTTAAATAATGTTTCTTAGAAATCTCGGTCCCTAGTGACGATTCAGTATCTAACATCCCTTATCCGGAGCCAGGCATGCTGCTGACAATTGGTCTCTCCTCCTCCTCCAGTGTAAGAACAGGGTTTAGTACCTCCTGGTTTTGGCTCTTTGTTACAGTCTGTCAAGGGCCACCTTCTGCTTTTTCTTGTAACATCTTCACTCTTCCCAGTTATCCTCAGTAGTAGGAGACAGGCACACTGGGACTCAACAAAATAGCCCGTGTAGGCGGCCTTGATACTAGGCTTTGTGCAGGGTAGGATTTTAGCATTCCTTTTATCTTTCTACTCCTGCCTGTGTACGTTCATCCCCAAGTTTGTGTGTATTCCCCAAGTGTGCTCAGTTAGAAAAAGCAGCCCAGGGGAATTACCTGGCGGTCCAATGGTTAGGACTTGGCGCTTTCAGTGCAGGGACTGGGGTTTGATCCCTGGTCGCGGTGCAGCCAAAAAAAAAGAAAAGAAAAAAAAAAGAAACCCAGCGCCGGATCCAGGCAGTGGTTGAAGAGGCTGGCGCTGGTAGGACATCACTTGTGTACCATGATGACGGGTGCAGCGAGGGCCACCCTTACCAGGAAGTGGCCGCATGTGTGGGGACACTCACGGGACCTCTTGGCTTCTGGGGAGGGACCCCCAGCTCCTCTCTTCTCCGGGCCACGTGCATGACCATAAACCATTTAATTTCCTCATTGTGCTTCCATGTCGATTGCAAGGCTAACAGGATCTGGTAGGAACTAACCCGCATGTCCACCCATCAGGCTGCCACCACCGGTAACATCACATTGAAAAGTGAAGCAGGAGGCCCTGGGCTGCACTCACAACTTCTGCTTTTCCACCCCCGTGTTCTGCAGGTGGTGACCTGCACATGACTCAGTTTTTCCGAGGTAATCTGGCTGGCCTGACGATCCGTTCCGGGAAGCTCACAGATAAAAAAGTGATTGACTGTCTGTATACCTGTAAAGAGGGGCTAGACCTGCACATCCCCGAAGGCAGCGGCAGCGGTGTCAAGGTAACACCAGCACCCATGACTTCCTCAGGCACAGGTGCGGAGGCTGTTGGCGTAAGGACCAACGGTGATTGGTCCTGAGCTGCCTTTACTCACAGCATCTCCGACACTACACGTGTGGGGTGTCTTTCTCACACCAGTTCTCCAGCTCCTGGACCCCGACTCCCCAGGCGTCCTGTAATCCAGTTCAGTCCTGACGCTAAGTGGGCAGCAGGCCCCACTGCCCCCCACATGCCTGCTCCTCTGGTACCAGCTGCAAGGATCTGGGCCTCTGGTACCCACACTTGGCTGATAAAAGTCGAGGGTTCCCACAATCCCTCACCCTTTTCAGGTTCAATAATTTGCTAGAACTGCTCAGAAAACAGTTCACTTACTATTACTGGTTTATCATGAAGGATACAACTCAGGAACAAGCAGGTGGAAGGGAGGCCCAGGGCCAGGAGTGGAGGAGGGTGCACGGGCCTTCCACGCCCACTCCAGGTGCACCACTCTCCCGGCACCTCGCTGTGTCCACCAGCCCAGAAGCGCTCCAGACCCTGTCGTTGAGAAGTTTTTGTGGAGGGTCTGTTATGTAGGTATGATTGACCGAATCATTGACCACTGTTGATTGATTAACTCAATCTCCAGTCTCTGTCCCCTCCCCAGAGTTTAGAGGTGAGGCTGAAGGTCCAGTGTAATCACGTGGTTGGTTTCTTTGGCAACCAGTCCGCATCCAAGAGTCACCTCATTAAGGTAAATTCTGGGGGCGGCTGAAAGGGGCTTATTAGGAATGAAAAAAGATGCCCCTGTCCGTCAGGAAATTCCAGAAGTTTTAGGAGCTCTGTGCCAGAAACCAGGGACAAAGACCAAATATATATTTATTATGTCACAGATCTGTCTGTGCTTTAGATATTTACCATCATGTAATAGGGTCACAGTCGCTGGAATTATGTGAGCTTTTCTTCTCCAAGTCACCAATTCGAATCAGTCCCAAGCTAATCCTCGTCATCAGAGTGTTTGTGGTTTCAGCGTCTTGCCGTTAGAACCTTATTCTGTTCCTGTCTCTCTGTTTCGGTGCCATTTCAGATCCAAGCCAACCCCAGTCAGTCAGTGTTGGCCTTGGAGGGAGAGGACGTAGCGGAGTTGGATAAGGCCATGCAGCACACTTCCTACCTGAATTCACGACAGTTCCCCACACCCGGGATCCGAAGACTCAAAATCAGCAGCGTGGTCAAGTATGTGCTGACTTTTAACAATAAACCTGTCTTTGCTCAGTGACCCTTGAGAAGAGAATGTGTGTATTTAGGTTTTTAAGTCAACCCTGCCTCCCTTCTGTAAGGAAAGGTGATCTGTCCCTCGTTACCAGAAAGTTTAAGTGATGTTTGGAAGCCCATTCTGGGAGCGGCTGGCATCTTGTCCGCCACGTGGTCGTGGAATCCTGGGGTCCACCTCCGAGCGCCTTTGTCCGTGTGGCTAGAGAAGCCGCCTCTTACAGCCCTGACCCTTCCATCCCCTCCCTTGTCGGCAGGTGTTTCAACGAGGCCGCCTGCCTCTCAGTCCCCGCGTTGGATGGCTACGTGATGGTTCTGCAGCCGGAAGAGCCCAAGATCAGTCTGAGTGGCATCCACCATTTCGCCCGAGCGGCTTCCGAATTTGAAAGCGCGGAGGGGGTTTTCCTTTTCCCCGAGCTTCGGATCATCAGCACCATCACGAGAGAGGTGGAGCCCGAAGGAGAAGGGGACGAGGACCCCACAGGTGACAGCCTAGACCCGTCGCCCAGAAGTGGGCGGCTGAAACCCCCCTGCTGCTGCTTATTCCTTGGCCCTTTTCCTCTGTGATTTTGTAGACTTGAATGTTTTAATGCTGTTCTTGGGTCTGCTTCTGGAATCGGACCCGTGGGCCAGAGCTCATTATGATCTTTGGAAACCCACCTAGAGGGTCCTTTCATCTTTTTTCCAGCTTGACGTCAGTATCTGGGATGGCTCTTGTGGGTTGAGAGGGCAGGGGTTGCTGCTGTGGGGGTGCTCCTGCTGGCTGGCCCCCCATTCTCGGGCCTTCCTGGTGGCCAGTCCTCCTAGACACATAAAGCACCCCCAATTCTTGAAAATGACTGTCCCGTACCTCCATCCGTGGTCCCTAAAAGGCCTCTGTGAGTTGGAGGATGAGCAGAGAGGCTGTCGCTGTGAGCACCTCCCTGGGCTCCACAGCCTCTGCTATTTCCGGTTGGGCCATTTTTGCAGTTCAAGAGTCACTGGTGTCAGAGGAGATTGTCCACGACCTAGACACCTGCGAGGTCACGGTGGAGGGAGAGGAACTGAACCGAGAGCAGGAGAGCCTAGAAGTGGACACGGCCCGCCTGCAGCAGAAGGGCATCGAAGTGAGCAGCTCTGACCTGGGTGTGGTCTTCACAGGTGAGAGGCCAGACCCCAGACTGGGAGAGTGAAGGCTCAGAGCCCAGCGCCCACCTCCTCCCAGCTCAGCAACTGGAGAGAGTCCTGGAGGAGGTGGGAAAGGATGAGTGGTGGCCACGCACCTTCTCCCAGACGGGAAGGGGAGCACAGCTCTGCCTGGTGTCCAGTCCTCATAACGGGTGGAAGTTTGGGCGTGTGTGGTACCTGCCCCTCATCAGGGGACGACGCCCCCGCAGTTGGCAAGCCAGACGCGCGGCCGGGTGGCTCTGGGGCCCGCCTGCAGCCTGCCTTCGCCCTCGGCCCGTGTCCCTAAGCTCAGCCCTGCTGTCTTCCCCGCAGGTGTCGACACTATGGCTAGTTACGAGGAGGTCTTGCACCTCCTGCGCTACCGGAACTGGCACACCAGGTCCTTGCTTGACCGGAAGTTCAAGCTCGTCTGCTCCGAGCTGAATGGTCGCTACGTCAGCAACGAGTTCCAGGTGGAGGTGGGTGCCGGGCTGTGCTGAGCAGGGCAGCAGCGTGGTGACCGGGTGCCTCGCTCACGGCCCTGATGTTTGCCAATGCCGATTTTTAGAGCATTCGTGGTGGCAACTGTTTAGGTTCATCCTGGGGTGGGTTGCCTTTCCCAGCCGGGGGACTGCTCCCCATTAGACCTGCAGAGGTTTGGGGGGACAGGTTATACACGGGGTGGGCTGGGGCCCAGCACGGTGCCCCCCCTTCACAGGCTGCCTTAGCCTGAGAGTCAGAGGGGCCTCTGGAGGGAGGCGGTCAGGACCGAGTGGCGGTCTGTGCCTCGGGCTGAGGGGCAAGGTTGTTTCTTGAGATGTGACACTGCTTTCACCGGGGGAGCCGGGGCTTCGTTGCAGATGGCTGGCCCTGCCGTGAATAGATTCTTGGCGCAGGGCGAGGGTTGCCGCCAGCACCGGCAGGGCTGCTCTCCACTGAACGTGGTCGTGGGGACTTAGGCCGCAATGGCCAGAGGGCACTCGTCCTGCTGGGACACCTTTCGTATCACTCGGAGCTTCTGTGCCCTGGAGAAATGGACCCAAAGTTACTCTCAGCAATTGAACGCTTCCGTTGTGACCCCGTAGCAGCAGAATTAAACTCCCAGGGCTGAAGAGCCCATGAGTGTTTTCTTTGAGCCGAAGGGTAGCAGATTTGAAAGGAAATAAAGGCCCTGATTTGTGCTCTCTTTCACGTGGCTGTAGCTTTGGGAAAAGAGGGGCAATGTGGTGTGCCCGGGCTTCTCGAACCACCCGTGGTGAAGGGCCAGTGGTGGTGCTGTGTCTTCTCCAGTCTGTGGTGGATGAATTATTTTATTAGATACAATAAAAGTGAGCTACTCCAACAGCAGAATGTTCTTGGCTGTGTGACAGCGTCACGTGGTCACAGCAGCCTCCCTGGCCGCTTCTGTCCTTCTCTCTGCCCGCCAGCACCGGTCCAGGGCCCACTTCGGTGGTGCTGGTCAAGTGCATGTCCACTCCATCCGCGGACACATTCAGGCTGCCCTTGTGTCTCCGCTGCAGGTGAACGTCATCCACACGGCCAACCCCGTGGAGCACGCCAGCCACATGGCCGCGCAGCCGCAGTTCGTCCACCCCGAGCACCGCTCCTTCATTGACCTCTCAGGTCACAACCTGGCCAACCCCCACCCGTTCGCAGGTAGGCCTGGGACGCCCCTCCCCGGCTCCTGCCGTGAGCTCAGCCCCCCTCTTCCCCCACCGCCGCTCAGAACAGCCACCAGCGGCCTGGCTGTTATTCCACGTCACACGAGGAAACCGGAGCATGGACGGGGCGGTGGGGGCCCGAACCCAGACTTGAACCCGTGCTGAGCCTTTTCTCGGAGCTCCTCCCGTTCTCTGGGGGTGGACGGAGCAAGCAGTGGAGGCCAAGGGCACACGGCGGGCCGGGCCGGGTCGGGTCTCGTCATCACAGCCGTCCTGTCTCCTCTCCCCCGCAGTCGTCCCCAGCACCGCAACCGTCGTCATCGTGGTGTGCGTCAGCTTCCTGGTTTTCATGATCATCCTGGGAGTGTTCCGGATCCGGGCTGCTCACCAGAGGACCATGCGGGACCAGGACAGCGGCAAAGAGAACGAGATGGATTGGGACGACTCTGCCCTGACCATCACCGTGAACCCCATGGAGGTAGGCGAGGGCGGTGACGCCCCGACTGAGAACCCCTGCAGGCCAGGGCCCCAGGGAAGCTCAGCTAACCATCAAGCTCACATGCTCTGCGTGGTCCGCACCATGACCCCGCGTGGGCAAACTGAGGCCTGGGAGGGCCTGCTTTAGGGTCACGGTCCGGCTGTGGCTGGTGCCCGGAGCTGTGCTTCCCTTCGTCTTTGGTGAGGAGCCTAGTCCAGCCCCTCTTGCTGGGTCGTGGGATGTGGCTTCCAGCCGGTGGACAAACCCTGGGTCACCAGCTGGGGCGGGGGAGGGGCTGGATTCATCGCCTGGTCGCCGTGTCTCTCTGTCAGACATACGAGGACCAGCACAGCAGCGAGGAAGAGGAGGAGGAGGAGGAGGAGGAGGAGAGCGACGCCGGGGACGAGGAGGATGACATCACCAGCGCCGAGTCGGAGAGCAGCGAGGAGGAGGGGGTGGAGCCCGGCGACCGGCAGACTGCGAGCCGGCAGCAGCAGCTGGAGTGGGACGACTCCACCCTCAGCTACTGAGCCGCGGCCGTGCCCGCCCGCCGTCGCCTTCTTTCCTGCTTCAGGAGGCTTTGCTGTCATCCCTGTGCCCACCCCAAGGGTCCACGATGTACAGAGTCATCCTGGCCAGTAGGTCTGCAGAGCCTCCCCGTCGCCGATCTCCGCCCACGCTTGGTGTATAGGGCCATAGGCTCCCCCTTGCTCCCTCCCTTCGTCCGCCCTGCTCGCTCTTAAGTTATGTGAGGAGCTGACGCTCGCTCTGTGGCTGATGTCAACTCCAGAAAAGCTGCAGTGACTGGACTCCTTGACAAAGGGTTAGAGTTGCTCACTCCTACCTGGTAGTCCTCTTCTTTTTTTTTTTTTAAAAAAAAAGTTTTTATTTTTTCCAAACTAGTGCATGTATAAAATGGCAGAATGGGGTTAATATGTAGATGATGAACTGACTTTTTAATATTTTGTAAATAAATTGGGATTCCTCGTGTCTTTTGTGCTAGCATAATCCGGGGCTGGATGCAAAGTGGAGCGGAGACACTGAGCGTGGGAGGGCAGGGACCGGAGACCCTGCCCATCCCACCCCGCCCCCCACCCCACCCCAAGATGAGGAGAAAGGAGCACAGACATTGATCTGCTGCCCGGCAGGAGGGGACCGGATGAGGGACCCCTCTTTGGAGGCTGGAAACGGCCAGGTCTTTTCTTTGGGATTCTACCCATTGAGGGCTGCAGGGAGCTGGGGTCCCTGGCCATGTTTGCTCCCTTCTCCAAGGACTGGCATTTCCTCACGCAGGAACCTGGACTCAGGTGCAGCCTTGGGGTCCATACTGAATAGATGCAGGTTTCCTTGCCGGTGAGAGTATGTTTCGATCATGTGGATGGTGCAGACCCTCAGACCACTTGGTCTGGAGACAGCAACAGGCCTGGGGGATCCGTACTCAGAACCTGGCGGAAATGACGCCCAGTGGCCTGAAGGCAGTGCTCGATTCCCCGAGCACCTGCGCCCCTCCTCCCCAGAGCCCCCGGGGGGTGAAACCATGCCCAGTAGGTGGTGAAGGGAGAGAACCGCAGTCAGGAGCAAAAACCCCTACAGCACGTGGTTTTTAATTTACGTGTAAATTTTTAGATTTCTAAAACTGGGGGAAAATAACTTTGAACACTGTTGTGTGATCATAACTGCTAGTTTCGAGGACACTGCCAGCTGTCCTGTGCCGTGTGTGGCCACCCCTCCATGTACTGTCACCGTCGCTGCTCTGTTTAGACCGTGGATAGACGCTAACGCGTAGAGGGGACCCTCCGCGCTGTCTGTAGCCGCCGTGGCATCACTTTTCAGATGTGTGTATTGATGATAGGGCAGAAAGTGTATACATACAATAAAGTCTGTTCTAACTCCAGTGGGAGAGCGGTTTGTTTTGGGTCTTGTTTTCATCTTAATCCTGCATCCTCTTGCTTCTTTCTGAGCCAAGAACATAACATACCAAGGATTTTATTTCTTTTAATCTGTTTTTACCTCTCATTTCAAGGTTTCAGACTGTTGAACCTACGTCAGTTACGCTGAACTCACCTTTCCCATACAGAAACATCAAATGATTTAAAAAAAATAGAAAATACTCTTCTCGTCAGGCACACAGGCCATGCACCCGACCGGCTATTGCTGTGTATATGCAGTGTGCTGCCCACACCACGAAGCACAGACTCGTCCAAATAAATAACAAGTAGACGTACTCTCGGCTTTTCCTATTTCCAAACAGGTGGATGGGTCTGATGAATTCAGCACTTAGTTGGGAACCAGAGTCTGGTCAGTGGGGCTCTGTGGGTGGCATGGATTGCTATGGGCAGTGCCTCTCGGCCACCTCTCGTGAACCAAGAAACAGAGTTGGCACCTGGACTCTTCTGGAAGCCGTGCACCAGGGCTGCTGACAGGGCAGCTACTTCTGGCTCTGCTGAGCCGTGCAAAGCCTTTTGAGAGGTAAGTGGTGTCGCCCCTGTGGGTCCCGAGTCGGCTGCTAATACATGAAGCTCACCTGTGGGCTTCCAGAAGCCCAGGTTCTTAGCCCCATCTCCAGAGTTGGCTCCAGAAGGCTGAGGGAGGCCCGGGAACCTGCATTTCTCAAGCTCCTCAGACGCACCTAAGGCTGAGCCTGAATCCTTTCAAGCTAAGTACCGTCAGAGGAAAAGATGCCACCACACCCCTAACTCTCACGCTTCTGCTGCCTGGGTACTGGGAGCAGGTTCTCAAAGGTGAGCGTTGTGGAGAGGAGATCAGGTCTTTCGTGACCTAAAACCTGCTTTAGGAGGAGGGAGGTCACATACAATTGCACAAAGTACTCGCACCTGCTTGTGTCTTGATCCATGACCAGGATGAGCTAAATCAAGCTCAGGCCTTTTTAATGTGTCTCGAGGACCAGCGTGCGCTATATGTGATGGGCGCTGGCGCCTCTCTCCCGAGCCGTAGAGGTTCAGTAAAGTAGTTTGGCTATTTTTTTTCTCACCCGCAAACAAAGTCACTTTACAGCAGAGATGAATTCCCGTACCCAGGAGTCGCTTTAAAAGTGGAAAGCAGGGCTTCCCTGGTGGTGCAGTGGTTGGGAGTCCGCCTGCCGATGCAGGGGACACGGGTTCGTGCCCCGGTCCGGGAAGATCCCACGTGCCGCGGAGCGGCTGGGCCCGTGAGCCATGGCCGCTGAGCCTGCGCGTCCGGAGCCTGTGCTCCGTAACGGGAGAGGCCACAGCAGTGAGAGGCCCGCGTACCGCAAAAAAAAAAAAAAAAAAGTGGAAAGCAATCATCCCTGAATCTAGAGGGTACCCAGGCCTCCTCTGGGGGCTGCCCAGAACTCAGTCAGTGGAGGGCACGCAGGGGGTGAACAGGCGTGGGTGCCCTGTCTGGACAGCAGGTACCGGGTCACTGCCAGGCACCAGGACCGGTGTAGCACGGCAGGAGCCTGGGGAGGAGGCAGCTCCCGGACGGGAGAATCATCTCTGCCGGCTCCAGACCCACCAGCTGGAAGACTTGAGGTCACAGATCCTCGGCGAGATGCGGCCTCGAGGTGCCGGGTTCACAGTGTCTCCCCATCAAAGCCCAGGGCTTGGATGGGGAAGTGGGAGGACGGTGCCCCTCCCCACATTAGGGTACATTTCCATGTATGGCTGTTTAGTTCCCGAAACATTTCAAGTCATAAATAAATAACCAGTGTAAACAAAAGGCAGTTGTGTAGGTTCTTTCCCAAGGATGCCGTCCAGCCTTTCAGGTCCCGGAGGGTGGCCGAGGGTGCCCGGCTCCCAAGACTGACAGCTCGGTTGTCTCCAGGCCCAGGGCTTGGACGGGCTGCTATTGCCTGTTATCTTTGGACACGTTGTGGGCCAGCCAGTTCACTTTGGTTTTCCAGCTCTCCCGGAGGGCTTCGTTAAACTTCACCCGGAAGTGCTTTAGAGCCTCCTCCTCCGTCTTCCCCAATGCCAGAGAATCCTGAGGCAAGATGGAAGCAATGGGCGTCCCACGGAGGGGCCTGGGCCCTGCTCAGCAGGGAGCCCCGTCTCCCTGCACCTCCACCCACTCTGGGCAGGTAACGCTCCCTCCTAAGAGAACTGCACCAAGGGAGCCAGGAGGGCGCCACCCAACACCTCCCCCGGGAAGAGCTCTTCGTTCCGACCCCAACCAAGGCGGCCCCTGCCCCGCCCCATCCTCAAAATAAGATGCCAACTTGAGCCCGGAGGTCTTGGCCCCAAAGGCAGGCGGCTTGGCCTTCTCCACTGGAAGCTGGCAAGAGGAAGAAGGGAGGGAGCAGCTTCTTCCCGGGAACTCGGGGGCCATGGCCCCCCCACCTCAGTCCCCGCCCCAGCGTCTCATAAACTGAAAAGACGCAGGAAGGAAAGACAGTTTTTAACCATGGAGGGAACCCTCTTGTACAAGTGGAAACGCCCGCAGCCTGCGGAGGACGGGAGGGTGGGCCAGAGCCGGTGGCTTCCTGCCAGACCCGGGTCCCAGGCCGGTGTGAACACACACGAGTCAGGAGGGCCCTGTGGGTCCACCACGCTCGGGGGTTGGGGGGGGGGTGCCTTGAGGAGTCTGGGGCTCCCTGGTCTCCTGCCTGGCGGGGCCCTGCCCTGGCGTTTACCTTGAGGTACTGGATGTCTTTGGAGCAGCTGAGCTCAGGCAGGCCTGCCGCCCGCATGAGGGCAAAGAGGTGGAGAAAGAGCAGCCCGTGGCGCCGCAGGATGGTGTAGGCCCTTTCACAGTAGCCCCGGAACCTGTAGTGGGAGGTCAGGGAGCGGGCCCTGGGTCCTCCCGTCCCCCTGCACCCCAGCCAGCCGGCCAGCCCGCCCTCACCCTGGAAGGAGCCGCGCCCACAAAGCCCCAGCGTCCTCTGACTGACCGCCCCCGGCACCAAGGGGCATCTCGGGGGTCTGAGGCACCCTCACCTTTCAAATTTCTCACTATTATTCGTCTTCCCCTGCTGGATCACGTGCACAAAGTCATAGGTGAGGATGAACGGGACTCGCTCACGGTTGATTCCAAACTTGGTCTTGAAATTCCCCAGAAAGTGGCCGAAATCAATGTGGAACAGCTGAGGGGAGGGAAGAGCAAAGACCCAAAAGGAGTCAAAAAGGAGGGTGCCTCACCCAGAGCAGCCTGGGGAGGGAGAGGGAGCTGGAAGGGCTTGGATACGGGGCTCTGCCAGCAGCCGTGTGCAGAGCAGAACGGCCAGCGGGCCAGCGCCGGGCGGCAGGCACCGTGCTCACGGCAGCCCCACACCACCCCTACCTGCCCGTTCTCTCGGATCATGATGTTGTCGCTGTGCCGATCGCCGATGCCCAGCACGTATGTGGCCACACAGTAGCCAGCGCAGGAGAGGGTGAACTCCTCAATGGCTCGATCCAGGGCCTCCCTGGGGGGCAGGGATGGAAACCACGGCCACACCGTTTTGCAGCTTCTTCTACCAAGAGGTGGTGTCTATGTCCCCTGCCCTTGAATCTGGCCTTGTGACTTGCTTGGACCAACAGAACATGGAGGAAGTGATGCTGGGCACCTTCCAGAGCCTGGGCCTTAAGACACCTTGCAGTTCCTGAACCTCCCCTACTGTCATGGAAGGAAACTGAGGCTAGAATGAGAGGCCACATGGAGAGAAGCCCCAGACATGCAATCCTCCAGGCCCAGTCAAACTACCAGATGAGAGCAGTTGTGTGAGTGATTAAAGCAGAAGAACCACTCAGCTGAGCCAGCTCAAGTTGCAGATTTGTGGTTTAGGCCCCTAAGTTCGGGCTGGTTGTTATGCGGAAATAACTAACTGATACATGTGGGAACAGAGACCTGACCCACTCCCCCACCCCCCCACCCCACAGCATCTATGGGATGGCCCTCAGCTGAGCCAAGAAGCCACAGAGACAGTCAAAGTTCGTCCTCCTTGCCTTTGATTCCCGAGGTCTGCCTCTTGGGAAGGAGAGGGCATCTGTCCCTTGGGCCTGAAACCTACCCAGGGTTCTTGGACTTGAGCCAGTTGAGCAGAGCATCCTTGTTGAAGGCAGCCGTGGCCGCCATGTTGCTCTTGTTCAGCTGGATGTTGGCGATGGTGTCTGAGTGAAGCACCACCTCGATGAGGCCTGTGTGGTCCCCGGTGGAGAGGCAGCCGTAAGGGGTCATCCTAGCCAGGTGGGAGGAGGGGCAGGTGGACACAGTGGTCAAGGGCTGTCCCAGGGGCTTCTTGACCCCGAGGAGCTTAACCCAAAAAGGCTGCAGGAGATGCTACTCAAGTTGCTGAAAAGAGGAGGCAGGTACTAGGGGCGAGCCCTTGACTCCCAGGGCTCCAGGGAAGGTTCCTTGGAGAGGCCACACCAGCACCCAAGATGCAGAGAGGAAGAGTCGGCACCGTGGCTGAACTCATGTTTGCTCAGAAAGAAAAATCCAGGTGGCTTGGAAGATGATGGGGCAGGAAGCCAGGGATGTTTGAGGCAAAGGGACCAATGGAGGGAGACAGTGCAAAGGGCCAGGGCTGGCCTTCTCCACCCTCATCCTGCGGCCCTATCGCCTCCCTGACCCCGAGTTTCAAACTGGTCCCTGCTCTTCTTAGAAGAGCCAGTCTTTTTTCCAGCTGAGGTGGTAATGTCAGCTTTGACAGGGGACCCCTCCGATGGGGTATGGTCCTAAGCCTGGTGCAGGCACAAGTGGATGACGGGAGGGCCTCTCACCTCAGGTCCAAGCCCTCCTGCTTCCACAGAACGTCCATCAGCTGGATCATCTGCAGGGTCAGCATGTCCTGGCGGAGGTCTGTGCAGCCACCCCCGGGGAGGAAAGGCATGAGTTTCTGGTGGGTTCTCCAATCCCAGCCATGCCCAGGCCCCGGAGTCCCAAGACTCTGTGTTTTCGTCAGCTCGCCCTCCAGGAGATCTGCCCCTGGCCCCCACTGCAAGGTGCCCCCGCCGAGGGTAGCATGGCAGGGCGAGGGGAAGCCAAGGCCTCAGCGGGTCCCTGGCCGGGGCCCGGCCTGCTCACCGTCCCCGTTCTTAAAGATGATGCCCACGGTGCCATCGCTGCCCGCCTCCTCATTGCTGTACAGGACCCACAGGGGCTTCATCTTGGAGTCCATGAAGGTGCACTGCTCCACGCTGCCGGACGAGACCGCAGTCAGCAGCGGGCCCTCCTCAGGGCCTGGGGGGAGGGGAGGAGGTGGGGAGGCCCCGGCTGGGGCCTGGGGCTCACCAGACTTCAGCCAGCAGGGTGCTGGGGTCGAGCGGGGACTGCAGGTGGGAGAGGGCCTCCAGGTAGGTCTCCTGGCGCATGCACAGGTGCATCAGCTCCTTGGTCTGGGGCTTGGTGGTCTTCTGGGAGCTCACTTTGACGACGTCGTTCAGGGCTTTCAGCTTGCTCAGCGCTTCCCCCTGGCCAGGAGGATGGGAGGGCAGCGTGGGCCGGCTGGGAGAGGCAGGCTCCGAGCCTCAGCCTGGCCCACGCGGCTCTACAGGGGTCGGGGCAACTCTGCCCCAAAGCAGAGCCCAGGCAGGGGTGCAGGGGCCCCGAGCCTCACCTGCTTCATCAGCACCTTCATGTGATGGGTGCTGCCCCTGCAGTAGGCCTCCATGATGAGGCCGAAGCGCAGGGCCACCGAGGGCACGTGCATCTCGGAGCTGGAGGGAGGAAGAAGGGGCTGAGCCTCGCCTCGCCAGGCGGGGCCACACAGCCCCTCCCAGCCCGGCAGGACCCAGCCACCGAGGACACCCGGGCTGGCCGGCGGAGACACGAGGCCCGCAGGCAAGAGGCCCCTCCTCCCCGTGGCCTTCCAGGTGAGTGCAGCTACCGCAGGTGCCAGAAGAGGAAGTGGCCGATCTTGCGATTGGCCAGGGCCCGGTCCAGCAGGAATTTGGTCAGCTCGCAGTCGAGGTAGGACTCGTACTTGAGCACCTGCACCAGCTGCAGCAGGTACTGGAAAAGCTCGTCATCCCTGCAGAGAAGGGAGGCTGGCTGGGGCCCGGAGCTTCACGGCTCGGGAGAGGGTCTGCAGCTGGCGAGGGGGCAGGGTAGGGGCGGGAGGCCAGCCTCACCTGAGCAGGCCCCCAGGAGAGGTCCCCAGCCAGTGGCTAGACCCGGGCCATTGGGGCAAAGCCACCCTCTGAAGATGAGGAAGCCCGCGGGACTCACGTCAGTTTCCGCAGGGACTTGATGGCAAAGGAGCCCACGTGGCGGTCAGGGAAGCTGAAGTCCAGCAGCTCCAGGGCGCTCAGGACGGGCAGCTCGGGCCAGGAGCACAGCAGGTAGAGCATCTGGGGGGTGCCGGTGGTCAGGGCAGGGGGCGCAGGCTGCGGTCTGGCTCCAGACTCTGCCCCCTCCCCCGGCCCCGGCCCTGCCGCCCACCTGGGCCACGTCCTCGTGCTTGTTCCACTTGGTGACCAGCAGCAACCGGGCCAGCGCCTCGGGGAAGTGCTCCTGGATCTCGTGCCGCATCTTCCACACCAGGTCCTTCTCGTGCTCGTATAGCTCCCCGGACCCCCGGCGTTCCAGGATCTCCCGCAGCTGCAGCTGCTGAGGGGCACAGGTGGAGGTGGGGGGGCGGTGAGGGCTGCAGCCAGGTCCACGCCCCACCGCCCACGGCCCCCAGCTCACCTCCTCCTCCGTGAAGCGCCCGTGCTCCCCATGCCGCCCCAGCTCTAGGATCTGCAAGAGCGACCCTGCTGTCAGCGGCAACCCCGGGGCCTGGGCCAGCCTGGCCTGCGGGGCCCCCGGGGCGGGCGTCAACACCTCGGCACTGCTGACTTTGTGTGCCAGTGACTCTCAGTGGTGGGGACTCTCCCGCGTGCTGCAGGCCGTTTAGCAGCATCCCTGACCTCCGCCCATGAGATGCCAGGCGCATCTCTCCCACTAGTTGTGACAACCAAAAATGCCTTTGGACATTGCCCAAAGTCCCCTGGGGGGCAAAGCGGCCCCCGGTTGAGAATCACTGCTCTAGGACACATGAGGATTCCAGAGAGTCAAGGAAGCCCCCAAGCGTGTGTGGGCACCCAGCTCCCAGCCCGGGCAACTCACGGGGTGCAGGGACCATGTCCTGGGGAGCCCCAGAGGCAGGGTCAGGACAGTTAACCTTTAGCTTCGAGGTTTCTGGGCAGGGTGGGTCCTGGACCCCAAATGGCGAGGGCCCCCTCACTGACCTTGTCCAGGGCAGGGTAGTATACAGGGTGGGGGGCCACCTCAGGGAGAAAGATGACAAGGGCGGCTGCGCTCTCAGTGTTGGGGTTACTCCGCACGGTCCCACAGGGGTTCAGTAGCTCCCCTTTCTCGTCTGGATACAAGGACAGATGGAGTTGCAAGGGGAATGTCATCACGTGTGGGACCCAGCTCCCCAATCCCCTGGCCTCTGCCTCTCCCTCCTGGCCTGGGCCAACCTGGGACGGAGGGCCACATGTAGAGGCAGCGCTCGCCGGTCTTGAGCTGGTTCTTGTAATCAAACAGCATGAGGTTGGCCCAGGCGATGGGGCAGTCCTGGGAGAGAAACCGGGCAGGTCACAGCCAGCCGCCAGAAAGCCTCCGTTTGCTCACCTGCAGGATGGGCCCAGCCAGACCATGCTTCCCACCCTTGCCCAGACTCCCTGTGAAGCAGCTGGCAGAGTCAGTCACCCCTCGACTCCCTTCTGCTCCCGGATGCATCCCACTCTCGGCTTCTTGAGAAAGCTTCAAACAAACCACATAGGCCCTAGGGAGCTGGCCCAGCTCAGCTACGAGTGAGTCAGGGTGGCTCGGTGGTCAGTCACATCCTGGGCCCAGTGACTCAGTGCTCGACCACCATTCTGTCTCCAACTGGCTGCTGACTCAGGCCACCCCGCCCCCTGCAAGGACACTGCATTTGTCCTTCCAGGGCAGGGAGCTCCCTCCAGGTTCCCACAAGGACCAAAGGCCCAGGCCCAGATATTCCGAGTCACTGTGCTCATAAGCCCAGGAACCCAGCACCATCACATGGCAGGCAGGGGTGGCGGCTAGCGTGCGTGCGCGCGCGCGCGTGTGTGTGTGTGTGTGTGTGTGTGTTGTGTGTGCGCACGCACGGTGTGGAGAGGCTGGGGTTCACAGGCCCTCCTGGACCCCATCCCCAGGCTGCGTGCCAGCTGAGATGCTGGGAACAGGATGAGCAGTGGCCCCGGGGCGGGCTGCGGGACTGGACTGGGCCCATCACGGAGCGCCTCCCGACCGGCCCCACCCACCGCCTTCTTGGACTTCTTCTTGGTGGAGCGAGCCTTCTTGGCCTTCTCGATCACGGCGTAGAGCGCAAAGCAGAGGCGGGCCATGCGCGGTAGGTCGCAGATGTTGATGTCGAACTCCAGCCGCTGCTTCCACACAGGCTCTGAGCACACGCTCACCTCCGAGCTGGACACCGTCTTGCACAGCGTCTCGTTGCCGTGGAAGAGGCCGGCCTGCACCACCAGCTGGGGAAGGCACGGTGCGGGTGGCAGGCTGCAGAGGCCCAGACTCCCTCTCCCGCCGGGGTGTCCCTCCCACCTAAGGCTCGAATCTCCTCCTGAAAGGTCCTCATTTCACATGGGTCTGAACCCTCCCCCGCCAGGGGCTTGAAGGTGGTCCGGAAAAGGGAGGGCTGGCTGCCTGAGGGGGAGGTGTGGTCCTGGGGGGAAGGGGAGGGCTGCGTGGGCTGTGCTCCCCACTGACTGCGGGACCCTGGGGTGTGTTGGCTCCCTGCTCTGGGCCTCAGTTTCCCCATCAGGGCTCGGGAACTCCAGGGGCCCTTCTAGCTTAAGCACCCAAGGGTGCCCCTGCTGCTCAGAAGGGGCAGGAGCCCCTGTAGGCAGGGAAGGACTTAATGCCGCCTGCACATCTCGCCCTGCCTCCTCATGGCCCGGCCGCCCATGCAGCCCTCCAGGATTCACCCATGGGAGCCCACGCCTGCCCTGCTTGTGAAACTACCCCAACCAAAAAGTGCTCCCCAAAGAGCCCCGACCTCCTTGGACCCGGGTTTCCCGTCCTGCAAATGGGACGAGAAAACCTGCACCTCACAGGGCCGTCCTGAGGCCAGAGGAGGTGGGCGTGTGAACAACCCAGAGGTGGCCGTGGCCTTGGCCCCGGCCCAGCTGGAGCGGCTCCCCTTCTGCGTCTGTCACCTCCCAGGCTCTGCGGTTCCTCTATCCCTGGGCTGGGCCCGGCCCCACTACCTCCACCAAAGTCAATACCCAGAACTCGCTGGGCCCGGTTTCTCCGAATTGTCCTCTCTGGCCGGCTGGCCTGCTCCCCTCCCCCCTTCCTGTTTTGAAGCAGCTCATCACCACCCCCGGCAGGGATGCTGGGTAATGTGGTCAGGTGGCTTTCGTGTGACACCCCCCTCCTTCTTCCTCCGCCACCTCTCCAGGCCACAGCCACCGTGTTTGTGCAAAAAACACGCACTCCCCGGGCCCTTCCAGGCCCAGGAGCCCCTACCTTCATCCGCTCATCGGCATTCACTTTGCTGCCCTGGATCAGCTCGATGCAGAAAGGCTGCTCCAGGGACCACAGGGACACCGAGGCGGGCTGGGCGGGGTGGAGGGGAGAAGCGGGGGCGTTAAAGCAGGGGAATTCAGGGGAGGCTTGCGCTCCCGGCCGCTGCCAGGGCGCGTGGCCACAGCGGCGGCAAGGGTGTTGCAGATTCCTGCCCGCAACGCCATCCTTTACCAGAAAACCTGCCGTGCAGGCGCCCCAGGGGGCCCAAACCACCCCCCCCCCACGCAGCGCTGCAGGGCATGGAGTTCTGCCTACAGCACGGGAGACAGGAGGGGCAGGCAGCCAAGCGCCAGGCCTGGAGGCTGCCCCAGGAGTCCAGACAGGAGTCCACCCCAGCCCAGAGGCCCAACTCTCAATCCCGAGCAACCAGAAGGCATGAGACAAGGGACCCCTGGACCTATGGCTGGCCCAGGGCGATGCCCAATAGGCACCAGGGCTGGACCTCAGGTGGGAAGGAGGGCTGCAGGGGAGGGTAAGTGCAGGGCGCCAGCTCACCTTCTTCAGAGGAATGGGGGGCGGTTTGGCGCGTGGCTTTTGGACTTGGGGGGCGGGGTTGCTCTGCTCATCCCGCATGGCGAGGATGGAAGAGGAGTGCACCATGGTCAGGTGGGGGGTCAGCCCGCTGTGCAGGCAGCTGCAGATGTACTGAGATGGGGGGCGGGGTGAGTGGCTCCACTGTTCCCTGGACGACCGGCTACCCAGGGATGCCCCACGCTGGCCCCTGCCCACGCCAGGCCTTCTGGGGCCTCTCCTGCTGGCCCTTCCTGCCCCCGCCCACCTCCCTGTGCTCACGGGGAGAGCCAGCCCAGCAAGGGCGCACTCTCACCGTGACCCCCAAGGTCTGGCTTGTCGGGCTCGAGAGGGGCCGAGGACCAGCTCCCGCCCCCCCGCCGCCCCAACCCAGGCCCCAGGCCAGGACTGCAGGGAACCCAGGAACCCCTCCCGGACCCCAGGCCTCACCTGGAACTGGCAGAGGGGGTGGCTGCCGTACAGGTACTCGTGCTTCCCGTTCACCTGCAGTGTGTAGTCCTCGGGCTGCTCCACCAGCGGCTGCCGGAACACCGTGGCCTTCTTCCGGAGCGCGCAGGCCATCAGTGCCAGGGGCACATCCTTGGTGGACACCTGGAAGGTGAAGCTCTCCTAGGGGGAGGAGGGAGGGTCAGTCCTCCACGCCTGCGAAGAGCCCACGGGGTTCTGGGGCACAGCGGGTGGGCTGGCCCGTCTGCAAGTATTAGGCGCCCCTTGCCCCCTGAATGTGAGCTCCACGACGGCAGGCTCTGAGGATGGCACGTGGCCGACACCAGGAAACACCTGTTGGATGCGTGAGTGGACCGAGGACCAAAGCCTCTTGGTCACTCTGCCGTGTGGAACTCGCCGGGTGGGACGTTTGGCCAAGCCCCTCGTATGCAATGGATACCCTACAAATACCACCCGATGTTGCTGGGAGGAGGATGAACTGGGGAGGCTGGTGGGTGACCGGGAGTCTCACAGGGGAAGTGTCCCCCGTGGACACGGCAGCCTGCATGCAGCACACGGGCCGGCGTGAGCCACCGCTCACCTCGCTGCCCTCGAACTTGACGTTGACGAGCAGGGCCCGGTTGGGGACGCGCAGGGTGCCCGGCCCCCAGCTCCGCGCCGAGGGCTCCAGCTGCAGGGGGAAGCTGTACTGCAGCCAGGCCTCCCAGCCCAGCTGCTGCCGGTGCGCGGCCACCTCCTCGCAGAACTGGCGCATCTTGGCTCGGAAGTCATTCACCTCCGGGTCTTGCAAGGAGTCAAACTCGTGGAGGCCTGAGGGGCAGGGGAGCCGGGTCAGCGTGGGGCTCGGGGGCGGGGCGGGGGCGGGGGGCAGGCCCGGCGGAGGTGGGACGGCCTGGCCTCGGCAGGGCACCTTTGCCGATGAGCAAGCTGATCTGCGAGTTGATGAGCTTCTTCACCCGGTCACCCTCGCGGGCCACCAGGCGCAGGACGGGCAGGAAGGGCTGGATGTCGCACAGCCGCCGCTGCTCGTCCTCCAGCTCCTGCTGCTCCGCGGTCTGGTTGACGCAGGTGAACACGTAGGCCTCGGGGTCACTGAGCATGTGGAACAGCGGCTCATACTGGGCTCGGTGCCACAACACCTGGAAGGGAAGTGGCCGGTCAGCTCCTCCCCTACGGTGGGCGGGGCCCCAGGGAGCCGGGAGGCGGGTGGAGGCTCGTCTCACGACCCTGACAAGGGGGCAAAGGCAAGATCCCAGGACCACTACTCTCTCCGTCCCTTGAGCATTGACCACAGGGTCACTGGGAGTCGCCGTCCCTGCCCTTCTACGAACGAGGCCAGGTAGGCTCTAAACCTGGAGCAGAGCGGTGGGTCCTACGGTCTCCCCTGTAGGCTACCCTGAGAGATGGCCATCCAGACTTGACCTCCAGGGACCCAGCTAATCGTTCCTGGTTCATCACCCTGGTCTTTAAATGATGGCAAGTAATTCAGAAAAGTTTCACACACCGAGGGGGCCATAAACGCCTCCGCGGGCTGTGTCCAGTACGTGGCCTCGGGGTGAGGAGTCCCCAGGGATCACAGGAGCGCCACTGGAGCACCAAGTGTTAGTGCAAAGGTGCCCACCGCTGAGTCACAGAGAAGATGGAAAAGGAGAACAGCTCTATTTTTCTTCCACGGGGGATGGATAATTACGTTCCATCAGTGCAAACGGATAGCACAGGCGTGTGACCCAGAATCTAAGGATACCTGTACCAATGCACACAGGTCTCCCACATACAGCATTAAGTGGGAAAAGACCCCAAGCTATAGAACAGCAGCTGTAATTCAAGCTCATTCCCATAAAAACGATGATAAACGTATGAACTACTGCAAGTTACAGTCTGCCAAGTTACTGGAAGACAGACGCACC
Source organism: Globicephala melas (assembly GCF_963455315.2). NCBI lineage: Eukaryota > Metazoa > Chordata > Mammalia > Artiodactyla > Delphinidae > Globicephala > Globicephala melas. Next base: position 180,581,653 of record NC_083314.1, read on the forward strand.
CATTCACTTACACACCGTCTATGGCTGCTTCAGCCCTACAGCGGCAGAGTTGAGTAGTTGTGACAAACACCATATGGCCAGCAAAGCCTAGAATATTAACTGTCTGGTCCCTGGTATAAATTAAAATATTAAGAAATTGAAACTGGGGACTTCCCTGACGGTCCAGTGGCTAACACTTTGCCTTCCGATGCAGGGGGTGAGTTCGATCCCTGGTCGGGGAACTAAGATCCCACATGCCTCTCGACCAAAAAATATAAAAACATAAAAACAGAAGCAGTACTGTAACAAATTCAACAAAGACTTTAAAAATGGTCCACATCAAAAGAAAAATCTTAAAAAAAAAGAAATTGAAATTGAACTGGGATATGAGGTGAGACTGCTGAGACCGATGTGTTTTATATTTCTGTGGTATTTGGAAGTTTAATAATATGCATGTAGAGCCCTGTGAGGAAAAAGATTAAAATGATATTTACACAAGATTAATAACATGAAAAGGATGTTACAATGTTAACTCAGAAAAAAGATATAAAAATTCATAATCAGAGCTATCACCAAAAAACACTACATAGAAAAGAAAATAGGAAACAGCCAAAGTGTTAACTGTGCTTGTCTCATACGGCTGGATCATGGGTAATTTTTTCCTTCTACTTTTTCTTATTCTCCTAAATTTCAATGTGTCCATAGTACTTTTGAAATGGAAAAAAAGAAATTTCATTTTTAAAGAAACACCCAGGAAGGGAAGATTAAAACACAAAACAAAACAAAACAAAACTCAAGTATGGTCCATTGCTTCTCTCCTTTTTTTTCTGCTCCCAAGTATAGCTTTTCAAATTCCGGGCTAAGGCCTTGTCCTCTGCCATGACCCATTAAATCCCACACTTTGCAAGTGGGATAAGCCCTTTGAAAGGTCACAAGACAAGATGTACCAAATACCATCCAGATATTTCATCCTTTGACTCAGTAATCCACGATGAAAATTATTCAACAAAGCCAAAAACCATTTGCAAAGATGATGTTGACTATGATGACAGCTCTGAAGACAAAAGACCGGGAGAACTCAAGCGGCCATGCATGGGGTGTGGTTTCAAACGTGATGGCACAGTCATGGAGAGGATGAAAGTTCACCCTGGGAACCAGCACCCTGAAGCTTTCACAGGAATCTAGGAAGGGTAAACGTGCCATGATAAAGGCGGGAGCTGAATTTGGAAAGCTAGGTGGATTTCAACTGTGAGTTTTTAAGCAATTCTTGGACATTATTTTTATCTTTTAATTTTTTTTTTTTTTTTTTGGCCGCGCCACACTGCTTGCGGGATCTTAGTTCCCTGACCAGGGCTTGAACCTGGGCCCCGGGCAGTGAAAGCGTGGAGTCCTAACCACTGAACTTCCAGGGAATTCCCATATCTTTTTTTTTTTTTTAATTTACTTGTTTTATAATTTATTTTATTTTTTAAGATTTTTGGCTGTGTTGGGTCTTCGTTGCTGTGTGCGGGCTTTCTCTAGGTGCCACGAGTGGGGGCTACTCTTCGTTGCGATGCGCGTGCTTCTCATTGTGGTGGCTTCTCTTTGTTACAGAGCACGGGCTCTAGGTGCGCGGGCTTCAGCTGTGACTCGCGGGCTCTAGAGCTCAGGCTCAGTAGTTGTGGCGCACGGGCTTAGTTGCTCCGTGGCATGTGGGATCTTCCTGGACCAGGGCTCGAACCAATGTCTCCTGCATTGGCAGGCGGATTCTTAACAACTGTGCCACTAGGGAAGCCCCCCCCCATATCTTTTAAAATTCATAGCTGAGGATCTCAAATCTGAGAGTTGCAGAGTCCATCTGTCTGCTTCTCTGAGTTCCAAGCTCTGAGAACTAGTTTTAAGGTCAAGATCGTACCTTCTTGATGGTGCTGAGGTTGGCATTTCGGGACACAGGGAAGTTCAGATAGACCCCCGTGGGCAGCAAGAAATCAACAGCCACGCTCTGATTCTCCTCCTTGGTCCAGAATTCCATGGGGCAGTCAACCCCGGGGGGCATCCTGCTCTTTTAATTCTCGGATACCAATCGTCCTGCAAAGGAAGCAAAGGCAAAGTGAGGCCCTAAGGTGTGCTGGCTGAGTCCTTTAGTAGGACCCTTTGGAAAACAGGATTTCAGCACTTTTGTCAGCAGGAAGCTTGGGATGGAGTCCCAGCCGGGAGGTGGCTTGTGCCTCCTGCTGCCCCAGGCCACTGTCTAGGCTGAGCACTCCGTCTGCATCCTTCACGGCGGTGCCCCCAGTTTAAACCACCAACAAACCCATGCCAAGTCATTTTTTCTCAGGAACACACACACGTGGGAGACCTCACCATGGCCACCAGCCGGCAAAGATGGAAAATGGCAGGATCACTGGGCAGACAACCCCAGACTTGAGAGGGAGCGAAGGACGACGTTCTTTGAAACTTTTTGACCAGAAACCAAATGGCTTGAAAATGGCTTTAGCCATCAGACAAGCTGTTGAACTATCTCAGCGATACCAAACCCACTGCCCGGTAAGTAACAAAATGTTACAGACACAATAAGAGGTCTTTGAGTCTTTCTCCCACTCAGGGTTACCACCACCTGGATTCTGGTTGTTTATAGTTTCCATGCATGTTTTTATCCTTTTATTATACTAAAATGTGTCCACAAACAATTCCTAATATTTTTCCATGCTTTAAAGCATTGTATGATTACTGAGTCTTCTGCCCTTGTTTTTGCCACTCAGCGCTGCAATCTAGATTTATCCATGCTGATACATGTAGCTCTAGTTCATTCATTTTAACTCTTGGGAGATATTTCACTGTGTAAGTACACCACAATTTATTTACCCCCCTCTCTTGCTAAGGGACCTCAAGGTTTGTGTCTACTCATGTTGGTTATTACAAATGATGCTGCAACGTATATTCTTGCACACATCTCCTTGTGTACAAGTGAGAGTCTTGGTGAACACTGTCTAAGAGAAATATGATGTGAGCCACACGTGGAATGTCAAAGGTACCAGTAGCCACATTTTTAAAAAGTAAAAAGACACATATAAAATTCAGTTAGTAATCTATTTTATTTAACTCAATATATCCAAACTATGGTCATTTCAATGTTATCAGTACAGAAAAATTACAAGATAGTTTACATTTTTTTGGTGCTAAGTCTTTGAAATCTGGTGTGTATTTTACACTTACAGGACAATTCGGACGCTAGGTTTTCATCAGAAGTATTTCATCTTACGTAGATTTCATACAATTAACAGGTTAAAAAAGTAGGTTCACAGACTCAAGTTGTTCCAAATATACTAAAAAGTTTTCCAATAACCAAATCGAGTATGAATTCTTATGTTTAAATGAATTAAAATTAAATAAAATGTTTAAAAATTCCATTCCTCAATCATACTGTCCACATTTCAAGTGCTCAAGAAATACATGTGGCTGGTGGCTGCCATACTGGGCAGTGCAGGTAGAGGGTATATGCCTAGGAGTGGAATTGTCAGATCATACGTATAACCTACGACAGGTATAACCATATCCTTAACTTTTTAATCTCCGTATCTTTGCCAGCACTTGGTACTGTCAAATTTACTCATTTCTGCCAATCTGGTGGGCGTGAAATGCTCTCTTGTTTTAATTTGCATTTCTCTGATTATCCATAAAATGTTTACCTTCTGCAAATATCCAGCTTATAAACTTTGCCCATTTTTTCTGTGGGGTTGTCTTTTTCTTACTGCTTTGCAGGGTTTCTTACATTCTCTAGATTCAGTTCTTTTGTTGCTTGAGTGAGTTGGCAATATCTGATTTGAGTCATCTTTTCACTTTGTTTATGTGTCTTGTTAAGGAGCAGAAGTTTTGAATGTTGATGTAGGCAAATCTTTTTCCTTCATGTTTTATCATTTTTATTCTTTAGACAAATACTTCCTTACCCTAGGGTCACATCCTCCGAGATTTAAGTGACTTTTTAAAATAGTTGAAAGGAAGTGTTTAGTTTGAGAGAGCTGTTCTTCTGGTGGCTCTGCCAGCTGGCTCCAGGCCTCACCCTCAGTTAGATGCAGAAGCTGCTCTGAGCAGCAGGGCAGCATGTCACCCTGTGCTACCATGTTACCACTGTTGGGATCCACTTCCTCTGGTTGTAAAACCACATCCTACTTTGGGTTCCTCTTTCTGAGAACGGCCAGGACAAAGGCTTCTTTTTTTGACTCAGAATGTGGAGGACAGTCAGGAATTCTGGAAAATCCATTTACAGTGCTTTGGCCAAGCTCAGGAAGGCATCTTTGGCCACTCAGTCCTGAGGCTAAGATGAGCGCATGCAGCAGGAACTCCCCAGGACTCTAGCCAAAGGGGTGGATGGGGTACCTCAGTGCTGTGGAAACGAAGCCTTCGACTACACTCGTCCATCTGGGATGCAGGGAAACACGTTGATATTAAAAACTCATTCCTAAAAGAGGAAGGCTCAGGATAGTGTGGGCAGGACAGAATCAAATACCAGAGAGGGGACAGGAGAAGGATGGGAATTCTTTCCCTCTCTGTGGGCCCAGGACCCAGGATGCAGCTGCTAACAAGCCCCAGCTCTCCATGAAGCCCAGACCTGTCGCTCTCAGTGTGTATGGGACACAGATGTCAGCTAATCCCGAGGCTTTAGAACTGCTCCAAGAATGCGGATTGGTACAACCACTTTGGAAAACTGTTTAGCAGTATCTACTAAAGGTGAACACATATGCCCTACGACCCAGCAATTAATTCCAGAAATGCCAGCACAGGTGCGCCAGAAGAAGCATACAAGAGTCTAGCACCGCTGTTCCTAGTAGTCCCCAAACAGAAACTTCCCAAGTGCTCATCAGCAGTAGAATGGAAAAATAAACTGTGGTTTCCTCTCCCGATGGAATGTTATATTAGCAGTGAGAGTGGATGATCTATCAATTCAACAATATAAATGAATCTCACACATATAAGGCTGAGAGAAAGACGTCAGGCACAAAAGAGTATGTGCTCAAGGTCCCATTTATATGGAGAACAAGCGCTGGCAGAACTAGTCTATGTTGGCAGAAGAAGAGATAGGGGTTACCTCGGGTGGAAGGCAGTTTACCCTGGGGGAGAGCGGCACACGGGTGCTGGTAACTTTCGGTTTCTTGATCTGGGAGCTGGGGACCTTCCACAAACTCAGTCCAAGTGGCTCAGATGGGCTGACTTCTCTCCTGGCTCCCGGAGTGGCCTGAGACCCAGGCCCAGCCTTTCAGAGCCCCGCATTCCCTGGCCACAGGGACTGGGTTGGAAGCAGGGACGGGACATCGCCCCAGCCAACTGTCATACCTCTCTGGCTACAGTGATTCTAGGATGGACATGTGACTATGAAGTCAATCCCACGGGTTTTGACATCTGGACTTCTTTGGGGACTTTCTCCTGGGAGAACAGAAAAGACAGAATATCTACCAGGAGCTGCTGGTGACCACCCGCTGCTCTGAGGGGTGGAACCCGAGAAAGGACCAACGTGGAGGAAAGCAGAGCTCAGTATGGAAAGTGAAGCAGGGTCCCGAGGACAGCCTTTGATTCCCTGGATCCAGCCATGCCTGAAGCTACACTCTACCTCTAGAATTTTCAGTTCTATCAGCCAAAAAACCCGCCCCAGCCCCGCCTTTTTGTTGTTAACTTAGAGCAGTTTGAGTTGGATTTTCTATCACTTGCAGCTGAAAGTATTTATTTCCATTAATAGAGCAGCACATTCCATTTTTGGAAGCTTCTAGTGTTAGAAATTTCTTCCCTTGGACACTGGCCCACCTCTAAGAGCCAGCCCTGTCCTTTGTGCTGCCACCTAGAGGCACATGGAGTCGTTATCTGACGGCTCTTCTGCTGGATGGTGGCCCCAGCACCTCTGTTCTCCCTACAGAGCAGATTTAGACGTTTTGCCAAAGTTTGGCACTCCAAGAAAACAAGAAGCTCCAGATGGGGCCCGGCAGGCCAATGGTAGGAGAATGTTCTAGTCACCAAACTCCCATTTGTTTGGCCTAAAAGGGTATCAGGCTCCCCTCCCCCGCCTCCGCTTCCCACCGAAAGTGCTTTGGTGGCCACATCACCAAGTTTGCTGGCTGCCAACCCTCCAGACACTTCTCACAGTAAGCCAGGATCTCCCAGTCTGTACAGGAACACTAACTTCCTGAATCTAGACGCAGGAACTCACAATTATTCTCGGTAATTTCATCTCATGGAAATAATCAGCACTCATGTATTATTGGATTTGACATTTTGTATATATCACTTAACCTGAGATATTTTAGTTTATTCGACTCGTATTTATTAAGTGTCAGGAATCGTGCGAGGTGCTGGGAACACAGTGGTGAATGAGACAAAGGGTCCCTCCCCAGAAGGCGCTCACACACCAGTAGGGGAGACACAGTAGACAAGAAGGATGTTCCCGCGTTGTATCAATGCGGTGAAGGACAGAGTGTCTAGTGACGATGTGATGGAGGACAGCAGGAGGGGCTGCTGCATATAGGGAGGCCGAGAAAGGCCCCTCTGAGGGGAGGACACTGGGGCAGAGGGCCAGGGTGAGCCATCACGTCCTGAGCTGACAGAAGGCGGGCCCTTGCCGCTGGAGCGCAGGGGAGGGTGGGGGATGAGATGGGCTGAGGAGGTGAGCAGGGACCAGTCCTGCAGAGCCTTTACAGGGGAAGCACCTGGCTTTCACTCTAGGAGCGATGCAGTGAGTGCACAGCCCTAGAGGGTTTTAGGAAAGGGAGCCACCAGATCCTATTTGCATCTGAAATGATGCTGGAGGGCTGCAAGCATGCCGGCGAGAATGTAGGGCAGCTCCTGCCACAGATGACTGTGCCTTGACCCAGGAGGAGGAGATGGAACTGGAGAGGGAGGGAATCAAGGTACATCTATGAGCTGGTGGCGGGGTGCGCGGTGCGGGGGCGTCAGGTGGGGGACAGTGAGAGAAGGAGCAAGGATAACAGGCAGGTTTGGGCTTGGGAGACTGCATGGCTGGTGGATATTTACAGAGATGGCAAAGTGTAAGGGAGAAACAGATTTGCAGGGAACTGAAACAGCAAGAGCTCCATTTCAGACATACTGAATCTGAGCTGCTTACTGAACATCCCAATGGAGACAGCCAAGGGGCAACGTCCCAGGTTGCAGCTCAGGGAAGAGGTCTTAGGGGTCACAGAGATATCATTTGGGATCAGTAGACGGCACACACATGTGGAGCCATGGGGCCAGGAAGGTAAGTAAGGGTCACGACCACCCTCAAGGCACTGAAGTGGGATGGACCAAAGAAGAACCAGGAACAATCCTTCTCACTCTGTCATCCAGAATCTTGAGAGAGGCTTCCTCTGTCCGTCCACATCTGAATCGTTAATAAAATAGTAAAGAAAACTGGGCAAGAAGGAGCTCGCTTCCTTTCACCTTCCCACTTCCGGCCCGCACGCTCCACAGAAGAGCTGCGCGGCAGCAGAGTCATCCTGGCCGGGGCGGGGGCGCCGGGGGTCTCTGTCACCAGCCCTCTGCGAGCTGTTCCTAGACATTCCCAGGTAGATGCACCTTCTCTGGCCGGAGGTTGAAGAACAGTTTCTCAGCTGTGAAGGTCTGAGGGGTCTGACCTCCTGAGTCCTGAGCGGCCGGCAGAGGAGTTTCTCTAAAGATTTCGATACAAGGACATCTGCCACCACCATCCTTCCCCACTGGCAGCAGGGAACGCCTCAGGGGGCCCTAAGTTATTTCTAAGGGAAAAGGGCAAGCAAGGGATGTAGAATCCCACAAATGCTTCTTCGGGACTAGGAGTGACCTTGCAGCCCACAGAGTCCCCCTGGGCTGGCAGACCAGCTGGCTGATGGCTTGTCCCAAGCTCAGGACTGCCGAAGGATCCCTTTCATTCCTGTTGAAACTCCACCTTTTTGGGGCTCTGAGCTGGCGTCTCCCGAGTCTGTTAGACTTCTGCCTCTTTCCAGTAGCCGTCACAAATGTGGTTGACACACTGACCGGGAGATGCTGCCCAGCCTTTGTCAATGTAAAGACAGGCTTTTTGGTGCCTGGGGAACAATCACATACCCTGGGGAACAGCTTCCCAAGGGAACACATGAGTCACTCTCAGCAGGGGACAGGCAGTGGGAAAAGAAGGGAAGTTGTGTCTTGCTTGTCTGAGCGATAAACATCCTCCTCCCTGAGGGGACGCCCTGGGCAAAACATGCCCTGTACCTTCCGATGTTATCCTAAAGCAAGAGTCTAGAGGTCCCCCTGGACGGCTCCTATGAACCTGTATAGAGAGAGATGTTCGTGTCCTTAACCTGAGGACAAAACATCTGTCCAATGCCTGGATTTCAGAGCCCAAAGTTACAACCTAGTTAGCCCAAGGGAAGGAGCCTCAGTCACAGAAAGTTGTAGAAGGTAGTTACGCACACAGTCTAAGTATCTACCATCCACCCAGGCTGGGAGGATGCGAGACCAGCAGCCATGTGACAAGGGGCAGGGGGCCACAGGGGCCGGCCTTCCACATCACGCTGAACAGAGCAGAGTTCACATTGGGCCTCTTGACCCGGGTTTATTTCCAGGACTTCTCGGCCTCAAAAAGTCCTTCTAATCAAGTGCTGTTTCCGGTCAGTCTCCCACGGAGAATGAAATGAACACTTTTCCTGTTGCCCAACTTAGATGGAAAGTGAGAGCAAGTGAGCGCTTCAGAAGCAGAGCAGAAGATGCTTTACCTGGAGGGCCACCACCTGCTGAATCTCCTGGATGTTTATCCCGAAGGAGCTTTCCAGAAACCACCACCCTGCTCTGGCGGCCAGGAGATCCTTCAACCACCACATCCTCCTGGAGGCCCTCAGGAAAAAGAATGAGGGGCCCCTCCTTGACCCAGAAGGCTGAAGGTCCCAAGTCCTATTCATTCATTCACTCGCTCATTCATTCATTCAGCAAATATTGATTTGATCGCCTTCTATGTGTCCATCAGGGAATGGGACAGGCACCATCCCTGCTCTTACAGAGTTTTTAGTCTAACGGGAAAAGACAAAAAAAAAAAAGAAAGAAACAACTGAATAAACAAGATGATTTCAGAGAGTATAGGATTAGAATGTGATAAAACAGGTTTGCAGGGAGCATCTTCTTTGGATGGCAGGTCAGGTAAGGGTCCTCAGGTGAGATATTGCAGATGAGGCCCAAATGACGAGAAGGATCCAGGAAAGATCTATGAAATAGGGTTCCAGGCAGCTGGAATGGGAAGTGCAAAGGCCCTGAGGCAGAAGACCAGGTAATAGGAGTCACAGCAGAAGGGGAGACTGGGGAGAGACAATGTGGCTGACCCTGCAGGGCCTTGGAGCCTCCGGGAGGAGCCAGGCTTTGTCACCACTGCAGTGGGAAGTCACTGGGGGGTTTTAAGCAGGGGACGGAGATGGCCTGATTTTATGCTTTACGAAGAAGACTGCTTTGGCTGCTGTGAGGAAAATGGAAGGAAGGGAGGCAAGAATGGAGCGGGGAAAGTAATGAGGCCAGGGCCCCAGGTCAGAGCCGGCAGAGCAGATGAATGAGGGAAGGCGTTGGGCCCTACAGGCCACGAAACACCCCAATCCTCTGCTCTTAAGGAGCTGAGGAACAGGCATCCCAGCAGCCCAGCCTTGAAGCCTGCAGCCTTCACCTTCTTGAAGAGAATGAAGCCATAGGCCAGAGGCAAATGCATGGCCCAGGGCCCTCAGCAGGTACAGTTTTAGGACAGATGTGCTATTCTTCCAAGATACAAATGCTTTCTTTTTTTTGTTTGTTTTTGTTTTAGTCCAGGCAAGTAGGACATCTTGAAGACCACCCCAGGAAGAGGAAGGACGGGCTTGTTTGGAGGGCTGTCTGACACCCCAGCTCCTGCCACCTGGAGAAAAAGAGGTCAGAGGGGTGAAGGATGGGATTGGACAAAATAACAAAGTCACGTGACACCGTGCAGAAGAAGGCGTCCCAGTGTCTGCTTGGAAGGCAAGCTGAGGACATGAACTACCTTATTCCCTGGTTTCCTATTCTACCCACTTCTGCCTCCCTCACTTCTTCTTCTTCCTTTTCTTTTTTTCACTCTCTCCCATTTTAAATGTGTCTCCTTTGAGTCCATATTATTCAATAGGACAGTAACTTCTAATTTGAATATTTTAAAAAGGAAAAAAATCCTCAGTGGGGGAAAACCAAGACAGACGTCAGAGAAGATGTGTAGGTCTTTGGAAATTCTGTTCTATATGGGAAAAAAAGAGAGAGAGAGAGACTGACTCCTGCTACTGCCATCAGAAAAAAAAAAATGAGCCAACTACCCTACAAAAAGTTCTATCCCTATGATCTCCTATGATGCTCAGTTCATGGTGCACCCAGGGGGGCCTTGGGCCTGCAACCATGCAGGGTCCCTCAACACTACACAGCAAAATCAAGAGAAAGATCCATGGTCTCATATCTGGTAATTTGGGGAATCTGGAAACTGTCTTAAGGAAGCATTTCAAAAGTGAAAAAGAAAAAGCTATATGCACAAAGATATGGATTGTAGTATTATCTGTGAAACTCATAAATCAAAAATAATAAAGAAACGTCTAAGTAAATGATAACACGAACAACAAGAGTGAATGTAGTCATTAGAATGACACGGCACTGCAAATACTCCCCACATTAAATGAAACCAATAATGCACATATATTTACCATGGCAACATGTGTTTGTGGACAAAACATTTCAGAAAGCATAGAGAAAATGAAAACAGCTATATGATGGGTGGATGTGGCCATCATACTAATGACTTTTAAATTTTAATATCTGTGAAAGTTTTGCAAGCACATAATTTTAAAAATTAATGAAAACTAAAATGCTTGCAGCAAAAAATGAGCAGTCCCTTGACCTCTATATCCAAACAAATCACCCCCAATTTCAGTTGTACCTTCTGCATTTATCTCTGCATTTCTAAAGAACAGGTTTATACTGATATTTCTTGATCTTCAACTTTTAACTTTTTACCTGAGAAGATGAGTTTGTGCTTTCCTTCACATACACACATGCATGGATCCTCTCCCCCATTTCCTGGATATAGTTACGGGATCACTTTCTGTTAATCAAACTTTAGTTCTTCCATTATTATAACCATGTAAATATTGTTCAAAGCTAAGCCACATCCTATACTATGGTTTCCTTTCTTGTTCAACTTTTTGTTACTCCTACCGTTGCCTCGTTTTTAATTTTCTTTGTTTTCTATGTGTGAATATGTAATTCTTCCTCAAACTCTCTAACAGCACTACAAAATCCTTATAATACAGCAAATATATCAGATAATCCATCAGCTCCATTTTTTTCTTAGAGATTCCTCCTGGGGCCCTCAGCCATCTTGCTCCAAATTGGGCTGGCTGCTCTCTAGACCAGCTGCACAACTGTGATATTGGAACTTCTCTTCACTATCATTATGGGAATTCCCTTCACCTTCTCTCTACCAGTCAGGGTTCTTGGTTGCAAGTAAAGAAGCTGACTCTCACTGATTAAGCAGGGAAGGAGCTGACAGGTTGTCTGACATATTTGCTGCATTGCGAGGGGTTTAATAGTTCTGTTGGACAGTTTGAGGAAGAATTAGTGATTAGTCCATTGAAAACAAAGCAAATAAAAATATGAGGCAACAAACAAAGCAATTAAAAACGTGAGGCAACTATCAACTCCAGGAAAAACAAAAAGTTGAACAAGAAAGGAAATATAACTGTACTACACCATGTGGACTCCATGATACAGAATCATGTCTGATGGCAAAATTGCTGGTATTGCCACTGAGTACTGGGTGCTACCTTGTACCCCTGCCACTTCTGTGCCAAGAACTCAACCTTGAAGCCCATCCCCGCTATCACCACCATAACCATGGAAGCAACACACGTTTCATCCCTCTCTTCTCTGTCAAAATATAACATAGGTACATTTCATCAGTGGAGCCCACATCACAGGTGCTGGCTGCAGGGGAGGCTTGGAAGAGAGTACTTTTCAGTTTCCATGGTGGGGTAGGTGTTTATTTCCCTCCCCACTCCCAAGGCTCAAAGGAAGACAACAGCTGAAATACAGAAAGTCATCTGGTGGCTGAGCCAAGTGAGAAACAAGAGACAACTGCATATTGTACCACTCGTTCCTCTTTCTTGGTTTACTCTCTCATTTTAGTAAAGCACATCCTCTAGTAGCTTCCTTGAAAAGGGATACAAAGAGTGTGTGTGTGTGTGTGTGTGTGTGTGAAGTTTTTGAAAAATTACATGTCTGAAAAAGGTCTTCATCCTATTATTTTGCTTGAATGATGATTACAGAATTCTGGGTTGGGAATTAATTTCCCTCAGAAATTTGAAAGAGTTGCTCCACTGTCTTGTAGCTCCTGCTGTTGATTTTGTAAAGTCCAACGCCATTCCGTGCTCTGATCTTCTGTATGTGGCCCCTTTTCCCTGTGCTGGCTTTTAGTAACTTCTATCTCTGGACTTTTGGAAGTTCATGTTGATGTCCCATAGAACATCTTTTACTTTGATGTAGTGTATCTTTTTAAATATATATATTTATTTATTTTTATTTTTGGCTGCATTGGGTCTTCATTGAGGCACGCAGAATCTTTTTGTTGCGGTGCGCGGGCTCTTCGTTGTGGTGCATGGGCTTCTCTCTAGTTGTAGCGTGTGGGTTTTCTCTCTCTAGTTGTGGCACGTGGGCTCCAGAGCGCGTGGGCTCTGTAGTTGCGGCACGCGGGCACTCTAGTTGAAGCGCACGGGCTCAGTAGTTGTGGTGCGTGTGCTTAGTTGCCCCGCGGCATGTGGGATCTTAGTTCCCTGACCAGGGATTGAACCCGCGTCCCCTGCATTGGAAGGCAGATTCTTTACCACTGGACCAGCGGGTAAGTCCCTGATGTACTGTATCTTATTATTCATTGGGCTGAGTGCTACACAGAGATTCTTAATGCAAACTCTTGAGTTCTAGATTTTTTTTTTTCCTGGAGTTTAATAACTTTTCCTTCTCCATTTCTCTCCCTTGAGCTCCTATGAGATGGATACTGGGCCTCCCAAACTGCTCTAATTTTCTTATCTTCTCTTTCTTATTTTCCGTCCCTCAAGTCTTTCTGTCTTACTTTCTAGAAATTCATTGTTCAATCTTCTAACTCTATTCTATTGAAGTTTCTACTTCTACTAGCCTAGTTTTGATATCCAAGAGCTTACTATTGTTTTATAAATATGCCTTTTTAAAAAACAACCATGTTTATGACTTCTGGGTCTCTGCCTTTCATGTTAGAGGACTCATTCGGCGTGTGACGATCCAGGCTGCCCATTCAAATTTAAGAGAGAGGCACTGAAAGGTGCTTGTGCAGGGCTGGTTGCTTGGTAGGTGTCGCTGAGAAGTAGCGTTTTTTCATGAGGTTGGGTTCCTTAGAGAGAAGTTCAAGGCCCCTGCCTGGAGGATGGGTAGAAGCTAGGCTGCCATGTTCCAGGAACCAGCTTGGAGAGGGTCTGTCTATTCAGCATGCAAACTTTCACTGAATCTTCCTGTTCTCAATATAGAGCCTCCCCTGCCTTCTGCTGCTCTGGTTCAATACTGCCTGCAGGAAACTAGCCATCTTCTGCTGGTGGAGGAGGGAGCTACCTGGCTACGTGGCCTGAGAGAGGGGTCTGTGGCTCTAACAGACACTTTAAACCAATATTCCTGCTTCCAGCCCCGCTCCCTGCCCCCATTGTTGGGAACACTCTGTGGCCCCCATTCTTTAGCCTTTGGTGGGTCGTGTGTACAAGCCAGCTCGCTTCCCTCACAGCCAGGACATTCAACATTCTAAGCTTTGCTTTTCTTTCACCCACTTGCTTCCCAGCTTTCAAAAGTTTTGCTCATATCCCTCCCCCTCTATCATCATTTTCTGTTTTCTTAAGGATTTATACCTTTTTATTCCTCTACTCTCATTTTAGTGGGCTTTTGAAACAGAGCAGAGATAAACACATGCATTCAGTTATGTTTTTGTGGAAGTTCATGATAATATTTACCAAGAAATAAAAATCAAGTTTCCAAAGATACACGCACAGAAGACTCTCCAGGGAGGATACTCCAACAAGGAAACAATGGTTCTTTCGGGAGGGGGGTAGGATTACAGAAGAGTGATGCTTGTAATTTTTTTGTAGTTTGTAAACTTCCGACAGTAAATAGGTATCCTTTACAAATCAAAAAGTCGGAGGGTTAAAAATCATGATTTAAAGGCATCTTCTGAAACACAAATCACGATAGTGTCAACAGGTGTGTAGCAGAAAAAGAAACTAATTCCTCTACACAGGTCTACATAATCCATGGTTTTCGCCTATGTGCCAGGGAGTCCTGGGGTTCCACAGAAGCACCCCAAGGCCTTCAGAGGGTGGCAGGAGTAGGACAGCTGCTCAGTGGGAGGAGTTCTGGGCCAGTCTCTACTTGTACCACAGTGGCACTCTTTTAATCTGCTTTAGAGGTTAAAATTCTGCTTAATACTTTGATCTTTTTAAAGAGGTCCACACTAACAAAGAAGTTTGGAAAGTACCAATGAAGACCTAGAAAAAATGAGGTGGGGTGGGGGAAAGCCTCCAAGGATGACATCATGTAACCTCGTGCCCTACCTGAACCGTCAGAAATGACAGTAGCTGCTCGAGCAACTGTATAAGGAAGACGGTGCTGGGCACCCACAGAATACATATGTGCCCACACAGCTTGCAAACGGGACAAATCTGCACACTTGCTAATCACACCCAGCTGCCCCCAGATACCAAAGGCAGGTGTTCAGCGAAGGCTCAGTCAGTGTCAGTCTCTGACCTCAATTTCTTCATTTGCACAATGAAGGGACTACATTCAGCTTGCAAGCTAATGTCCCAGAAGTTCCAAGGAGCATCCTCTTACTGATCCAGTGACTGCCAACTCTCTAGAGAAACAGAATGTCCCCACCTAAGGACTCCTTGAGAAGCAATATCAAGTTATGAAAATCCAATCCACTTCCTTCGGAAGAAGGTTTTAATTTTTCTCGCACCAAATAGGTCAGCCCAGCTCTATCATGAATGCAGCAAGTCAAATACCAAATGCTGCAGTTTAATAATGGGCTCCAGGGCTCCTCGAAGCACAGCCATCCCTTCCCAGGTAGCAGCATCCCTCTCTTGGGAAGCTGGCTGGGGTCTAGTTCACATCCCCCTTCATAGGCTCTGAGCACAAATTTGGGTCACTCTCTTCCTTTTAGCATTCTAGTCCTAAAGAGAAGTTCTCCTTTGGCTAGATAGTCAGGGAGGGTGGATTCCATTCAAATTCTTAACCTATCTACAAAATAACATCTCCTCTTCCCGCCCCCCCACATTTGTTTCCTTTGCCCAACCTACCTCTCTGGAATGGTCCAAGAAAGACCAGCAGCAAAGGTCCCTCTGCCTGGCAGATTAAAGATGCTTTGGGATCAATGAGCGTCATTCCGCCCTTGCCTGACTCTGAGCTCCTTATCTGTCTGAAAAAAAAGAACAGAAAAGAAAGAGAAAGAAAGAAATCTTTAAAAAGAGAAAGTCTCAGGAAACTTCTGTGCATTCTCTTAGAGGACTTTAGCTCCAAAGCAACTGTCTCACCAAGGTTTGCTTTTTGCAAACCAGTCACATTGTACTTAATGGGCCTTTTTCACCATCTGTGTCAATGCCACCCCCAGCTCCCTTTGGTGGTACTGAAGCAAACCACAGGAACATTTCCAGTGCCTGAAGCAGGAATTCATATACATACAGATGACTCAGATCATTTTTAGAGTTGTTTGTTTTGTTTGGTTTTTGAAAGCAAAGTAAGTGATCTGAGTCAAGCCTGGGTTCAAGTTCCATTCAATGGCTGCAAAAAGCAGGTCTGTGAACTTGAGGGTCCCCATTCGAGACCCAAATTGCATCATAAAGGAAGATTCATCCCTGCTTGCTGGAGATGAAAAGGAAGGGTGTGTGGGGAGGGGTCGGCCCACTCACTGCCTCTGTGCTGCTTCTTTCCCTACTGTGGGCGGCTCCTGGAAATAATCTGACCCCAGAGACAGAAAAACACCTGAGTTCTGGGAGCCCAGGCGGCTGGGTTCCAGCAGCAGGACCTGCCACCCCCCCAACCTCCCCCCAGCTACCTGCACAGCAGGATTCTCCTGCCTGGAACCCACTGAGCTCCTGAAGAGCAGGAAACCTAAACCACTGGTTTCTCCATGAGACAAAAAGCCCAGTCCTAGGAAGCCGTTGGAAAAGGTGTCATTCCAAGAAGACATTTCCCAAGGTCCAAGCTGGAATTCACCCGGCTGCCAGCCTAATCCCTGGAAGGATACCCCACGGACCCTGCTGCAGGAGCCCAGGAACATGGGCTTGGATGGTCTCTCCATTTAGCATCCAGGTGAGAGGATGGCAAGGCACTTCCCAAAGCACTGTCACCAGAGAAACGGGAGGTCAGCGACAAGAGCTAAGAAAGAAATAACTTCCATTCTGACCAAGGGAGTTAATTAACAAGAGGACAAAAAACAACAGCTCAGTCACAGGGAAATGAGACAGGATCGTAGAGAAAGCACTTTCGAAACCAGGAAAGACGAAGCAAAAAAAGTGATGGAGCCGAGAGAATGAAAGATAAGAGAAAAATTAGTCCTTAGGAATTCAGGTCAGGAAATACGGAGCCGGGACAGAATTCACAAGAGGGGGCGAGGGAGGACGTCTTTTGCTCTGGCCCTCACGCTGGCCGGGACCTCAGGAGCTGGGTCTACCGCCCTCTAGCCCTCTGGGTTCAAGGGCAAAGCTTTGGGAGGCAACGCTAGGAATGGCCAGAGCGCAGGATGCTCGGTCCCGAATCGGGGGCAGGGGGAGGGGAGGGCGCGCGCGGCAACTGCTCGGTCCCTGACAAGTAAACAGCTTTCCCCGAACAGGCGCGCGTCCTCGTCCGGAGCCCGGCTGAGGGCCCTGCTCATTCCCATCTAGGGCGGTAGCGGGACACCCCGGATTCCCGGCCCCACGGAGGCATAAAAGGGATGCAATGAGATCAGAAAAGGAGGGTATGAATCAGCCCACACCAGAGAATCACAACGCGAGAGCGGCCCGCTGCCTCGGCCTCCCCAACGGGGTTCGGTCCGCCCCGGGAACGCGCCTCCTCCTCCAGACCCCACGCGCCCCCGGTCCCCGGATCTCCCCAGGCGGACAAAGCCCGGCGCTGGGCGGGGCGTGGCGGGGCGTGGCGGGGCGTGCGCTGTGGGGGGGCACTGGGACCCCGCAGACGCCCGCACAGGTGGGCTCCGTACCGGGTGTCGATGCCGGGGGCGGGGCCCGGTCTCCCTGGAGACGGTTGCCCAGGGGACGCGGCGGGCGGGTCCCGGAGCGACGGGAGGGCGCGAGCCTCTGGGCGGCGGCGCCGAGCCCCGGGGGCCTGAGGGCAGGCCCGCGGTGCGGAGCGGGTGCGCGGGGCATCCGCGGAGGGGCGCGGTCCTGGGCGGGGCCCGGACAACAGGCAGACGCGGGCAGGGCCAGGGGGCGGGGCGTCCCCGGGGCTGGGGCGGGGCCAGCGGCGGCGCGGGCACCGTCGGCAAATTCTCACAGCCCCAGCCAGGCGAAGCTCTGGAGAGCAGGCGTCCGCTGCGCACCTCGTGGACGCCGCTGCAAATCCTCCCGGACCCCGCTGCTCCCTGCTGGCGGGTGGGGTTGCGCATGGAGTCGGGAACCTCAGCCGCCGCTGGACCCCGGACGGCTTGCGCACGCTGGCCTTGGCCCCCCTTCGGCCTTGTAACCAGAGGATAGAAAATGCCACCTGCCAAGTGAGCCAGGGCCGGTCGTCCGCCTGCTTTCCTCTCCCGGGTTCCCAAGGAATCACCAGAAAGGGCGGGGCAAGGGACCAGTGTCACTTGTCAGGAGCCGGGGTCACCCGAGTAACTGGCCAGCCCTGGCTCTGTGCTCAAATCCAGTGTGCGGGCTGTTCCCCAGCCGCTGGGCCTCCCTCTCCATCGGAGTTTACCTCACATGTCGGATTTAGAAAATAAATGGGTTAACCCGGGACTTTCACGATACACCTATTCATTACAATGAACTATGCGTGCCGGCATAGCGTGCGTGCAATATAGCGCGGTCATCCCCCTGCACTTTGCTCCAGTTTTCATCCAGGCATCACACTGTAAAGTGGGTATTGTTCTCCCTTGGGTTGTAAATGAAGCCGAAGCTCATAGGGCAAGGAACTCACACACACACACAGACACACACACGTCCGCACCCAATCCCACAGCCTCTTAGCAGCAGAGCTAGCTTTGGAAGCACTTTGGACTTGTACCGGGCCCACACGCTTCTTGCCCTGC
Organism: Globicephala melas; assembly: GCF_963455315.2. NCBI lineage: Eukaryota > Metazoa > Chordata > Mammalia > Artiodactyla > Delphinidae > Globicephala > Globicephala melas. The sequence continues at coordinate 180,599,882 of NC_083314.1, forward strand.
AACGTCCCAGGTCCCCTCGAATGTTCTTTCGGGTCCACAGCCGGACTTCAACCTGTGTCACAGTGGAGCGCAAGAGGAGGAGGGGAGTGCGAGGTTCAGAGTGACCCCAGAGTGACCCCACCCGAGCGGGGCAGACGTGGGGCAGAACAAAGTGGCCTGAGGCACAGCCCTCGGTGGTCCCAACTGCTTCGCACGTCTCCGCCTCCAGCCAGTGTTCCAGGTGAGGCGCCCAAGGCAGGGCCCGCCCATCCGGCCCAAAGAGCCTCCCTCCGCCCCAGCGTCGCCTAGAGCCTGCGAAGAGGGCAGGAGAAAAACTCGACCAGGAGCTCCCGGGAATGTTGAAGAAGCCTGGGATGCGCAGACCAGGCGGCCCGGCCGTGGGAGGTCGCGGGACCCTCGGTGAGCTCTGCGTCGTCGCCAACCCCAGCACCCCTGTCAGGGCCGGGGTTCCGGGCGCCCCGGCCACCTCGAGGAGAAGAGAGAGGGGGTTCAGGATGGGAGGATCCCCCTCCGTATCCCATCCCCGGATGTCACACACAGACACACTCACAAAAACACACACTAGCATGCACGTTCACACACACACACGCACTCGGGTAAATTGACACACACAATGACGCACGAAGTCACACACTCCCGCACAAGTACTCAGACACAGAGACCGAAGATACACACACAATTACTCTATGTAAACACACAATGACACAGACGCCGAGACCACAGACACACACGCACTCGTGCGCATTCACACTCAACCTCACTCTCTACCCGCACAGCGCAGCGGGCTGTGCACTTTGCCGACCATCTCTGGAGAAGGCGGAGCCTGGCCACTGGGTGGGAACCGCCCCGCACCCAACCCAGCGCTCCACCGGCTGGCTTCCTCCACCTCCACCTTCACTCCCGGGGACGCTGGCGGCTCGAACTCGGACTCAGCCCGGGTAGGGAGGGGTACCTCGTGGGGGTGGGGGGAGGCAGGACCGCCCTTGACCCACAGGAAGGGGATTTCCCGGGATGAAAAATAAGCCTCAGGGTCACAGCTGGACCTTGGATGGGCAGACAGAGGCTAGGAGGGGTCCTCTGACTGCCATCCTGACTGGGGAGGGGTTGTATCCCTAACAACCCCCAACCAGGAAGGGATAACGACCCCACAGGGCCAAGCCACCAAAGAGATTTTCCAAGGGGCAGACAGGCTTTGGCTGTTCCCATCTCCATAGGCGGCCCCAGGCCCCCCATCCTGCAGACTTCCTTTCTCTCCAGCCTGGGTCTGGTTGAAAGTCAAGCTCAAAGACAAGGTCCCCATTAGCACTGTTCAAATTGGGGTATTATTTTCCTCTGGAGCCAAGAGAAAACCCCAAGATTCTTTGAAATGGCAAAAGCCACAGAAGTCATCCTGTGTGTATTCACAGATGTACTGGAACTGCACTGACAAATTCCCAAAAGATACATAATGTAATCAGTTGTTTGGGAGAGAATTAAGTGAATTAATACAGACACATGGAAAGTCTCTATAACAGTGCCCGGTGTGTATACTAACCACTTAGAAGTGTTTGCTCTCACAGATGGGAAACAGACACAAAGAGATGCAGCAACCTGGCAGAGAGGGAAGAAAAATCAAAGTCTCCTGATCTCCTCCTTCCAAGCTAAGGGATCTTAAGTCCTTTCTGAAATAATAGTGAGGGTATAAAGAAATTAGTTTAGTGGATAAATAAATTAGTTTCACCATTGTTAGAAAGAATAGGGAAATTAGATTCCCAGTCCTCTACTAGCGACTGCCAGAAGGAGTGGATTCTCTTTATAAGCTCCCGAGCTTGAGGCAAGAAATCCGAAGAGCCTCTGCTCGCACCCGTGAGAACCCTGGGTACATTCAACAGACCTGTAAGAGGGGAGTTGATCTGCTCCATGAGGCACTCCTTCTCCCCATCCTGACATTTCCACGTGAGCTCGCTGTGATGAAATGTCAGCTTCCCTCTGCTGCCCACTGGTATCCCAGCCTCCAACCTTCCTGGAATTCTGCTTGGCTCTTCGAATTCAAACCTGGCACTCAGCATTGCAGGGGGTCAGAATGTGAAAACCCTAAATACGTCACTTTGGCGTATTGATTATTTTGAATTAAAAGGAGTTGATAAACAGCCAGTGCACAAAGGACACTCTGAACCTTCTTTATCCCCTAAAAGCAGGAAGTGAATCTCCCATGTGAAAGGGATCTTCCCTGTTCCAGGAGGTAGAAGGCATCCCTAACCACCAGAGACAGGGAGTTTAGGGCCAAGGAGGCTGTGCAAACAAACCCGGTTAACTTTAAAAAAAAAAAAATTAATTAATTAATTAATTTTTGGCTGCGTTGGGTCTTCACTGCTGCTCTCAGGGCTTTCTCTAGTTGCGGAGAGCAGGGGCTACTCTTCCTTGCGGTGCGCGGGCTTCTCATTGTGGTGGCTTCTCTTGTTGTGGAGCATGGGTTCTAGGCATGTGGGCTTCAGTAGTTGTGGCTCACGGGCTCAATTGCTCAGTTGCTCAGTTGCTCCGTGGCACGTGGCATCTTCCTGGACCAGGGCTTGAACCCATATCCCCTGCATTGGCAGGCAGATTCTTAACCACTGCGCTACCAGGGAAGTCCCAAACCTTGTTAAGGTCTTCACCATCTTACCCCTAGCCCAAACCCCTTGTCTTGTCAATTCTTCACAAATTAATTGTCTAAAAGAGACAAAAGCTTTCTGCTCTGGTGACTTCTTTGAGTCTCATATCTTTGGGGGGCTTCCATACATATGCATGTGTTTAAATTTGTTATTCTCCTGTTAATCTGTCTTTTTACTACAGGGCAGGTGTGGGGAGGCCTCAGTCAAGAACTTAGAAGGGTAGAAGGAAAATCATTTTTCTTTTTCTGTAGCATTTTTAGGTGTGGTCAGGTAAGATTAAGCTGAGTAGGGACAAGACTAAAAAGGCTACAGTTGAAAAAAAAAAAAGATGAAACTAACAACAACCAAAAAAACAAACAGTTAAATGTTTGTTTTAAGTTCTATTGGGAAAAACAGGAAGACTCTGAAGAATAATCCTCCTCAAAGGCGGAACACAGTTATTCACATAATTCCCCTGTCCTTTTGTTCCCTTGATCTTTTTACTCTCAAGGCACAAGGATGAGGAAACCTAATTACAGGAGTGTCTGGCTCCTGCTTGCCTGTCATCTTTACATATTTTCATTAATCTTTGAGACTCTCACCCCCAGGTAACTCAAAAAGTGGCTCATCTGTAGTTAAAAAGCAAAGTTAATTAGAATCTGGGGCTTCCTCCTTTCTTTTGCTAATTCCCCAAGCTTAGACCAAAAAAGGCTGTCGGAACTGAGGCTTCCAGAGTTTGTGATCTGGGGGTGGGGGAGGGGAGGCACAGATTTCAAAAGTGATGCTCATGTCTGCGATGCAACCTGTCAACCCAAAAGCGTGCGTGTTTGCAGGGAATCTCCCCAAGAAAGGTAGGAGCGCCAGCCCTGGAGTTAGATCTGCCTTTGGATGAGTGTCCTAATCTCTGCAGAGCCATATCCTCCCCTGTAAAAGAAGAGCCACCAGACATCACCGACTTGGCCAGTAGAGGTAAGGAGCCACGGGACAGCACAGGTAGGGGGCTACCAGCCGGGCCTCACAGTGGGGCACCTGGTTATATCCTGCGTTCCACCACGGTTTCCTGTGAGTCTTAGGTTTCCAATTCTAGCATGTGATCCTTGTGGGAGGACATGATGTCTTAGACTTTTTTATACATTTTAGAGAAGAAAAGCTATTCCTCTGTTTCTGGAAAAGGTCAATTGTGAATTTTTATTCTGAGAAAATTAGAGTAAGGGGATAAAAAGGGTGCCTGGAACATCAGGGGACCGTGTGAATCACACATCAAAGCTCACGAAAGATACCCTGGGGGACTCGGGAAACTGACCTTCTCGAATCTCCTTGGGAAAACCTCTAGATGTGTTTGAGAAGCCGTTGAGGGTAAGGAGATTCAACTAAGGGCTAGGAAATTTTTAAAAGTTGGGTCCAAACGTGAAGAAGGTAAAAAGAATGAATCTGGCAATATTAGACTAAACATATTTACTAAGCTGCAGCTTAAAGATCATTTAGTTAAGACAGGGGGCAGGGGGCCTATGTAAGTCACACAATCACAGCAGTCAGTACCTGGGAGATACCAAAGTGGACAGCACCTAGTGCCAGGGCAGGAATAAAGAGAATGGACTTGAGGACACGGGGCGGGGCGGGGAAGGGGAAGCTGGGATGAAGTGAGAGAGTAGCGTGGCCATATATACACTACCAAATGTAAAATGGATGGCTAGTGGGAAGCTGCTGCATAGCACAAGATCAACTCGATGACCTAGAGGGATGGGATAGGGAGGGTGGGAGGGAGGCTCAAGACGGAGGGGATATGGGGATATATGAATACATACAGCTGATTCACTTTGTTGTACAGCAGAAACTAACACAACATTGTAAAGCATTTATACTCCGATAAAGGTGTGAAAAAAAAAAGTGGGCAGCAGCAGAGGGAATGGCATCTAACATGTTCTGGCCCATACAACATGGCAGTCATCATGCTAAATGTTTTTACATTTATCATGAAGGCTTTAAAACATGGTGGCCAATTCTCATAGAAAAGGCATCTATGTCTCCTCCCCTGAAATCTGGGTGGGCTTTTGACTTCCTTGACTAAGAGAGTATAGCAGGAGTGGTGCTAAGTGACTTGAGAGTTTAGGTCATAAAAGGTCATACAGCTTCCACTTTGGTCTGGAACCAAGCACCCATGCTTATTGTTGGAGTTCTGGCATCAAGAAAGTGTAACCCAGAGCCGCCATGCTGTGAGGAAGCCCAAAGCCAGAAAGAGAAGCCAGTGTAGGCACTCAGGCTGGCAGTCCCATCTGGGTCCAGCCTTTGAGTCATCCCTGCCCAGGCAACTAGACAAGTGAAGAAACTCCCAGGTGATTCCAGCACCCCCCCAACCCCATGTTCAAGTAATCCGCAGCCCTTTGAGAGTCTTCCCTGCTGACCCCAGACACCACAGAACACAGCCAAGCTGTCCTGTCCAGCCCTGTCTGAGTGCCTGGACCACGGAATCCATGCCCATAATAAAAACACTTGTTACTTTATATCTCTAAGTTTGGTGTAGTTTGTGCAGCAGTACATACCTGGGACTTTATCTCATCAAATCATCAAAAGAACCCCACAAAGTAGGTATTATCATCATCTCCTTAAGGAAACTGAGGCCCAAGACTTACCCAAAGTTACACAATAAGTGGCAGAGCAGGGATCAGAACCCACATCTACCAACAACTAAAACTGCTTCTAACGATGAATCATCCACCTCCTGTAGGGCACAAGGGTCGATTTTTTTTTTTTTTTTTTTTTTGTGGTACATGGGCCTCTCACCGTTGCGGCCTCTCCCGTTGCGGAGCACAGGCTCTGGACGCACAGGCTCAGCGGCCATGGCTCACGGGCCCAGCCGCTCCGCGGCATGCGGGATCCTCCCGGACCGGGGCACGAACCCGTGTCCCCTGCATCGGCAGGCGGACTCTCAACCACTGTGCCACCAGGGAAGCCCTAGGGTCGATTTTTTTATGCATGATATATGCCCATTTTATCATGACCCAGTCCTGCCCCTCAAGACAATCTTATGGACCACTTGGAAAAGGAAGGGTCTCCGGAGACTCTGTTAGATGATGTGACCCAGTGCCCTGGTGGGAAGTGGTCAAAACCACCGGGATGAGTCCTGGGCCTGTTCTAGTCAATAATACCCTTCTTGACAACCGGAATGAAAGGAAATGCAAAAACTGGCTCACCCATTCGATAGAAATGCAAACAGAATTCACAAATACCTGGAGAAAGAATCTGTAAAAATTATTCTAACAGAGGTGGGTAGATCTGGTACAACCAAGTTCAAGGCTATATATAATTACATGTCAAGTTCCCTAATTACAAATACAGAGTAGGGGGAGAGGGAAGAGGCCTCAATAGAGCATGGAGCTCAGAGAACTCAGAGCTGACCCGAAGCTCATTCAGAGGCAGCACTGTAAGCCCTTCATGAACGAGCCTGCTGCGTCCTGGATCTCATAAGGACCATTCTCTATATGAGGACCATTCTCTATATGAAACTATATCCAGGTACTTGCCCTTCTTGGTAGTCACACCTTTGTGCAGCTCCCCCACCCACATTATAGCAGGGTTGTGACCAAAAGAATATGGCAGAGTGATGCCAGGTCACCTTTTAGATTAGGTTATAAAAGACCGTAGGGCTTCGGTCTTGGGCAATCTTTGTCTCTTTCTCTCATCTATTTTTTTTTTCTCTTTTCTCTTTCTCTCATCTTTAACTCTGGGCTAAGCCAGCAGCCATGTTGTAAGGACACTCAAGCTACCCTATGAAGAAGCCAGCCTACATGGCAAGGAACTGACACATCAAAACCTTGGCAGGTACCTCCAGCCACAAACACCTGCAGCCCCAGCTGCTCCCAGATTCTGACCCAAAGAAACGGAGATGGTAAGTGTTTGTTGTTTAAGCTAAGTTTTGGGATAACTTGTTACACAGCAGGAGATAACTAATACACTAAAGGCTGCCGTGTTCCTTGCTGTGTGGCCCAGCACCTGCTCCAGGCTTAGTATAGCAGAGGCTCCGTCCGATACCTGTGACTGAATAAACAGTCAGTACAAACAACTCCTCCACTGTAATTATGAGTCAGACACGTTCCTAAAGAATCAGCAACAGGCCGAGTGAAAGAAGCCAGCCACAGAAGACCACGTCCTGTATGATTTGATGTGTATGAAATGTCCAGAACAGGCAAGTCCATAGAAACAGAAAGTAGACCAGTGGTCGTCTAGGGCAGGGGGGGTTGGGAAGAACTGGGGAGTGACTGCTAGTGAGTACAAGGTTTCTTTTTTGAGTGATGAACATGTTCTAGAATAGATTATGGTGATGGCTGCACAATTCTGTAAGTATATTAAGAAACCACTGAATTGTGTACCTTAAATGAATTTTATGGCATGTGAATTATATCTCAATAAAGCTTGCTGTGTTAGAAAAGGGGGAGAGGAGGGCTTCCTTGGTGGCGTAGTGGTTAAGAATCCGCCTGCCAACGCAGGGGACCCGGGTTCGAGCCCTGGTCCGGGAAGATCCCACATGCCGCGGAGCAACTAAGCCCGTGTGCCACAACTACTGAGCCTGCGCTCCAGAGCCCGCGAGCCACAACTACTGGAGCCCATGCGCTACAACTACTGAAGCCCCCGCGCCTAGAGCCCGTGCTCCACAACAAGAGAAGCCACCGCAACGAGAAGCCTGCGCACCGCAAGGAAGAGTAGCCCCCGCTCACCACAACCAAAGAAAGCCCACGCGCAGCAACGAAGACCCAACACAGGCAAAAATAAATAAATAAATACATAAATAATAAATAATTTGAAGAAAAAAAGAAAAGGGGGAGAGGAAACCAGGCGAGGTCACTGTCCAAAATGGGAAGTGGCACCAGGGGAGGCTCGTTCCCCACAGGACTGGGAAAAGCCTTGGGATTCTCAGAAGTGGAGGGGCCCCCCCATGCCTGGAGCAGAGAACATGTTAAGGTCTCAGGGAGGCTAACCAACGCCTCAGGCACCATGGGGTGGGGTGGTCTACGCCAGCCCACCCACTCAGTGAAAGGGGGTCTGTGTGTTCATCATACAGGGTCTCAAGCCGCCTGGAGCCCAACATGCAAGGCCTGGACATGTCCCTGACTCCCCATCCCTCAGAGACCATTCCACCCACCCATGGTCGACACCCAGCTCTCCTGGGCTGGCTTTTCGACCTACCCAAGCCAAGGCCCTTCACGCAGAAGCGGGCGGGGGGAGGCCCACAAACCCACAGGATGCAACTGTCCCAAAAGACAGGCGGGCTCCGCAAATGAACCGATCCTACAGGGGAGTCACCCAATGATGCAGGAAAGCCGGTCCTGGCTCAAAGCCCCCAAAAGGAGCAGTGAATTTAGGGCAAAGAGAAGGACTTAAACGACACAGAGCACACTTGTACATCGTATCTAAGAGGTGGTCAAGACTGGAAGCAGAAACAGCTTCAAAGCAGACTTTGAACAAGTGTGTCTCACAGAGGCCTTGGGGTGGTCAGAATCTTCCATCTCTCTCTGGCCTCTGAGGTTGGTTTCGGAGTCAGAGTCTCACAATGTGAAGAAGCCAGCGGTTGGACCCAAACAGCTCTTCACTGCACCCTCCCAGGGTCTAGGGTGAGCCTGGGGGCCCGGGGAACCTAACGAAAGTATACACACAAATGTTCTCCTAGGAGCATTTTCTGGGGAGAAGGTCTGAGATTTTTCAGTGGATTTTCCTTTCTTTTTTCTTTTTTTAATTTGCGGCATGCGGGATCTTTAGTTGTGGCATGTGAACTCTTTAGTTGCAGCCTGAGAGATCTAGTTCCCTGACCAGGGATCGGACCCGGGCCCCCTGCATTGGGAGCACGGAGCCTTTGCCACTGGACCACCAGGGAAGTCCCAGCAGATTTTCAAAAGGATTTAAAATCTGAAAAAGGTTAGAAACCATTGAGTGGTGGATTTCTGGGGCAGGTGGATGATAGATTTTTTTTTCTTCCTTTGGCAAATCTGTATTTTTAACAAACTTTTCGTAAGTAGCTTGTATTGATTCTGTACAATTAAATCTATATAGTATACACACACACACACACTTATAAAACATATAGCACATATATTAAAAACATGCGCATGCATATTCTAGGAAAATCACAGCCTATGATACCTGGAAGATGTAGACCACCCCAATCTCAAGACCCCCAAGAAATTAATATCCTTTAAAGCTACAAACTCGACTTCCTCTCTTCTCTCCTGATCCCAAACAAGTCACTCACACACACACACACACACACACACACACACTCAGGGTGGCAATGGAGATGGGTGTCCCTCATAAGGGTCCCAGCTACTCGGCAGTTTACTCCATTCTCCTGGGTGCCCCCTCCCCAGGCTCAGCCCCCAGCCTCCTTCTCCACGCAGCCATGGGCTTACGTGTCCTTCTCTCCTGTTGTCATGAAACCCTAGATCTGCAGACAACCTGTAGGCCTTGGGGATGACAGAGAACTCTGAACATCTCATTCCATCAGCCATCACCTGGTCCATCTCTCCTTAGCAGGTACCCCTGAGCCTCTTCCTTCCACTCCCAGGTCTCCAGGCTGCTCCTGCCCTGGGAGCCTCTGGGATAAGTTCAGAACAGCAGCCTCTTCATCACTTATCAGGCCCATCTTTGGGGCTACAGCAAGCAGCTCCCATCACTGAGCACCTACCACGATGAGGCACTTTAGGTGCCTTATGTCCATTTTCGAATTTAATGATCACGAGTAGCCCTGAAGGCAGGCCCTCTGTTTCACAAAGGATGAGGGCGAGGCTCAAGGAGGTTACGCTGCACAGCTAGTGATGGGAGAGGCAGATCTGAACCAGGCTGACTCCAGAGCCCTGCTCTTACCAGTGTACCACACTGCCTCTCCTGGGTCAGTGCAAAGGAACCAGACTGGGGCCACTGGTCAAGAAGACACCCGAGTCCCAATGCCCTGACTGTGTCACCCATTAGCTTGAGGACCCTTAGGTGGACTTCCCACAGAAGGTTCAAGAGTTGGGAAAGGAAGCAGTTGAGATTTCAGAGGCCAGGCCCTGCTTCCTCTGGACAGAGGGGGAGAATGGGCACCACCTGGGCAGGCTGGGGCCACGCTGGGTACCGGAAGCTGCATCCTCCTGGTACTTCTCTGTAGAGGAACAGATCCCAGGAAGACGCTCCACCAGAGACAAAGGACCAGCAAGAAGAGAAAGGCTGCCTGGACCCCAGCTCCTCTGCACAGCCCATGGACTCCCAGAGGCCTCAGCCCTCCTCCCACCTGGGATCCAGATTCCCCTGCCCCAAATAAATGCTTCCTCCTGGGAAATAGGCGGCCACATATGGAGACAGGACAGGACAGGGGTTAGGAGCAGGCCCTGCCACTTCCTCGGGCAACCCAGGAAGTGCCTAGGTAACACCTAAGCACTTCCTGGGTCATACCTACAGAAGTTACTAAACCTTTCTGTGCCTCAGTTCCCCCTTCTGTAAAACAGAGATCGCAATAGTGCCTAAAAGAATAAATTCGTATTTTCAAAGTGCCCAGAACACTGCCTAGCAGAGTGGGGGGCTACAGAAGTGTCCGTGTTGTTATTATTATTAGACAAAAGACAGAGCAAGTTAGAGCAATGAAGGTGGCGATTCAGAGCTGGCCAATAGCAAGGTTCATTAGTACAAATGCTGCTGATTGGATCTGCAGAAAAAGAAACTGGTGTGAAAGGCCTCCCTTCTAGAGCTTGTTGTGCTCATCTCAGAGTGAGGGGCTGGTGTCGTTGAGATGGGAGTTCTAAGTCAAACCCCGCCTCTCGCCCAGGCTCTGTGATTCCGACGTCTTACCTGACCTCTCCCTCGCAGAATCGGGGGAACTGTGCTCTGCATTTGCTCTTGAAGACATCCTGACCACTCATGCTGACCACCCGGGGTGCCAGGCTGCCAGGTCCTGGTCTCTGCAAGAGCTGGCTGTGATTGTGCCCAGATACACCCACGCCAGCTGGTCACCTTTGTCATGACACAACATGGTAAGTGGATAAGTGGAAGAAATCGGGTGTGAAAAAAGAAAGCTGTTTCCATGAAGACGGAACTGACTGCTTTAGAAATAATAAAGACAAGTCACTAAAACAAAAGTTTCCGTTGAATGAGACTGAGCAAAGCAACTGTAAAAGATAGCGGAGAGGGGCTTCCCTGGTGGTCCAGTGGTTAAGACTCCACACTCCCAATACAGGGGGCCCAGGTTCGATCCCTGGTCAGGGAACTAGATCCCGTGTGCTGCAACTAAGACCCGGTGCAGACAAATATATAAATAAATATTTAAAAAAGAGAGAGAGATAGGGGAGAAGAATAAAAATGGACAAGGTCGATACGCCTCATATAAGAATGATGAACCGATCAAACAAAAGCTCTTGGCCTTACATCAGTACATCAACGTACATCGATGTTTTAAGTTAAAATAAAATGCTTAGATTCGAGGTGTAGCATGTTAATTAGCTACGTAAACCAAAGTTGCAGTTACTCGACCAATGAATCACATAGGATAAAAGGGCTCTTATGAAGCCAGACATTCCTTGTCACACTTGCGTCTAATCTAATCGCTATTTTGCCTTAATCTATGTTTTTCAAACTATAGTTGAAGGCACTGGGCTGGGAGTAGCGGAAGCCACAGGAAAAACATAAACATCTTCCCAAAGCATGCATCTGACTCAAGTAAGGGAGGAATAGTCCTCATAGCAAAACAAACACGGATTATCGTGGAATAGAATGTAAAATTAATGTTAGTGTTACAAATAAAACTTGAAGCTTCAAAGCAAGGTCACGGTTGGGGTGGGTTGCTGCAGGCTAGGGTCGGAATCCCATCTCTTCTGGCAGGAAGAGCGGGTGGGAAAGTTGGAGAAGCACAGTCCGTGAGGGTCAAGGTCACTGCCAGCTGCCCAGCCATCTTCCCACAAACCTGCAGCACAAGGGCTTCTGGGACAGTTGCCTCCAGAGCAGCTTGCCCACTTGGGCATCCCCGTCCCGCCGCTGCAGCTTGCAGGTGACAGGGCCAAGCCAGAGCCCGCTGCCATGGCCAAGGCCACTTGATGGCAGACCTCACCAGAAGACCTCACCTCCACCCTCCTCAGCCCTGTCCTCCAAGCTCCTTCAGACCTTGAAGGGTTAGAAAAAGCTGGAAAAACTAAACCTTCTGGTTTGGGCACATCTGAGAAGAGCAGGCTGATAACAAAGGACAAAGCGATCCCAACCTTTATCTGGAACGTGGCGGTAGGTATTTGTTAATACACACCCCGTGCATTCCAAAAAGATCATTCATGGGAGGGTCAAATAAGATAGCGGTTGAATAAACCTTAGCATGCAAGCAAACCTCAATGACTTACGACAAAGATACCTGTCATTTAAAATCCATTCACTCCTACGGCGTGGGCTGCAAAGACTCATTCACCCACTGGCAAAAACAGCAACCTTTGGATGCCCATTACCAGCTACAGGTTTTTCCTTATTTCTAATCCTCACGACAATCCCGTAAAAGAGCTCCTGTTATCCCAATTTTCAGGAGAAAACCTGGAGGCTCAGAGAGGTTAAGCAACTCGTCCAGGTCACTATGTGTTAGGGGTCAAAGCCAAGATCTGAACTTCTGTCCAATTTTAAAGCTCGGCTTTTTTTTTTTTTTTTAATTGGCTGAGTGGCACATGGGACCTTAGTTCCCTGACCAGGGATCGAACCCGTGCCCTCTGCAGTGGACGCACCGAGTCTTAAGCACTGGACCGCCAGGGAAGTCCCAAAGTTCTTGCTTTAGACGCGAACATAAGGCTTCCTTTCTACCCATTCTCAAAACACTGTGCTTCCCGCTTGAAATATAAAGCCACACACATCTTACGAAGCTGCCACATATTAGATGTGCTACTGCACTTAATTTAAAAACAGACCACGCTTCATCACTGGTTTCCCAATGACAGTAGATGACCTGTAGTATCCAAATATTCGTCACACCACACGATAGGGAAAAAAGATTCATGACCCGGTGAGCCGGCTTTTGGACCCAAGAGCCATCAGAAACAGGAGGTGTGGCTTTGCTCCCCTTTTCATTGGCTCTGAACATGAGAAATGTTTTTTAATTGAGTTTTTTGAGAGGGGCAGATAAAGGGGAAAGTTAGGGTTTTTTTGTGTGTTTTTTCCCCTTAGAAGAAATTTCTCATGAAGCTGTTTATTTGAGACCAAGACCCTGGTTTTAGTAACTTCCTCCTCAGACACAGATCAGCAGCAAAGAGGAAAATGCATGCATTAAGCGTGGATAAATAATCTGTGTGCTGGACTTACGTCCCCCCTCACCTGAGGCTACCTGATGCCCAGTTGAGAGGAGCATGGAGGCCTCTTTACTCCAAGGCGCTGCAAAAGCCTGCTTCATGGGCAGCAACCCAAGCTGGTGCCAAAGCCCCCAGAGTCCCTCACCTGAAACACCTGCCTCAGTTTCCCAAACTGCATGAAGGAGCATCAGGATGTGGACGCAGAACGCTCACCAAGATGAATTCTGGGCTCCACCATTTGTAAGTCTCCACCCCCACTTCCACGACATGGAGGCAACAGGGCCGTAGAGCACAGGGTCCTGCAGCCCCTCACAGCCCCGCCTTTCAGCGAGGTTAAGCATCACCTGCCATCGGTTCATGTATTTGCCCCAGGGAGGCTCACACCCAGATGCAGCCAGCCAGACAGCCGGCGAAAGGATCCATTTCGACAGAGAGGGGCTGTCAGCTTCCTCCTGGGATCGGCTACCCTTACAGCAGAAGAATGGATCCCTTTGGCTTAAGTGTAAACCGTCTCTCCTTGCAGAAACAAGGTGAATCGTGAGAGTGAATGGGGACTTGTTAAATTAAAATAATGATAAAAAAAACGAAAACAGCTAGTGTTTACTGAGTATCAGCTATGTGCTAGGTGATGTTCATTATCTAGTTTATCTCACTTAATCCTTAACACAACCCTAAGAATAGGTCCCTTGAGCTTCACTTTATAGAAGAGGAAACCGAGGATCAGAGAAGGTAAGTACTCAAGGTCACACAGCAGGGTTGTGGAGAAACCACAGTTTAAATTCCAGAGTTCCATCCAATTCCAGAGTTCAAGGGTTTAACCACTGTATTACACTGCAGCAAACCGCATGCTGTACATGCAACTAGCAACCAAAACGAAAGCTATTCAGTCTCATTGCAAAAACCAACAAACCAACCAAAAAAAAAAAAAAAAAAACAGAAAGAAAACAAAGCACATTTAAGATGACTACCTTTAGGCCTATTAGTAAAACATTTTTTTCCAATATTATTTTAAATGCCAGCAAGAGTGTCATGAAACTATTATATATCACTGGGATAAACTGGTCCTATCTTTCTTGGAAAAACATTTAGCTTCAGGAGCCATAAAAATGGTCAATGCCGGGGCTTCCCTGGTGGCGCGGTGGTTGAGAGTTCGCCTGCCGAAGCAGGGGACGCGGGTTCGTGCCCCGGTCCGGGAAGATCCCACATGCCGTGGAGCGGCTGGGCCCGTGAGCCATGGCCGCTGAGCCTGCACGTCCGGAGCCTGTGCTCCGCAACAGGAGAGGCCACAACTGTGAGAGGCCCGCGTACCACAAAAAAAAAAAAAAAGGTCAATGCCTTTAATGTGATAATTTGTGAAAACTCAGATACCTGAAAATATCCGTTACAGTATTTCAAAAGTGGTGTGTGTGTGTGTGTGTCTGGAAGCAACATAAATGTCCCACAATAGAGGATGACCAAGAAAATGATGGTGTCCCTGCATTATGACACTTATACTGCCAATAAAAGGGCGGCCAGGTGATGAAGCAATGTGGAAAAATGCTAATGTGCCCATGTTAAGTGAAAAAGCAAGTTACAAAAGCACATGCTTTGCCCCTCAAAAAATTAAGTATAGGATTACCATATAAGCCAGCAATTACACTTCTGGTTATATATGCAAAAGAATTCAAAGCAAGGACCCAAACAGGCATCTGTATATCCAAGTTCAAAGTGGCATTATTCACAATAACCCCAAAGTGGAAGCAACCCAAATGTTCTTTTTTTTTTTTTTTAATGCGTCACGCGGGCCTCTCACTGCCGTGGCCCCTCCCATTGAGGAGCACAGGCTCAGCGGCCATGGCTCACGGGCCCGGCCGCTCCGCGGCACGCGGGATCCTCCAGGCCAGGGCACGAACCCGCGTCCCCCGCATTGCAGGTGGACTCTCAACCACTGCGCCACCAGGGAAGCCCCCAAGTGTTCATTGATAGATGACTGGATAAGCAAAATGTGGTCCATCCATACAATGGAATATTATTCAGCCCCAAAAAAGAAGGGGATCCTGACACATGCTGCAACGTGGATGAATCTAGAGGCTATTATGCTAAGTGAAAGGAGTCAGTCACAAAAGGACAAATACTGTGCAATTCCACTTAAATACCAAGAGTAGTCAAATTCAGAGACAGGAAGTTGAATGGTGGTTGCCAGGCGCTGGGTGGAAAGGGGTATAGGGAACTAGGGTTTAAGGGGTAAAGGGTTTCAATTTTGCAAGACAAGAAAATTCTGGAGATGGATGGTAGGGATGGTTCATAACAAGGTGAACGTACGTCAAAATAGTAAATTAGATATATATTTTACCACAATTGAAACATAAAAATTAAGATAAAAAAGCACGTGCCTGCTAGTCACAATTAAAAATGCACATTTTTAAAAAGGAAAAGATACCCAAATTGGCAGTGGCTACGTTGGGATAGTGGGAAAACAATAAATCACTTACAGATCCCCTTCTACACACCAGCTCCTTTACAGACGTTATGTGTTTCACTGTGTACCTGGCACTTTACAAATGAATATATGAAATCTTTAAGACTGGCGGTAACACTGCTATTTCAATGTTACAACTGGGGATTCTGAGGCTCGCAATTTCCCCCAAAGAGAAAGAAACAGAAGCGAACTGAAATACCACTTAGAAACAGCCACACCCATCACTCCCAACACTCTCCCTCTCGGCTCAGAAAGTAGGTGGGCTTGGAAAGCACCCATTTCTAGGAGAAGCTCAGAGAGCCTTCTCTGAATGGGTGAGGTCACCACTTCCGCGGCGGGAGCGGAGGGTTCTCCTGCACACCAAGCTGGTGCAACGCCAACCTCAGGCCCCAGGGACCGGGCCGACCCCAAGGGAGGGGAGAGTGGGCCATATTTTGGAATGACCCAAAGAAAGTCAGTGTTTGTCTGCAAGGAGAGAGTGAGGAGGGAGGTTCCTGGGCTTTCAAATTTTTTTTTTTTCCATCTTGAAATTGGCAGCATTTCTGATATGATTGCTGGGGATTTCCACCAACCAAATAGAAAATTCAGTTTTAGCATTCACTGTAAGGAGAGAGGAGTTTTGCAACCTTTGTCATTTACGAAACACTGGCAGTGGCACCAAGACGAGAATGTTGACGAGAATGTTTTCCTCCCTCTCAAACCAGTCAGGCTCCAGCCATCCTAGGCTGGTGGTTAATGACCACACGCGTCTCACTCCCAGACAGCCCGGCACTGACACTCCCTGACCCGCCCAGAGCACGGCCCTCCGGACCTGCCCCTCCCACAGCTTGGCTGGGAAACGTGTTGGTCCCCTGGAGAGTGACTGAAAGAGCTCTTCTGAGGTCCCACGGTAAGGAAACATTTGATGGGGCCCCAAGCCCCACGGTCAGACCCACAGAAGCAGCTGGAGGGAGGAAACTGCTCTGTAAACAAAAATGGTTTTGAAAAATAAGCCAGCCAAAGGGGAATTGCTTCATAAGTTGCACATTCACTTCTCCCTTTAACTGTGCAATTGAAGAAAAACAAGGTGAAGCAGGAACCAACCCCTCACATCCCCCCATTCACCCCCGCCCCCCACCACGATTTCCCTCGACCAGGCACGAAGTCTAACCGGGTCTGAAGCTGGTCTCTATTTGTGGATTGTCTGTGCCGGGTAAGGTCCCCCTGGGGCTGGTACCCGCCCTGCCTGCCTGCCTTGTTGTTAGCACAGCCCCTTGGCCCGCCCCCCTCACCCCCCACCGGGGATCGCGGTAAACACTTGCTAAACGTAATAAAGCAAGAGAAAGGATGGAGCCCGCAGCATCGTGCAAAGGTATGCTTTACGTACCCTCCCCGGGCACGGACCAAGGCTGCAGAAATGCAGCTTATCCTGCTGGAAAGGGGCATCGGCATGGCCGGGAGGGCCTCTGGGGCAGTTGCCCTAATTCCAGAAACAGCTATATTCGCAGAGCGGCCAGCGTCGCTTCCAAACATGGGTGGAGAAGGTGAGGGGAGTGGAGCTCAGAAGGAGGTAAGCTTGGCTGTCTTTAGAGCTGGCAACTAACAACTAGGTTTTGAGAGCACACCCCACCTCCCACCCAATCCCCACACTCCAGGGTGTCTTCCATTACTTTGGTGAAAGCACCGAAAGAGAACCAACCTCAGCATGTGCCAGGCAGTGCCCTCATGAACCAGGGTGGACGGAATCTCAGTCAGGAAATCAAGCCACAGCAGGGCATGGAAAGGCTAAAGGGTTGGCAATTTCTGCTCTAGAGAGAGCAGAGAAAGCTCTGTTCCTGTCTCCTTGTGTTTGGTGACGGCCTGCTAAATCAGAAGAATCTTCGTCCCCACTTGTCACATCAATCAAACCGGGTGGGTAACGGTAGAAGGGTTTTACAGGAGAGTATCCAGGTGGCTCCGAAAGGACACCCCGAGTCCCCCGTCCCCACAACAAGAGAACTACTAGCAAACTTCTCCTTCATCTGCAAGCAGCTACACCATCAGATGATTAAACGCTTGGCATCTGAAGGAACCGGGATTCTGGATCAGCTAATTGTAAACGTGTGGGTCGGGAAGTTATTTAACTTTTCTGAGCCTTCGTTTCCTCCGGTGAAAATGGAGACATCATTCAGCTCCTATGGTTAACCGAAAACCACCTGTAAAAACAGTCAATTCTTTGGAGGGGAAGAGTCCCCTGTGGTACCATTCACTTGACAAGAACACCAAGGCACTGTCAGTCACTCCAGGGGTGTGCACCCCTTCGGGAAGTGCTCAGTGGGATCAGTCCTCGGTTTCAAAGTCCCTTTGGAGCAGTGAACCTTTCCCTCCGAGATTCCTGGGGAAGGAACCCGCTCCCGGCCCCAAGGCACAACAGCCCCGCACACACGCGTGACCGTGCAGGAAATTTCTGAGGGTGGCGGCCACTGGGGCTCTGCAGGAGCCCGGGGGAAGAAGCCCCACTTGATGGTACGGTGGGGTTCGAGACCCCGCAGGTCCCTCCTTCCAGGGGACACCTGAACGAAGTGAAAGCTGCTCAATCATCCGAGGGCGCCAGAGCGCTCCATCTGCAAACTGGGGGGATCCCAAGGGTGCTGTGCGAGAACCTGGTACGTGGGCCGCCCCAGGACGCCCCCCACTCCACTCCGACCCCGGAAATCCCATCCCCACTCGCTTCCCCTCTGGGAGCGCGCTTTTCGGGGCCTCCTATCAGTCCTCTCCTGGCCCCCTGGACCTCCATCTCCCCACCAG
The DNA here is from genome assembly GCF_963455315.2 of Globicephala melas. NCBI lineage: Eukaryota > Metazoa > Chordata > Mammalia > Artiodactyla > Delphinidae > Globicephala > Globicephala melas. The sequence continues at coordinate 180,617,986 of NC_083314.1, forward strand.
AGCAGGGCGCAGACGGCAAAGCAGTGTCCCCCATCCTGGTCCCCAAGAAAGTTCTCCCTGTTCCCCTCTCCTCGATCTCAAAGAAAGGGGTGCAGAAGACGAAGCCTAAATAAAAACAGGAAACTCGATTTAAAAAAAAAAAAAAGAAGAAGCCTCATTCAGGCTGAATTACGGGTAAGAGTATTTAAAAGAAGAAAGAAAAAAAGAGTCCGGAAATGCAAAGCTGAAGGCGGTTTTGCCGCCGTAACCCGGGCCCAGCCGCAGATCCGGGGGCTGATCTCCGCCGCGCGGCTGCAGTAAACACGCGGTGAGCGGCGCCCGCGGCCGGAGCCCGGCCGGAGTGGGCCGGAGAGGGACCGGCCGCGCGTCCACGCGCCCGGCAACGTCCTCGCCGGCCGCTCTCCAGCCCAGGGCCCCGCTCACCAGAGCTGGGGAGGGCGCGCCGGGCCAGGGCGCCGGGGACGTGTGCGCACCCCTCTCCCCACCGCTCGACGGGAGCAGGGGTCGGCACCGCCGTTAAGGAGAGTAGCCTGCACCCCGCGGCGCAGCCGGGGCGCCCTGGGGTGCCGCTCGCCAGCGCCCGGGACAGGGCGCACGCGGCTGAGCGCTGTCCGTCTCCCCGCGCCTCGGCGGGTGCACGCGAGGTCGCAAAGCCGCTGGGAGCGCAGCCCGTCCCGCTCCGCGGGGCAAGCAGTCCAGGCGCAGGGGAGCTGTGCGCACCCCTCTCGGCGGACGCTCAGGGGGCGGCCCCGACCCCGCGCACAGCCTTGGCCCAGGTCCCGGGCTCCCTGGACGCGGGCGGGCGCACAGAGCCGGGGCGCACGGGCTGTACGCGCCGGGAGAAGTCCGCAAGCCGGTCCCGCGGCTCCCCGAGGTCCCCCGAAGTCCCCGGCCCCGGTCGTCTCCCCCACCTCCCAGACGCAGCCTGAGGCGAGCGCTTACCGGTCCCGGCGCGGCTGGCAGGGGCTGGGGCGGCTCGGGCCGGCGGCCGCTGGGAGCGACGGCGCTGGGCGCGAGTGAGCCTCGAGGGAGGGAGGCGGGGCGCGGTAGGGGCGCCCCGCCTGCTGACAGCCCGCATACTCCACTTCCCACTTTGTTTCCTTTTTACTTGCAACAGGAAAAACAACAGGTCCTCCTGCAGCTTCTTCTGCAGCTGCGCCCTCCCCTCCCGCCCCCCAAGTCCCCACCCCGTCTGCGGTTGGAGGGGCATCATTCCAGGGCCTCTGGAAGCTGCACCTTGACCTTCTTCAAAACAAGTTTATATGTATTTATATATAAAAGAAAACAACCAAATAAAGGTCCTAAGAGCCCATAAGAGCCCCACGCCTTCCACATTCACACACTAAAGAATTTCATCAGTGGCCAGAGAAAAGCGGAAGGCAGCCAGGAGCACCCCCAAAGCCAAGTGCAGGGAACTGGGCAGGAGGGAGGGTAAGTGGGGCGGAGCTTGGAGCTCAAAGTCCCACTCCGCTCAGCCCTGGAGGGAAACGGTGGCCTCCAGGCTTTGATGGGTAGAGAGCATGGGGGTTGGGGGCCAGCGCGCCACCCCCCCACCCCCGCCGCGCCCCGCCCCAGATTACAGTAGTGGCTTCAGATCCTTCTAGGATGTGATGGGGGATGAGCCAGTCAATAGCTTAATCAAATGACTTAAAGGACCCTCCCCAACCCAGCCTGCGAGGTAAAGCACCTGTTTGGTTCCCTTGGACAGATGAAGACACTGAGGCTTGGGGAGGGGCTCTTTCTATCCAAGAGATTCCCTGGCCTCTCAGGACCGTCTCGGGCTCAGTGCTGGCTACAGCAACGGAAGGAGCAGGCGGTTCTGTGTCTAGACAGGAAAGAGGAGAGAATTTGGGCAAGATGAGTGGGTTACTAAGTGGTCCCAGTTTTCTAAGATCTAGGATGCAGGCTCTGATCTCTCAACTGGATGATACCTGTGGAGGAACCAGGAGGGACCGTGGGTCTCTTTGGCAGAGAATGTTGGGTCTGTCCCCAGGAGTGTACATCCTTCCCAACAGGACATCTGAGGCTCACAGCCTCACTCCTACCCCAGGCCAGGACCACTCCAGGGCGATACCGTCAAAAGCTGGAAGACAAATGGACATTTCAGAGAGAAAATCTGATGGCAGGTTTGGATGTTTCCAAACATCTGTCCTAGCCCTGCTTTTGCCTGGTTGTAATTTAAACACTGCTTGCTGGTTTTCAGAGCTGGTTGTAAGAAACAGTCAGATTAGGAACGCTTTTGCATCATCCAAAGGAGCTCTTCGTTGAATAAGTATTTGCTGACCGCCAGTCAGATCATGCTTTGTAATATGCAAGACGGGAGACCTGCCAAGACGGGAGACCTGCCAAGTGCTCAGATGTGCTTCACACGCTGTTATCTCTGATCTCCACAATAGCCTCCCAAGGCTATTGTCTATTGCCCAAGGCTATTGGCTATTGACTATCATCCTCACTTGAAAGATACGAAAACTGAGGCTCAGGAAGGTTGAATCCTTTTGAGGGGCCACACAGTCAGTGTCTAACTGCTTCCAGATCCTCGATTCTTTGCCCATGCCACACTGCTTATGCCCCAGTCCAAGAAGTTTCACTTTCCTGAAACCCCAATGCACTTCCTTTTAGAGACCAAACCGTAAGACTTATTCCCCTCTTTTGCCTGGGGTACCAGGAAAGTCAAGCTAACTGTGGCAACAAGTACGGTCAATATGGCCCCTCAAGTTCCCAGTAGACTTCTGCCTTTCTCTCTACAATTTCTGATCTCTCTTTCTCACTTTATTTTTAACTGTTGTCATGTGTGTTTTGGAGGAAGCTACTTCAAGTTCCTTTTGAATTGTAAGTGAAATGGGCCCGCCAAGGTGGAGAATTTATAGCAGTCCTAGAAGAAAAGTGGCACTTGGGCTGTAGGGAAGTCAACACATGTTACTCCCGTGACCTCCTGACTGGGAAAGACTTTGGCCCCATTTTATGGAAGGGAAAAGAGATCTTGGGTATTAAGGGGGCAGCTGGTCGGTGGAGAACGGCTCGGATGGACAGGAGGCACCCCGCGGGCCTCTCAGAGGAGCACACAGAGCCCTCCAGACCAGTTTCCTTCTGGGCCTGCCACCTTGTCCTGCAGAAGTTCCCCCTCCAAACGCCAAGCCAGCCTCCACAGCTTCTCACGGATGCAGTAAGCGTCTCTGCTCTGTTCGACCTTGAGTGTTTTCACCACCGCCACCCACACATGCCCGCAGCAGGGTTAACTCAGTGTAGCCGGAGCCAAGATGAGCACCTGGCTGCAGGGGGACAAGTGAGGAGCTCACTTCCTCAGCCCCTCCACAACGGGCTCCAGACACCTGCCTCCATGCCCCATCCTGGCACGAAGCCCACTTTGCCGAGGGGCCTTTCCTTCCAGGCAGGGCAAAAATTATCCAGCTCAAACCCTTGCCCATTTGCCTTGGCCAAGGAAAGTGTGGTGAAGATTCACAATTAAGAGCACCTTCCCTGCAGCCAAAGTGCCTGGCACGGCCACTGTGGAGCTGTGTGACCTCAGGTGAGTGGCTTAAGCTCTCTGTGCCTCCATTTCCTCATCTGAAAAACAAGGATGCTGATAATGGCTTTCAACGTTTAGAATTGTTGTTAGGATTAAATGAGTTAATACATGTAAAGTGCTCCTAAGGATACCTGACACAGAGTGAACCCCCAGAAAATGGTAGTTATTGGGTTATTCCAGATCAGCATCTTTGTGCTTTGTGGGATGGGGTGTTTCTGCTCTAGGACAATATTTTTCAATAGCAGTGACAGCAGGTTGTGACGTATTAACACATTAGTGTACTGGAAATCCACTCAGCAGGTCAAGTTTATAAAAATGCAACAGAATAAACAATACCAGATTGTATTCCACGTAGTAAGGGTGGTATCCCTCCCTGAGGCTTTTTGTCCCATTTATAGGTATGTGTGGGTGACCATTAAGTCAAGATGTAAAATGCATCCTCACTGCAGGTCCCTGTCAGCACAACGAGAAAGCTGCTGCCTTCTGGGGACAACAATATAATGGTGGTGGCAATGGAAGGGCAGTGCAGATGGGTGGAGAACTCGGCCAAGGTCAGGCTTGATTCCTGGAAAGTCTGACTTTTGAGGACACAGGTTCCAGGGAGTGCAGAGAGATGGCCGGGGGGGATACCTGAGGAAGAGAAGCTGGGGCTCCAGGCTGTGCCTGCCATGTGGGGAATGACCCGGGGGTGGATGGTTTGTGCCCTCGCACTTCATTCACCTCAGGTCAGAGCTGGACCGAAGGGCCCAGGAAGACCCAGACAAGCCAGAGGTGGCCCAGATGAACCTGGCTCCTGTGGGACCAGGGCTGAACTGATGGGGACTGAGTTTCTGGGCCCACCTGGATGAGAGCTCCAAACAGAAATCGAGTTATCCTTTTTGTAAAACACGCACACTCGGGGGCTTCCCTGGTGGCGCAGTGGTTGAGAGTCCGCCTGCCAATTCAGGGGACACGGGTTTGAGCCCTGGTCCAGGAAGATCCCACATGCCGCGGAGCAAATAAGCCCGTGCGCCACAACTACTGAAGCCCACGCGCCTAGAGCCCGAGCTCCGCAACAAGAGAAGCCACCGCAATGAGAAGCTCGCGCGCCGCAACGAAGAGTAGCCCCCGCTCGCCGCAACTAGAGAAAGCCTGCGCGCAGCGACGAATACCCAACACAGCCAAAAATAAATAAAAAATTAAATCTTAAAAAAAAAAAACCCAGGGCTTCCCTGGTGGCGCAGTGGTTGAGAGTCCACCTGCTGATGCAGGGGACGCGGGTTCGTGCCCCGGTCCGGGAGGATCCCGCATGCCGTGGAGCGGCTGGGCCCGTGGGCCATGGCCGCTGAGCCTGCGTATCCGGAGCCTGTGCTCCGCAGCGGGAGAGGCCACAGCAGTGAGAGGCCCGCGTACCGCAAAAAAACAAAAAACAAAAAACCCCAAAACACACACTCAAAACCCAGGCTGCCTGGGTTCAAATCCCAGCCGTGCAACCCTGGGGTAGTCCCTTCAGCACCTCCTGACCGTGCGCTGGGGAGGGTTCCCTGAGCGGATGATCCCGCCTTTAGCACAGTCAATGCTCCAGAAACAGCAGCTGGCTTTAAACAAATCCTCTAAAGCTCTTCCTAGTCTAGGGTGCGGGAGAAATGTGAAAAGGGGGGGGGGAGCGGGGTTTGGGGTCATAAGGCTGGATCCAGCCCCTGCACCTTCATACACCGGGGTTGACCCAGGTTTTGCAACACTGATTCATTTGGCAAGTTCCGGGCTTTGGGATATAGCACTGTATGAGCCAAAGACCTGCCCTCCTGGGGCTTACACTCCAGTGAGAAGAGAAACTATGAAGAATGAAAATAGGATACAGTGTCATGGAGTACTAAGTGCTGCAAAGAAATATTCAGCAGGTTAGGAGGGGAGAGGGGTGGGGGAGGGGACACTGGCGGTCAGGACCTTCCAGCAGAGCGAGGATCTGCACGAGGGGAGGGAAGGCCCTGCTGGATGGAAGGGAATCCCCGCCGGAGGGAACAGGCCAGTGCAAAGGTGCTGAGCACGTTGGAGGACCAGGAAAGAGGCCAGGGAGGCTGGAGGTGAGGTGGGTGCAAACAGCAAAGGGAAGGATCTGGGGAGGGGCAGTGGGATATTTGGGATTTGGCTGAAAGAGTGATGAGAAGCAGAGGGAGGGTTCTAAGCTGAGCTGGGCTGTGATTTACATGTTAAAAAGTCTACAATATACACGTATATACTTCCTTGCTCTGCCAACCCTAAAGTTCTAGAAATAGTAACCCCCAAGAAGCAACGAGCACACAGCCAGCACCCAGATCTGGGTCTCTAATCCCACTCTGCTCAATAAAAAGACCAGGACTCCTTGGAGAAATGGCTGATTCTTTGATGAGGACAGGAAATAGACAAGATGAGCCTGGAGCATCTTACAGTGCCAGAAAGAGAAGAACACAGCAAAAACGAAACGAAACGCCACAGTGATGGGGTTAGGGACACGGCAGTGAACTGAACAGGCTTCTAATGGCCGGTGAGGGGACAGTTTGAGCAACAAAATAAGGCATTATTGGATTAGAACCCAAGGTATAAAATCTGTACCCAGCTCTTTCCCTATGGACATACTATGGGGTGTTAATAATCAGCCATGAGACTACAGCCCTCAGGAGAGTGTAACTTTCCTGCAGAGCTACAGCCGTTTGCCTGGAGCGTTGCCACCTTAAAAGATTAATTCACATCTCCCATATTATTAACACTACAGCTGTAAACTTCTAAGAAACAAATGAATACTTCTACAACATAAATCTGGGAAGAGAAATTAGGAAATTAAATTTAAAACTGGTAGTATTTAGGGCTTCCCTGGTGGCGCAGTGGTTGAGAGTCCGCCTGCCGATGCAGGGGACGCGGGTTCGTGCCCCGGTCCGGGAAGATCCCACATGCCGCGGAGCGGCTGGGCCCGTGGGCCATGGCCGCTGAGCCTGCGTATCCGGAGCCTGTGCTCCGCAACGGGAGAGGCCACAACAGTGAGAGGCCCGCGTACCGCAAAAACAAAACAACTAATAGTATTTAAATCATAATAAGCAGGAAAGATTGAGAATTTAAATTCTTTGAAGGCAGAGATCATTTTTTATTTATCTTTACTATCAGAACAGTTGTCATTATATTTAATTCAATAAATTATTTTTAAAGTGAATGACAAAAAAAAAAGAGCCCAAGGTATAAAATAAATATCTGTGAGTCCAGACTGATATAAGTAAATGATTGAATAAATAAATAAACAAGGGAGACTAATCTCCTGCACAGAAGAACACCAGATAATTTGGGAAGAGGCTTCACCTGCCCTCACGTAGGAGGAGCTGAACTCAGCACCCCTTCAGTGTAGGCTTGTGACTTCTTCCAAAGAGGACACAAGGGAAGGAGGGACAAAGGTGGACTTCCCAGTGGAGACGCCTGGCAGCCACCACCACAGCCAGGTGATCAAGGTTCCCATCATCAGTGGTAAGTATGTTGACAGCAGGCACCCTTGATGTGATGTGACGAGAATGACACTTTACTCTGTGGTCTTCCCCACAAGAGCCCATAAACACTAGTCTAGTCATGAGAAAAAAACAAAAAAACAAAACCCAAACCACCACGCAAACCCAAATGAGGGAACGGTCTACAAAAATACCTGACCAGCCCTCCTCATAACTGTCAAGATTATCAAAGACGAGGAAAATCTGAGAAACTGTTGCAGCCAAGAGCAGCCTAAGGTGACATGACAACGAAATGTCATGTGGTGTTCTGGCTGGGATCTCGGAACAGAAAAGGGACATTAGGTAAAAACTAAGGTAATCTGGATGAAGTATGAACTTTAGTTAATAGTCATGTACTTGTGACAAAAGTACCATCGCAATGTAAGATGTTAGCAATGGAGAAACTAGGTGTGGAATATATGAGAACTCCCTATGCTATCTTTGCAACTTCTCTGTAAATCTGAAACTACTCTAAAATCTAAAATTTATTTATGGGACTTCCCTGGAGGTCCAGTGGTTAAGACTCCACGCTTCCAATGCATGGAGCGTGGGTTTGATCCCTGGTCGGGGAACTGAGATCCCACATGCCATGTGCCGCGGCCAAAAAATAAATAAATTTGCAAATTTTTATTTAAAGAAAAAATATTAGAATGATGCTGGGGGGATGCAGGGAAGGACCAGGCTGAATGCCTTGGGGCCAGAAAGGATGTGCAGAAAGCAAGGGCATCGTGTTAAAAGCCTGGAGTACAATGATTTAGGCAGTTAGCTGGAGTCACAGAATGGGAGGGGGTGCAGCACAGAAGGTTCAGAGGCAAGGCCTTTATTCTCTGGCCCTGGAGACTCAGCCCGTGGGGTCTGATGGGGCTGGGGGTTGGGTATTCTAGAACCTTCTCTTCTGGGAGCCCTGAGACCTAGACCTGCTCCCACATCGTCCAGTCTGTCTCCTCCTCTGTAAAATGATAATAAAAAGTTGTGATGCCAACTTCAGAGAGCTTGCGAGACTAAAAAGACATGTTTCAGTGAAAGTGGTCTGGAGACAGACAACGCTTTGCAAATAGGGTGCAGAAGAGGCAGTGCTGGATGGAGCTGGGCCTTGCTCTCCCCCGATGACATCCCGGTACACACTTTACCCCCTGCTCTAAAAGCTTCTATCTACCTAGAACATGCCGCTCTAGATAGCTATCTTTAAAGGCGCCCATTCTGAGGAGCACTGTCATGTGAAACGCTAAAAACCTCAATGAGAAAGCATCCAACTGGGTTCTTTTCCCACAGACAGAAAAAGCATCAGTAAGAGAAGGACAGAGGAAGATTCAAGACAGACAAAAGGAGGACACAGACAGGAATGGGAGAGGGCCACGTGAAGACGGAGGCAGAGATTGGAAGGATGTGGCCACCAGCTGAAGGCCTCCTGCAGCCACCAGATGCTGGAAGAGGCCAGGAAGGAATCTCTCCTAGAGTCTACGGAGGGGGCGGCCCTGCTGACACCTTGAGTTTGAACTTCTGGAAGGAAGAAACTGAGGCAGTGCCTTGGGTAACTGGCCAAGGTCACCCAGTTGGCAGGTGGGATTAGTGGACCCGGTGTGCCTAGGTCAATAGCTTCACCACTAGGTGGCAGCCTTCCTATGACCCTGAAGTCAGATGACCCGGAGGGTGTGGAGTCTATCAGACAAGCAGCAGCAGTAAGTTGGCCCATGAACCCAAAGTGAGAGGAAGAAAATGTGTCACCTCAGCATTGTGGAGGGTCTTCCCCTTGGACAGAACTGTCCAGAGGAAGGCATGGTCCATCCACTGAATGGAATAGTATGCAGCCATTGAAAATAGTGATTCTGAAGACCTGGGGCATCATGGGAAGTGATCCCATCACGAAGTGAAAAGGGCTCAATGCAGAATTGCCTCTGTGCTGGGTTCCCACAGCATAAGTGCCCCATACACGCACGTGTGTAGCAGGAGGTGACTTAGAACAGTGAAAGCTGTGTGGGAGGAGGCTGACAGATGTTTTTCTTTCTGTTTCATTTTCTAGTCACACTTTGCCAAATGTGTAATAAAAATGCAAAAATGTAAAACTTGATTTCCTCTCCCCAAGTCAGAGCTAATGCCTCTAACCGCTCTTTACATCAGGACATTAGATGAGCCATTGTTCCATCCTGCCTGGGCTCCAACCATATTGTACTGCAGCCAGATAGATGGTCACATGTCTGCAAATGAGGAACAGGGGTGACCCTGTACAGGGATGAGCCCCCGGGAGAAGGACTCATTTGGGAATACAGGTGGCATCCGGGAACTCTGTCAGTGGATAGCAGGTCTTCAGCCAATGGGAGCTCCAATCCGGGGAGGCACCAGATGACAAGGGCACCACGCTCTTGGGATGTGTGTCCAGCTCCTTTCTCTAGAAGCACTCCCCCGCCAGTGCATCCCCGTGGCTATATTGCAGTCTTGGTCAGGTGTGCTTGCCTTTGAGCCTGCCCAGGTTGATGGAACCAGGGGTGGTCGCCTGGTGCCAGGTTTGCCAAGCAGTGATCTTCCCCAGAATATGGGTTAAGAACTAGAACAGTGTTTCTTCAGGTACGTGGAGCCTGGGCGCTGTAACATGTGAGCTGGGGAGCTGTGCGGCCTCTTATGCCCATCGAAAGGACGCAAGAGGGGAATTCCTTAGTGGTCCCGTGGTTAAGACTCCGTACTTCCAACGCACGGGACGAAGGTTCGATCCCTGGTTGGGGAGCTAAGATCCCACGTGCTGCGCGGCACGGCCAAAAAAAAAAAAAAAAAGAGGACTAAAGAAATCAGAGAGTCTGCTGTGCAGAGCAACGGAGGTTGAGAGAAGATTGTGAGGCAGGTGCGTGCAGGGCAAGAGAGGATCACAGACACGAGACAGGATTTGGGGCAACTTTACAGCTCTCGGTCCGTGCATCTTTTTCAGGTCCCGTTGCATTCTTACCCTTGGGTTCTTCTGAAAGCCCCCTGCACCCTTAAGCCTTCCTCCCATATGCTGCTCAAAATCTCGACGCGTTTCCTAGAGCTGCTGTAACAAATTACCACAATCTGGGCGGTTTAAAACAACAGAAATGTATTCTTTCACAGTTCCGGAGGATAGAAGTTCGAAATCGAGGTGTTGGCAGGGTGGATTCCCTCCAGAAGTTCTGAGGGAGAATCTATTCCAGGCCTCTCTCTTATCCTCTGGGGGCTGCCTGCAATTCTTAGCATCCAACAGCTGGTACACGCATCACCCTAATCTCTACCCCTGTCTTCAAAGTGTATTCTCCCTACGCATCTGTGTCTTTGTCCGAATTTCCCTCTTCTTATAAAGACACCCTCGTCCAGCATGACCTCATCTTAACTCATTAGATCTGCAAAAACCTATTTCCAATTAAGGTCACATTCTGAGGTTCCAGGTGGGCATGAATTTTAGGAGGACAATAGTCCACCCAGGACAAAGTCTTTTGACTTAGGTTCTGTCATTTGAAACAAACAAACAAATCCCAATTAATATAGAAATTGGTATCAGAAGGGGGGTGTTGAAAGAAACAGCTTTTCAAAGAAAGTATTGAAACTAGATATCTTTTTTAAAAATTTTATTTAAGTGTAGTTGATTTAAAATGTTATGTTAATTTCTTCTGTACAGCAGAGACTCTAATATATATATAATATATATATATTATATATATATATTCTTTTTCATATTCTTTTCTGTTATGGTTTGTCACAGGATTTTTTTAAATAGATCTTTATTGGCGTATAATTGCTTCACAATACTGTGTTAGTTTCTGTTGCACAGCAAAGCGAATCAGCCATAAGCATACAGGTCCCCATATCCCCTCCCTCTTGAGCCTCCCTCCCACCTTCCCTATCCCACCCCTCTAGGTCCCTATCCCACCCCTCTAGGTCCTCGCAGAGCACAGAGCTGATCTCCCTGTGCTATGCTGCCGCTTCCTACTAGCTATCTATTTTACATTTAGTAGTGTATATATGTCAATGCTACTCTCACTTAGCCCCAGCTTCCCCTCCCCGCCCCATGCCCTCAAGGCCATTCTCTGTGTCTGCAACTTTATTCCTGCCCTGCCACTAGGTTCATCAGTACCATTTCTTTTAGATTCCATATATATGTGTTAGCATATGGTATTTGTTTTTCTCTTTCTGACTTACTTCACTCTGTATGACCGACTCTAGGTCCATCCACCTCACTACAAATAACTCAGTTTCATTTCTTTTTATGGCTGAGTAATATTCCATTGTATACATGTGTCACATCTTCTTTATCCATTCATCTGTCGATGGACACTTAGATTGCTTCCATGTCCTGGCTATTGTAAACAGAGCTGCAATGAACATTGTGGTACATGACTCTTTTTGAATTATGGTTTTCTCAGGGTATATGCCCAGTAGTGGGATTGATGGGTCATATGGTAGTTCTAGTTTTAGTTTTTTAAGGAACCTCCATACTGTTCTCCATAGCGGCTGTATCAATTTACATTCCCACCAACAGTGCAAGAGGGCTTCCTTTTCACCACACCCTTTCCAGCATTTATTGTTTCTAGATTTTTTGATGATGGCCATTCTGACCAGCGTGAGGTGATATACCTCATTGTAGTTTTGATTTGCATTTCTCTAATAATTAGTAATGTTGAGCATCTTTTCATGTGCTTCTTGGCCATCTGTATGTCTTCCTTGGTGAAATGTCTATTTAGGTCTTCTGCCCATTTCTTAACTGGATTGCTTGTTTTTTTGATATTGAGCTCCATGAGCTGTTTGTATATTTTGGAGATTAATCCTTTGTCTGTTGTTTCATTTGCAAATATTTTCTCCCATTCTGAGATTTGTCTCTTTGTCTTGCTTATGGTTTCCTTTGCTGTGCAAAAGCTTTTAAGTTTAATTAAGTCCGATTTGTTTATTTTTGTTTTTATTTCCGTTACTCTAGGAGGTGGGTCAAAAAAGATCTTGCTGTGGTTTATGTCAAAGAGTGTTTTTCCTATGTTTTCCTCTAAGAGCTTTAGAGTGTCTGCTCTTACATTTAAGTCTCTAATCCACTTTGAGTTTAGTTTTGTGTATGGTGTTAGGGAGTGTTCTAATTTCATTCTTTTACATGTAGCTGTCCAGTTTTCCCAGCACCACTTATTGAAGAGACTGTCTTTTCTGCACTGTATGTTCTTGCCTCCTTTGTTGTAAATTAGGTGCCCATATGTGTGTGGGTTTATCTCTGGGCATTCTATCTTGTACCATTGATCTATATTTCTGTTTTTGTCCTGATTACTGTAGCTTAGTGGTATGGTTTGAAGTCGGGGAGCCTGATTTCTCCAACTCCGTTTTTCTTTCTCAAGATTGCCTTGGCTATTCGGGGTCTTTTGCATTTCCATACGAATTGTAAAATTTTTTGTTCTAATTCTGTGAAGAATGCCATTGGTAGTTTGACAGGGATTGCGTTGAATCTGTAGATTGCTTTGGGTAGTATGGTCATTTTCACAATATTGATTCTTCCAATCCAAGAACATGGTATATCTCTCCATCTATTTATGTCATCTTTGATTTCTTTCCTCAGTGTTTTAAAGTTTTCTGAGTACAAGTTTTTCGCCTCCTTAGGCAGGTTTATTCCTAGGTATTTTATTCTTTTTGTTGCAATGGTAAATGGGAGTGTTTCCTTAATTTCTCTTTCTTATTTCTCATTGTTGGTGTATAGGAATGCCAGTGATTTCTGTGCATTAATCTTGTATCCTGCAACTTTACCAAATTCACTGATTAGCTCTAGTAGTTTTCTGGTGGCATCTTTAGGATTCTCTATGTATAGTATCCTGTCATCAGCAAACAGTGACAGTTTTACTCTTCTTTTCCAATTTGGATTCCTTTTATTTCTTTTTCTACTCTGATTGCCGTGGCTAGGACTTCCAAAACTATGTTAAATAAGAGTGGTGAGAGTGGAATCCTTGTTTTGTTCCTGATCTTAGTGGAAATGCTTTCAGTTTTTCACCATTGAGTATGATGTTTGCTGTGGATTTGTCATATATGACCTTTATTATGTTGAGGTAGGTTCCCTCTATGTCCATTTTCTGGAGAGTTTTTATCATAAATTGGTGTTGAATTTTGTCAAAAGCTTTTCTGCATCTATTGAGATGATCATATGGTCTTTATTCTTCAATTTGTTGATATGGTTTATCACATTGATTGATTTGTGTATATTGAAGAATCCTTGCATCCCTGGGATAAACCCCACTTGATCATGGTGTATGATCCTTTTAATGTGCTGTTGGATTCTGTTTGCTAGTATTTTGTTCAGGATTTTTGCATCTGTGTTCATCAGTGATATCAGTCTATAATTTTCTTTTTTTGTGATATCTTTTTCTGGTTTTGGTATCAGGGTGATGGTGGCTTCGTAGAATGAATTTGGGAGTGTTCCTCCCTCTGCAATTTTTTGAAAGAGTTTGAGAAGGATTGGTGTTAACTCTTCTCTAAATGTTTGATAGAATTTTTGATAGCACCTGTGAAGCCATCTGGTCCTGAACTTCTGTTTGTTGGAAGATTTTTAATTACGGTTTCAATTTCATTACTTCTGATAGGTCTGTTTATATTTTCTAATTCTTCCTGGTTCAGTCTTGGAAAGTTGTACCTTTCCAAGAATTTGTCCATTTCTTCGTGGTTGTCCATTTTATTGGCATATCGTTGTTTGTTGTAGTCTCTTATAATCCTTTGTATTTCTGCAGTGTCAGTTGTGATTTCTCCTTTTTCATTTCTAATTTTATTGATTTGCGTCCTCTCCCTTTTTTTTCTTGATGAGTCTGGCTAAGAGTTTATCACTTTTGTTTATCTTCTCAGAGAACCAGCTTTTAGTTTTATGATCTTTGCTATTGTTTTCTTCGTTTCTATTTCATTTGTTTCTGCTCTGATCTTTATGATTTCTTTCCTTCTACTAACTTTGGGTTTTCTTTGTTCTTCTTCTCTAGTTGTTTTAAGTGTAGGGTTAGATTGTTTATTTGAGATTTTTCTTGTTTCTTGACATGAGATTGTGGTGCTCTAAACTTCCCTCTTAGAACTGCTTTTGCTGTGTCCCATAGGTTTTGGGTCGTCATGTTTTTGTTGTCATTTGTTTCTATGTATTTTTAAATTTTTTCTTTGACTTCTTCAGTGATCTCTTGGTTATTTAGTAGTGCACTGTTTAGCCTCCATGTATTTGTGTTTTTTTACAGTTTTTTTCCTGTAATTGATTTCCAGTCTCATAGCGTTGTGGTCAGAAAAGTTCCTTGATACGATTTCAATTTTCTTAAATTTACTGAGGCTTGATTTGTGACCCAAGGTGTGATCTATCCTGGAGAATGTTCCATGTGCACTTGAGAAGAAAGTGTATTCTGCCACTTTTGGGTGGAATGTTCTATAAATATCAATTAGATCTATCTGGTCTATTGTATTTATTTATTTATTCTGTCTTATTTATTTTCTGTTTGGATGATGTGTCCATTGGTGTAAGTGGGGTGTTAAAGTCCCCCACTATTATTGTGTTACTGTTGATTTCTCCTTTCATGGTTGTTAGCATTTGCCTTATGTATTGAGGTGCTCCTATGTTGGATGCATAAACATTTATAATTGTTATAGCTTTTTCTTGGATTGGTTCCTTGATCATTATGTAGTGTCCTTCCTTATCTCTTGTAACAGTCTTTATTTTAAAGTCTATTTTATCTGATACAAGTATTGCTACCCCAGCTTTCTTTTGATTTCCATTTGCATGGAATATCTTTTTCCATCCCCTTCACCTTCAGTCTGTATGTGTCTCTAGGTCTGAAGTGGGTCTCTTGTAGACAGCATATATATGGGTCTTGCTTTTGTATCCATTCAGCCAGTCTGTGTCTTTTGGTTGGGGCATTTAATCCATTTACATTCAAGGTTATTATTGATATGTATGTTCCTATTACCATTTTCTTAATTGTTTTGGGTTTGTTTTTGTGGGTCTTTTTCTTCTCTTGTGTTTCCTGCTTAGAGAAGTTTCTTTAGCATTTGTTGTAAAGCTGGTTTGGTGGTGCTGAAGTCTCTTAGCTTTTGCTTGTCTGAAAAGCTTTTGATTTCTCCATTGAATATGAACGAGATCCTTGTTGCTGGGTAGAGTAATCTTGGTTGTAGGTTTTTCTCTTTCATCACTTTAAGTGTATCCTGCCACTCCCTTCTGGCTTGCAGAGTTTCCACTGAAAAATCAGCCGATAACCTTATGGGATTCCTTTGTATGTTATTTTGTGTTTTTCCCTTGCTGCTTTTAATATTTTTTCTTTGAAGTTAATTTTTGTTAGTTTGATTAATATGTGTCTTGGTGTGTTTCTCCTGGGGATTATCCTGTGGGACTCTCTGTGCTTCCTGGACTTGGGTGACTATTTCCTTTCCCATGTTATGGAACTTTTCAACTATAATCTCTTTAAATATTTTCTCAGACGCTTTCTTTTTCTCTTCTTCTTCTGGGACCCCTGTAATTCGAATGTTGGTGTGTTTAGTGTTGTCCCAGAGGTCTCTGAGATTGTCTTCAATTCCTTTCATTCTTTTTTCTTTATTCTGCTCCTCAGCAGTTATTTCTGCCATTTTGTCTTCCAGCTCACTTGTTCGTTCTTCTCCCTCCGTTATTCTCTTATGGATTCCTTCTAGGGTATTTTTCACTTCAGTTACTGTGTTGTTCATCTCTGTTTGTTTGTTCTTTAGTTCTTCTAGGTCTTTGTTAAACATTTCTTGTATTTTCTCAATCTGTGCCTCCATTCTACTTCTGAGATTCTGGATCATCTTTACTATCATTCCTCTGAATTCTTTTTCAGGTAGATTACCTATTTCCTCCTCATTTATTTGGTCTTGTAGGTTTTTACCTTGCTCCTTCATCTGTGATGTAATTTTTTGCCATCTCATTTTTTTTTGATGAGTTGAATTGTGTTCCTGTCTTACTGGTTGTTTGATCTGAGGCTTCCAACGCCAGGGTTTGTAGCCTATTGGGTAGAGCTGGATCTTGGTGCTGAAATGAGGAACTCCATGAGACCTCACTCCAATGAATATTCTTTGGAGTCTGAGGTTCTCTGTTAGTCCAGTGGTTCGGACTCAGAGCTCCCACCGCAGGAGCTTCGGCCAGACCCAGGGCTCATGAACCAAGATCCCGCAAGCCGCTGGTTCACTCTGGGGCTCCTTCCGTCTCCTTGGGCGTCCGAGTCCCCCACCAGCGGCCAGCAGGTGCCCCAATTGTAGGGAGACACTAACTCCACGTCTTCCCACACCACCATCTTGACTCTGCCTGCAGGATACTTTTTGAAACATTTTTTTGGGGGCCATGCCTCACAGCTTGCGGGATCTTAGTTCCCCGACCGGGGATCAAACCCCAGCAGTGGAAGCACAGAGTCCTAACCACTGGACTGCCAGGGAAGTTCCCTGTCACAGGATATTGAATATTGAAACTAGGTGACCTGAGGTAGAGTGAGGGGCAGTGAGGGTTCCTTATCCTGGGACAGGACACCAGCAGGTCTAGGTACGTAGTAACAGATCAGTTAAATTACTTTCAATGGGACTTCCCCAGTGGTGCAGTGGTTAAGAATCTGCCTGCCAATGCAGGGGACATGGGTTCGAGCCCTGGTCTGGGAAGATCCCACATGCCTTGGAGCAACTAAGCCTGTGTGCCACAACTACTGAGCCTGTGCTCTAGAGCCTGAGAGCCACAACTACTGAGCCCGCACGTCACAACTACTGAGCCTGTGCTATAGAGCCCACGAGCCACAACTACTGAGCCCATGTGCTGCAACTACTGAAGCCCGCACGCCGTAGGGCCTGTGCTCCACAACAAGAGAAGCCACCACAATGAGAAGCCCACGCACTGCAACAAGGAGTTGCTCCCGCTCACCGCAACTAGAGAAAGCCCGTGCGCAGCAACAAAGACCTGACGCAGCCAAAAATAAATAAATACATAAATTTATTTAAAAAAATTACTTTCAATGGTCTCATGTGGCCCAGAACATGTACCAATCAAGGCTGATACTTCAGGAAACTTGGTAGCAAAAGGTCCAGGCTGCCAGTCTGTGCGTTACTTCTAGCTGTCTTCAGAAGGTGCTACAAGATGAGTTCAATTCTGTTCAGTTCTGTTCAGTTCTGCTCAAGATCAGGAAAAAGAAGGGCAAATATCTAAGTCTGTCAAGGGAAATGCTTTTCTCCTATAACTGGTGACTACCCAGGGTCTGCTAATCATGCACCTGCTCTAAGCGGCAGCCACATTCTCTGTCTCACCCTGTTTCTAACGCTCAGGGAGCACTGAACACAAAAGGCAGCGAGCTTAGTGGTTGGAATGGGGCTATCTGGGAAGAGCCACAGGAGTGGACAACCCTTAACCTCTGGTCTCTCTAAAGCCTCCTTTTGTCAAGTGGCCAGAGGGCAGGCAGGGGTAACATCCCAAGAGAATTTAGAGAAAAAGTCTTCTTTCCACCCCAAGTCAGATGATGATTCCTCTTCTCATCTTTAGGCTAAAAGAAGAAACTGGCCACCATGCTTGCTGCTAAGAAACCCCAGCCCTGGGGCACGGCCCAGCCTAAGGCTGAGTATTGAACTGGGCAGGATTTCATGGAATTGGATATTAGTAAATGACGCGACCCAAAGTAAAATGGACAGGCAACCAACTAGGATTTTATGGGGGTTGAAACTCCAGGAAACCCTAAAACTTGGAAGTTGGGGCTTGTGATGTCTTACCCTCTGGGCGTTTCCCAGGCCCAAGTACTGGCACCAACAAGAAGCAGGCTGCCGGGGCAGCTGCATCCTCTTCTAGAAAAAGCCTTCCCAAGAACCTCTCAAGGGCAGGCCTGAAAGACTCTAGACAAGGGGTCTCTTCCCAGTGGGCAGAACCTGGGGCAGCCACACTTGCCAACAGAGGAGCCGAGGTAGGTAACCAGCAGAGCAAACCCCACGTGATAGCTTATTCCTAAAGTTTCATTTACTGTGCCCGTCTAGAAGGCCATGCTGTGTGCTCTGTATGGAGTTTCCCTTTTTTGCTCTACAGATCAAGTACGGTAGGGGAGGTTAAATTGATCATTTAGTCTATCAATCGAGGGGGATCCTGAGGGGCCACCGCAGAGGAGATTCCGCAGAAATAGAGGGGGGTGGGGATCAGCTGGAGACGGCAGCTCTGAGGACGGAGCCCTGGGCGCAATGGTTTGACAGGGCTTGGATTGCCTCGCATTTGGCGTGGGGGGCGAAGCACCTGTGGTTGAGTTTGTGGTGTCAAGGTTAAGCAAGGGCAACTGGAACGGAGATGTCTGGGGAAAGCCGAAGGAGAACAGCAAGGCTGTGGGTACTGGGCAGGACAGACCGCCTATCCAGCCCCCTTTTCTGGTCACCCTCCCTTGTGTGGTCATGAGGACAGGCAACTCGGAACAGAAAATTGACCACTAGCCATAGCTCTCTGGGCCAGAAGGGAGGCCTTGATCCAAGAGAGGAGAGTCAACTCCTTCTCCGGAAATGGGCTTGGGACCTGGAAATGGTTCTCTTTGGGTGAAGGGATCCAGGATCCATCAGCTTGGCAGGTGCGATGCAGGTGGGCAAATGGGAACAAGCCAGCAGCGCTGAGAGAGTGTCCAGTGCTGTCTGGTCCCATCACCCCAAAGCTGGGCTGCGTCTCTGGGTCCCATGGGCACATCCTATACATCGGCCATGGAGTCCCCTTTCCTCTTGGAGGTGCACATCCTGTACATCGGCCATGGAGTCCCCTTTCCTCTTGGAGCTAACAGCGCTGATTTCTGATTCTCGGAACCACACATATGGTGGGACAGCGACCTATACTGGGGTATCCGGTGAGGCTGAGGTTCGAGAACACAGTAGACGTGGGGAACCAAGGGAGCCGACACAGCTAGCCCCCCAGGGTTGCGGGCTGCCCTCCATGCTGTACCATGAGCTGTGACTTGCGGCTCCAGAGCAGCCCGGGCTCTCTCTCTGACTCTGGGCCTTTGCTCGTGCTGTTCCCCTTGCCTGGAGCACCCTTCCCCGCTCCCCCTTCTGCCCCTACCCCATACTTTATTTGCCTGGCTACTCAGCACAGGTGTTACCCACCTGGCTCCCTTGCCCAGAGCGGGTCCCCATCTTTACTCCAGGCTGTGCCGTCCCCACTGCAGACTTGGTCTGCTCGACCGTGACTGCCTGTGTGCTCAGCTGCTCCCTGGGGTCAGGGGCTCTGCACGGACCTGGCCTGGCTCCCCGGCCCTGAGTTCCGTGTCGGGCACCCAGAGACTGTTGCAAGTGAGTCTGTAGAAATGCTGAATGAATCGGATGAATGAATGGCACAGTCACGGCCAGACAAGTCAGGCTTTGCCCAGGAGAAGGGTCAGGGGACTGTAGCCAAGGGAGAGGAAAGTTCTGGTCCCAGCCAGTATGGAAACAGCTCTTTCATTTCCTTCCAGCAGGAACCTGACACCCAGTGACACTGAAACTGGAGGCTCGGAGGCCTAACAGCCTCAGGGAGGCAGGGAGGCTGGACTCACCTTTCAGAGTGGCCCCTCCACCCCTCATATCACCAGAGATGTGGCTTCAGCCTGGTTCAGTCCATCTCTAGGTCCTGCCCCTAGCGTAGGAACAAATGCTGTTTCCCATTTGAGGATGAGGACGTAGGAACCCCTGCTCCTCCCATCAGGCGGGCTCCTAGCCTCCCCCCACCAGCCTCCCAGGTTCTAGCATCCTGTCTACGCTGAGCAGCAGCCCACGGAGTCCAGAGCTTGTAGCTGGGGGGCAGGGCATGCCCGCGCACCCCTCTCTCTGGCTTCCCCAGGTTGCCTTCCCAGGCAGGCCTCCGCCTTCACCCCACCACCCACCAGCTCGCCCTGATGAAAGAGCAATGGTGCAAAATTCGTTGGGGAGAAAAACAGGAAGTGGAGCTGGAGAGCAAGGCTGCAGAAGCACTACGCAGCGGAGACCGTGGCAGCCCCCTTCCACCCGCAGTCTTACAGGAAAGTGGTGAGCGGGCAGCCCCGCCTGAGCATGGGAGTGCGGTGGGGAGAATCCAGAAAGAACCCTTTGCCCAGGAGGGGCTTTTCTTTAGACCAAACATCACACCTGCATCCCGCATTTTACATCTTCTCTCACTTTTTTTTTTTTTTTTTTTGCAGTACGCGGGCCTCTCACTGCTGTGGCCTCTCCCGTTGCGGAGCACAGGCTCCGGACGCGCAGGCTCAGCGGCCATGGCTCACGGGCCCAGCCGCGGAATGTGGGATCCTCCCGGACCGGGGCAGGAACCCACGTCCCCTGCATCGGCAGGCGGACTCTCAACCACTGCGCCACCAGGGAAGCCCCTTCTCTCACCTTCTGATAACAACTCCTCAAGGATGGTAACTTTACCCCATTTTGCAGGTAAGCAAAGAAACCCAGAGAAGTTAAGTGACTTGGTGGAGGCCACACAGCCTTTCCCACGGCTGGGTCATGGCTCCTTGATTCTTTCTCAGACTTCAATTTCTATTTGTGGTGTGTTTTTGTTCTGGGCCTGTGAGTGCGCAGTGGGTGAGGGGAGGATGGGAGGGGAGGGCCGTTTCTGGCTCCTGCATCTCAGCACATCTGAGCTGGTGGGAAGAATGGGGGCGGGGCCGGCAGCTGAGGGCAACCCTTGAGGTTCTGGTTCCTGGAATGTGTGAGCTGGGAGGACCAGGAGAGGAGAAGGGGGGCGTCAGGGAGGGGAAGGCACCCAGATGACAGCCTCAGAGGGAGGGCACCGCCCCCCCCCAATCCAAAATCAGGTGTTTATGACCTCAACGGGCCCACGGTCCAAAGGACTCAGAACTTCAGGTGAGGTCAGAGCTCGCTTTCCCTCGCAGGCCTGGAACTTGGGGTAGCCCCAATTCTTTCTCTCACTCTATGTGTCTGAGAAGCATCATCAGAACGGGGCCCCAGGGAAAAGAGGCGGGACTCCAGGTGGCCTGAGCAGCGAGGTGATGGGGTGGGGAGGGTACCCCGCAAAGGCCGCTCCCCATCCGGGCCCGAGGCCTCACCTTGACCCCAGCTCTCCCCGACCCCAGGGTCGTGAAGCCCACCTCACCCTGCTTGCCCTGCCCCAGGACAGACCCCGGCGGGCAAACGGGGGCTTCTGGGGACCCTCCCCACTGAGTCCCCACCCCCAAGCCTCTCGCTGGCCTGGCCCCCCCCGAGACCTTGACCCCCGGGGCCTCCCCTGTGCTTTAGCCCCCTGTGCCGCACCCACCTGCTTCCTGGCCACCCCCCTACCTCCAGCTGCTGCTGGGTTTCCCCCCAACATTCCACAGAGCTCTCCCGCCCCTGCGGAAGGCGCTGCTGCCCCGCGGTCCCTGAGGTGGGGACCGTGGCGTCGTGCTGTGGCCTTCGCTCGCTGCCACACGCCACCGAGCGACCTCTGCCGCGACAGGGGCCCCTTTCCCAGAAGCGTCTGCGGCTGTGAGACCACACGGAGCCGTGTGCTGTCCCCGTGGGCAAGCAAGACAGGCTCCCGCCCTCAGCATCAAAGGCGGTCCCTCCTCCCCCGGCCCCTGGGGGTAGCTGCCCCCCTCAGCAGCACCCAGGGGCCTCCTTTCCTCTGTGCAGGGGCCTCGGCCTCCGGTCCCCAGCCACTCCCATGTGAGAGGATGCTGTGAGAATGGACTAGTACAGGAGCGTGCTTAGAACAGCGCCTGGCCCTCAGGGAGAGCGCAGTAGACGTTTATCATCATCATCCTCTATTTACTCCTCACAACAAGCCCCTGAAGTCTCAGCATTATGCTCCTGTTTAACAGGTGGGAAAACCGAGGCAGAGAGCGGGGAAGCCACGTGCGGCACGAAGGGGCTGATCAGGGGTTTGAGCCTAAGTCTGTTGGAAGCTGTGCTTGCAGTCACTGTACCTGGGGTTTTCCAGCCTCCCCTGGTTTAGGGGCCAGCTCTGGATGCGCACACGCTGCACACACACACACACACACCCCAGCTTTGGATGCGCACACACACATCAGCTTTGGATGTACAAACACTGCACACACCCCAGCTTTGGATGTACACACACTGCACACACACTGCACACACACACATACACACCCCAGCTTTGGATGCACACACACAGCACACACCCCAGCTTTGGATGTACACACACTACACACACACACATACACACCCCAGCTTTGGATGTACGCACGCTGCACACACACCCCAGCCTTGGATGTGTACACACACTGCACACACACACTGCACCCAAACACACACACTCCTGTGCCGCTCCCACCCCCACAGGAGGGCTGGATGGGATGCGAGGCTGCACCCCGACAAAGAGGCTAAGGTGGAGCCCGGAGCGGAGCCCTCCGGCTGCCCACCGCCTTCTCCCCCGGCTCCCGCTGCCCCAGCCTCTGGGCCTCCTGTTTGGGCTTCAGGGGAGCACGGGCGCCACCTTGTGGCAATTTTGGGTTAACGCCACCTCTGTCCCAGCCGCGCCTCGCTGCGCTCAGCCCCCGCTCCCTGCGGCCGGTCGGGTTAAGTGCGTGGTGATTCTGCTAAGCTAATAAATTATAAGACAGGGAATTCACCTTCCTTTCTACCCAGCTCCCTCCAGGGATGGGAAAATGAGCAACCCCTGTGTTGCTGTGCCTGGGCTGCTGGTGGTTTGGGGCAGATACTGTGCGCCCCAGTATATTGTGTACTTCCCCAAACTTCTTGTTCTTTTCTCAATTCCTGTGCGCAAGGGGCAGGTTATTCCAGAGGCGCTTTCCCGGCTTAGCTTGGAGCCGGCGGCTCAGCCCAGCTCTTGCCTCTTCCCGTTGCTCAGCTCCCGTGCCTGGGGCGCCCGGCTGCAGCTCCTTCCTGGGCTTTCCTCCCAAGCTCCCCGCTGATTCTGCAGCAGCCTGGTGGCCTCTCTACCTGGGCACGCGGCAGTCACCTCCAAGGAATCTGCCCCCAGCCCGACTTCCCATCAACCTGCCCTCATCCTGCATTCCCTTCCTGCTTTGGTGAAAGTTGTCCCACCCTTACCGCCCCGCAGTGGCCTAAGCAGAAACCTGCCTCACCGTCCACTTCTCTCCTCTGCCACATGCAGGTGTCACCGTCGAGGGCCAGGGGGCTACAGGTTTCACTCACTCATTCGACACGTTGTCAGATGCCACCAAACACGGTCCTACGTCCTGAGGATACAGGGTGATCAACGAACGTCCCCACCCTTGAGGACATTCAAAGGGTGGGCGGTTTGGGGGGAGGGGAGGGGCAGATGTTACAGGAAAAAACAATACCTTGCAAGGCAGTATGCGATATGCAGAAGAAAGCAGGGTATGGGGCCGCCATCGCCAGACCCCCAGGTGCCCTCCTCACCCTGCTTGGGCTCCAAACCACACATCAGGAGGCTGCTGCCCTGCCCGGCCTCCCTCCCTCACCGTGGAGCTCCCCAGCCTCTGGGATTGGGGAGGGGAGGAGTGTGAAGCTGGAGGCACAGCAGGCCGGGCTCCCACCTCCCCCTGGCCCAGGCCTCTTGGCTGAAGTTGGTTTGAGCCAGTTTCTTTCACTTTATCACCTTGAACATTTCACTGGAAACTTCTAGATGCAGCTTTTTTTAAAAAAATAGATTTATTTATTTACTTTGGCTGCGTTGGGTCTTCGTTTTTGCGTGCGGGCTTTCTCTAGTTGCGGCGAGCGGGGGCTTCTCTTGTTGCGGAGCACGGGCTTGTCATTGCAGTGGCTTCTCTTGTTGCGGAGCACGGGCTCTAGGCGCACGGGCTTCAGTAGTTGGGTCACGCGGGCTCGGTAGTTGTGGCTCGGGGACTCTAGAGCACAGGCTCAGTAGTTGTGGCACACGGGCTTAGTTGCTCTGCGGCATGTGGGATCTTCCCGGACCTGGGCTCGAACCCGTGTCCCCTGCATCAGCAGGCGGATTCTTAACCACTGCGCCACCAGGGAAGCCCATAACTGCAGCTTCTTTCCTCTAACCCGTGTTCCCTCCTGTCCCAGCCAGATCCTATTTCCAGAAGACTTCATTGCTCTACAGGCTAACTAGGCAAAGACAAAGGTCTGGAAAGTTCCAGGGTCCTGAGCGGGAGTGATCATAACCAGTGCTTCCCAAGTACCGGGCACTGTTCTAAGCAATCCTCACCCAGTTAACTCACTCAGGTCTCACAATGGTCCTTCACGCAGCCTCTACTGGGATTTTCACAGCACAGGGGAAAGGTGTGTGTGTGGGGGGGCAGACAGGGGGCTAAGGTGATGGACAGGCCGGGATCCAGACGCCCTGGGCCTGACTTGGTCCAGAAGCTGAAGGGCCCCATGTTGCTGGATGGCACAGGAGGACAGCTGCTGGCAGGATCCGTGTGTAACGTGCAAAGGGGAAACTAAGAATTTCCAGATGACTTTTCAAGCAGAGCATTAAACCGAGCATCAGGCCTCTGATCACACTGGCCGGACTCCCAGGAAGAGGGCGTGGTGGTAAAAAGAGACAGGAGGACCTTGGCTCAGGCCCTTAAGAAAGGGAGATCCAGGGTGGGTTGTCGTAGGTGATGCTTGTGCTGCTGCCTTTGCCTTCCCACGGGGACACCCCCCCCAGCCTTCCAGGGGCCCCTTGTTGAGACTAGAAAGGTCCTCTGGGTCCTGGACCCAGAAAGCAGGGGCAGGGGTGCAGCCCCACACGAGAGAGGGGGCGTTAGGTGTTTCCCGCTGCCTTTGACATGATCCCTCCTCCCTGTCCAAATCCCCTTCTCTGAACTCAAAATCACCAGAAGCCAGGGGGAGTCTGGTATCAGGACCAACAGCTTCCTCCCACCCACCCCTTCTCCCAACCCTAGGTCATTGGGGAGGGACATTTAAAATGTGCAGGGGAAACTAAAGATCCCGCAAGCGGCAACGAAGACCTCTTGTGTCCCTGCATGCCGCAACGAAGACCCGGCACAACCAAGTACATACATACATAGGGGCTTCCCTGGTGGCGCAGTGGTTAAGAATCCGCCTGCCCGTGCAGGGGACATGGGTTCGAGCCCTGGTCCGGGAAGATCCCACATGCTGCAGAGCAACTAACGACTACTGAAGTCCTCGGGCTCAAGGGCCCGCCTGCCGCAACTACTGAGCCCGCGTGCCGCAACTACTGAAGCCTGCACGCCTAGAGCTCGTGCTCTGCAATAAGAGAAGCCACCGCAATGAGAAAACCCGTGAGCGGCAACGAAGACCCAACGCGGCCATAAATAAATAAATAAATATTTTTTAAAAAGGTGCGGGAGTTGTGTTCTGAGCATCCCTTACACACATAGGATTTGCTGTAACTCATCTTCCACTTAGCGAAGCTGCTTCCTTTAATGAAGCCTGCCGCTCAACAGCAGGGGTTGCTTTGAAAAGGTTACGGCACCAAAGATGAAAAAGTGTGCCGTCCTCAGAATCGTGTGGAAGAATATTTAATGGAAAGGGAAAGTGCTCAAGATGTGAGACATTTTTTTAAAAGCTGTCTTAAAAAAACAAAACCAGCATGCCCAGCATGATCCCAATTTTGTTAAACAAATAGACACATTTTCCCTCATTTATTCCTTCCACCAACATCTCTCGAAAGAGGAGCCTCCTGTGAGCCAAGCCGACCCTGCGGGGGTGGGGGTGGGGGATGGGTGTGAGGAAACCGAGCTGCTCCAGCCTCACAGGTGAGCCTCAGGCTTGGCTGCCAGAAGAAAGTCCCAGGGGCTACTGGGAAGGTTTGAAGGCTTCCTGGAGGACGTGGCACTGGAAGGAAAAGCTGCAGGACTGAGAGCTGGGCAGAAAGGGTGAGGGAGACCCAGAGGCAGCAGAGAGCTCACCAGGTTGGGAACGAGCCAGATAGATCCCAAGCAGTGCTCGGGGCTGAATCGGGGGTCCTGACCAGGACAGATGGGGCCCCGTGAGCCACCAGAACGGGAGTCACCCAAGGGCCTGGGTCCATCCAGCTCCCGCCCATGACACACAGTCTCACAAAGGAAATAAAAATGGGTGGGAATAACGGGAATGGTCAGGGAAGACCCCTCTGAGGAGGTGATGTCTGAGCAGAGACCTCTAGGAAGAGTGCGGAGAGAGTCGTCCAGGCAGGAAGTACCACGTGTCTGCGGGTGGAGGCCTGGAGGTGGGAGGGGCCTGAGATACTCCAGGAGCTGCAGAAAAATCACGGCACTGGAGCAGGGCTGCCCCCCGGTGTGCAGGGACCCCAGCAGGTGTTTACGCGGCTCCTGTCTGTATAGACAATTCTGAGGAATCCAGAATCAGCGTGGCGTCACCATCCTTGCAGCCCAATCTCGTGCAACCTCCCGAAGCGATGCCCCGCTGGCCGGTGGGAGCCACCCTTTGCCAGGCTCCCTCCCGGGCTGACTGCATAGGTGTGAAGACCTGAGCTCCTCGAAGCGTCTGAGGGGTTAAGTGTCCCACCTGAATGACAATTCTGGCCCCTGTGGGTCCCGGACACCCAGGAAGATGCTCTTTGAGGAAGGGGATCCAAAGTTTGGGGCACCCCTGAGGCATGGGGCCTGCAGTCCCTGTACCCCCTTGTCTGGGCCTAAGGGTGGTACTGAGGTGGAGGGTGGGTGGAGAGCCAGGGAGCCAGGGACGGGGCAGGGGGAGGGAGGCAGGGCCGAAGGGGGTGGGCCTGCAGGGACTTGAAGCTAAGAACACAGGGAAGCCAGCCCTGAGTGTCCCCCGCCCCCTTTGGGTCCCAGGCATCGCGGAGCCATGAACAAGCCCGTCCCCACCCCTCTCTCCAAGAGCCATAGTCCAGTCCCTCGCTGCACAGGCAGGACCAGTGAATGCAATGAAGTCCCGCCCCTGGGTTTTCGGGGTCTCCTGAGCAGCTGTCGCCAGGTTCCAGAGTGGGCCGTGTGGGGTCTTCTCAGCGCAGGACAGGAGGCGGAGCCCCTCCTCACCTCTTCCCTCCTGGGAGTTAGCGGAGCAGCCCTCTCCTCAAACCTCTCCCTGGCGTGGGCCCCGCTGAAGGCAGAGGCCCCGAGATGCCCCCTCTGCAGCCCCCGCTTGCCTGCCTGACCTTCTAGGGCGCTCAGCACCCAATGAACAAGCGAACAAATGTGGCCGCCTTGACGGCGTGTCTGCTCCTCCCTGGTCCGCCCGGGCTCCTGCCTACCGCGATGAAACACCGTGATGCGGCAACAACGCCCACACGTTAGGAGACCCAGAGACCTTGTGCACGTTGCCCAAGCCCACCCGGTTGATAAGAGGCAGAGAGGAGATTTGAGCCCAAATTCACCTGGTGACACCAAGTAACAACACCAACCAACCTTCCTCGTGGGTCAAGCCCATGCACCTAGCACTGCGCGGCTTCTGACCCACGGCAAGGTGTCTAAGCCTCACCCTAGCTCTGGCGGCGGGGTGGGGGTGGGGGCGGTCCAGATTCACCATCTCACAGCCACAGGGGCGTCCAGAGAGCCCTCCATTATCAAACCCATGAGCCATTCTGCAGGAGAATGTGTGGCTTGCAGGCAAAGCGTGAGGGGGGCGGGCGGTGGGTGGGGAATCCAGATCGTAGCCTCACCTCAGTTCAGGTCAGAGATTTAGCCAAGTGAGTTTGTACCAGACGTCAACACTTGCCGTTTTCAGAGTTTTGGGGGCTTTGGAACTGACAATAAGGGATTGTGAGTTTGTCCTGCCCCCATTTTATTGATGACAAAACTGAGGTTGATACAAAAAGGATCCAACTTTACGTGGGAGTTGGCTGAGTTGGAATTTATGTACTTTTTTTCTTGGTGGTTATGGGTCAGAGGTTGGCCATGCTGCGCGGCTTGCAGGATCTAAGTTCCCCGATCAGGGATTGAACCCAGGTCCTGGCAGTGAGAGCACGGAGTCCTAACCACTGGACCACGAGGGAATTCCCTGAGTTGGGATTTAAATCAGGCCGTGTTGTCAGTTTTTCTGCTCTCCTGCCCCTGCCCCATCCCCAACCCAGTAACTATGTAACAAGCACCTTTATACTACAGACTCAATCTTATAGCAGCCCGAAGAGGTAGAAAACAGGTCCCCAGTTTTTTCCAGGAGAGGCCTGAGTCTCAGGAGAGTAATTAATTTATCCAAGGTGAGCGAGCCAGGTAGAGGCAGAATTTCACCCAGTTCTGCCCACTACAAGCCCACGTTGTTTCCACAGGGCGGCTAGATTTTATCCTGGATACACGTGTACAAGTTGCAAGAGAACAAATGCTTGGAAACACACATAGTGTACGGAAGGATACAAGAAATCCTCTTCCCCAGGGACCACCATGGCTGCTAGTCTGGCATGAGTTCCTTCCTGGCAGGAGGGGCTACAGAATGGCAGGGCCCTGTGCAAAATTAAACTATGGGGCCCTGTGTTCAAAAAAGATGAAGAATTTCAAGATGCTGACAGCAGAGCATTAAACCAAGTGGAGCACGGAGCCTTTCTGCACATGGGGCTGTGAGCCACTGCATGGATCTCACACCCAGGAAGCCGGCTCTGCTTCCTGCTTTGCCTCTTAAATACACTCCTAAGGAGGTGCAGGCCTTTAGATATATACAAGAAGGGAATCTATGGTACATGTTACTCTGCAACCCGCTTTCCTCATTCATGAAGAATAACAAGCCATCCTACACACCAGCTCCTGTGCTAAGCACTTTCTATGCTTATCTCATTTTCAATGCTGTGAGGTAGGTATTACAGGATATAGAATAAACGATTGCTGTCCCCATTATACAGATGAGAGACTGGAGGCACAGGTCCAAGTGATTTGTCCAAGGTCACAGTGTAAGTGGAAGAGGGAGGATTCGCAGACAGGTGGTTGGATCTGGAGTTTGCCCACCTAACCGCTCCCTGATCATACCTGACGCATGGGCTCTGGGTCATTGTCTGATTTCCAGGTCAGCACGCACAGAGCTCTCTCTCCTTCCTTTTAGGAGCTGCCCGACACTCCGATGGACGGAAATGCGCCGTATTTATCTGATCAGCCCCCGACGACGGACATGCACGTTGCTCCAATTTTTTTTATTGACGTCGAGTTGATGTACAATATTGTGTTAGTTTCAGGTGTACAGCACAGCGATTCAGTTATATATATATTTAATATATATATTACATGTATTTTATATACATATATATATTCTTCTTCAGAGTCCCTTCCCTTATAGGTTATTACAAAATATAGTTTCCTGTGCTATACAGTAGGTCCTTGTTGGTTGTCTATTTTATATACAGTAGTGCATATACGTTAACCCTAACCTCTTAATTTATCCCTCCCCCTACCCCCCTGCTTCCAATTTCTTGATCATAAACCCAGCAGCGACCCTCCTTGGCCCCTACCTCTGCCAATTCCTGGAGCAAGACTGTTTCCACATTGTAGGCCAGGGGCTTGCGAGCTGAGCTGAGCCCCAGCCAGTGGGAATGTAAGGTCCTCAGCAGCACGGGATGGCAGTGTCGGGGAGATGTTTCAGTTGGAACGTCCAGGCTGAGAAGGAGCGAGCGGCGGGTCCAGGTGTGAAGAATGTCTTGGCAGGTGTTGCGGAAGCTTCAGGGCCCTCAGGGGGAGGCTGGCACAGGGGCCGGGGGCCGGCATGTGCCACGTGACAAAAATCACAGGGGCCCCGTCTCGGATGCTGAGTGGGTGAACCTGGGCTCAACTTCCTGCTCACCCTGAGGCTGCCCCAGCATCAATCCCCCATGATCCCTTGCAACCTGAGACACACACTGATAAACAGAAACCAGCCCCCAGTGTGGGGAGGGCAGCCTCTCATGGGGTAGGGAGGCCTCTGTATGAGTATCCTCTAGTTGCTGTAACAAGTTACAGCAAATTGAGTGGCTTCACACAACACACGTTTGTTGTCTTACAGGTCTGTGGGCCAAATGTGCGACATGGGTCTCCCTGGGCTACAGTCAAGGTTTTGAGAAGCTGTGTCGCTTCTGGAGGATCTAGGTGAGAATCTGCTTCCTCGCGTCTTCTTCCAACTCTGTTTGACTCTAACAGGTCCCGGGAATTAGGATATAGATTTCTTTGGGAGTCATTCTTCTGCAGGCCTCCATCTCCTTTTAATGAATCTCACCCACATGAAAAATTGGAACCACTTACCTGAGACACTGAAAGAGTTGTTTGTTTGTTTTTTTACAAGCCCTTCTTTTTTAAAAAAAAAATAAATAAACTTTTTTTTAAAAATAAACTTTTTAAAGATATAATTTATGTACTGCTAAGGACATCCATTTACAGTGTCCCATTGGCTGAGTTTTGGCAAACGTATTCACCCCAGAAACATTGTCTCTGTCAGGATGAAGAACATTCCCATCACCCCCAAAGATTCCTGGGGCCCCTCCATATCAATCCTTCCCTCCACTGCAGTCTCAGGCAGCCACTGATCTGTTCTGTTTTTAATCATCACTATGGATTAGTTTGCATTTCCCAGAATTTTACAAAAATGCGCTCATACTGTAGTATTGCTTTGTATCCAGCATCTTTCCCTTCACATAATGATTTTGATACTCATTCTTGTTTTTGGTTGTATCAGTAGTTCGTTCCTTTTTGCCAAGTACCATTCCATTTTGGGGATATGTCACATTTCGTTTATCCAGTCCTCTAGTAATGGATATTTGAGTTGTTTCTAGTTTTGTCTACTGTGAATAAAGCTGCTACGAAATTTCATGTACAAGTCTTTTTGTCACATATGTTTTCAATTCTCTTGGGTGTGTTTCTAGGAGTAGACTTGCTGGGTCATTTGGTGACTCTATGATTAACATTGAAACGTTTGAGGGTTCCAGTTTCTCCAAATTCTCATCCATACCTGTTACTGTGTGTCTTTTTTGCTACGGCCATCCTAGGTGTGACGTAAGATCTCGCTGTGGCTTGGATTTGCATTTCTCTAATGACTAAACGGGGGAGGGGTGAATGCCGATGGGCACAGGGTTTCTTTTTGGGATGATGAAAATGTTCTCTAATTAGATAGTGATGATACTTATACAATGCTGTGAATTTACTAAAAATCACTGAATTGTACACTTTAAGATGATGAATTTTATAGTATGTAAATTATGTCTCAATAAAGACATTATTTTTTTAAAAAATTTTTTTTTTTGCGGTACGCGGGCCTCTCACTGCTGTGGCCTCTCCCGTTGCGGAGCACAGGCTCTGGACGCGCAGGCTCAGCGGCCATGGCTCACGGACCCAGCCGCTCCGCGGCATGTGGGATCCCCCCGGACCGGGGCACGAACCCGCGTCCCCTGCATCGGCAGGCAGACTCTCAACCACTGCGCCACCAGGGAAGCCCAAGACATTATTAAAAATAGAAGACTAGTATATAGAGTATAGACAGAGTATATATCATAGACATTCATAAACTTTCAGTGATCTATAGGGTTTTTCCAATTATTAGACACAGCCCAATTCTAGGAACCAATAATGTCCTTAAAATGAGGCAGAGAAGCCCCTAGTTCCTTCATTCCCTACCCCAACTTGGACATATTCTGGTTCTCTGCACCAGACTCTGAAGAAAGGATCTCAGTTTGACAGCGTTTGGGCTACTGCAGTGATCCTCAATCTTGTGTCTACGTTAGAATAACCTGGGGAACTTTTAACTTTTTCAGCTTTATATTGAACTATGTCATCTGTATTAGTTTGCTACTGCTGCCATAACAAAATATCACTGACTGGGTCGCTTAAACAACAGAAATTTATTGTCTCACATTTCTGGAAGCTGGAAATCCAAGATCAAGGTGTCAGCAGGTTTGCTTTCTCCTGAGGTCTCTCTCCTTGGCTTGCAGACGACCACCTCCTTGCTGTGTCCCCACGTGGTCTTTCCTCTGTGCACATGCGTCCCTGGTGTCTTTCTCTCTTCTTAAAAGGACACCAGTCCTATTGGCTTAGGACTCTATTCTTATGACTTCATTTAACCTTAATTACCTCCTTAAAGGGGCTATCTCCAAATACAGTCACATCGAGGGTTAGGGCTCAACGTATGAATTTTAGGGGCACACAGTTCAGTCCACAACATCAATCATACAGGAAGCACAGAAATCCTGTGTACAGCTTGGTACGTTTTCACAAGCCACACCAATGGCATCCAGCTTAAGAAGTAGAACATTACAAGCACCCAGAGCCTCACCCCTCCAGGCCCCCTTCTAGGTACTTCCCATCCCTCATAAGAGTAACTGATACCAAGCCAAACTTGGGTCTGCTCACCCGACGCACAGGAAAGCCAGTCTACTGATTGTGCATTGTGGAGAAGGAAAATACAGCGTTTAGTGCAAGATGCCCAACATGCGGCCAAGCAAGGAGAACAGGCAGCTCGTGCTCAAAAGACCCGGACTCCCCAGTGGCTTTTGGGGAAGGGATTTTAAAGGCAAGGTGAGGGAGAAGGTCGCGGGGCGTCTGATCAGTTTGTGGACATTCTTCTGATTGGTTGGTGGTAAGGCAACCGGGTGGTATTTTGGGAGGCGGCATCATCACCCTTCTAGTTCCAACTGGTCTGGGGTCTACGTGTTGTGGTCAGCAAGAGGTTAACTTCTTCCACCTGGTGGGGGTCTTAGAATCCGCAAAACAGCTCAAAGGACATGGCTCATGATATTATCTACAGCCCTTGAGGAGGAACGGAAGGTCCTTGACTTTGTTTTACGGCTAAACTATTATTTTTTTGTCTTGCTTGACAGTTTTCTTTTGTTTCCGCATTTTCTCACTTCTCTGATTAAATCTGCTCTTTGGAACTCAGAGAAGACTTAGGAGGCTAAAGCTTTTATATAAACAAGAGGCCGGAGGGGGACACTGGGGTCTGTCCCCAGGAAGACCCCACAGGGTCCTGCTTAGTTTTATAACCACTATTGTGATTCTAACCTTATAGATTATTGTTGTCTGACTTTGAACTTTTTATATATGTATTCATTTGTGTCTATCTTCTTTCATTCAATGTTGTGTTATAAGTCCATCCATGTTGCATAGCAAAAATCTGCTCATTTCATTGCTGTGTCAATGTCCACATGTGTCAATGTCCACGTTTGCTGTAATTTTTTATCCATTCTACGGTAGATGGACGTTTGGTTCGTTTCCTGTTTTGGGTCCTGCGGTAACTGCAGGAGAGCAAATAGGGACTAAGCTAAATAAAGATCAACCTCTGAGAATCTAACAGGTGAAGGAATCAGATTTTTATTGAGCACCTACTATTGCCAAGCTTCTTCATATAGATTATTGCACTTGTTTATCTCTCCTTCCTCTGGGTCCCCAAGCTGCTTTGTTTGGAACTCTTGCGTTTATCTGTCTCCTTGTATTCCACCCCCCTCCCCCAAGCTCAGTTAGCTCATCAGGGGACTTCCCTGGTGGCCCAGTGGATAAGACTCTGCGCTCCCAATGCAGGGGGCCAGGGGTTCAGTCCCTGGTCAGGGAACTAGATCGCACATGCATGCCGCAACTAAGAGTTTGCATGCCACAACAAAGGAGCCCATGTCCCGCAACTAAGGAGCCCGCCTGCTGCAACTAAGACCCAGTGCAACCAAATAAGAAAAATAAATAAATAGGCTCATCAGAATCTTTGGGGGTGGGAGCCGTCATCAGCATTTTTAAAAGTTTTCCAGGGGATTCCAATATCCTGCCAAGGTTGAGAATCAGTGAGTTAGCCTCAAAATTTTAGGGCTATGTGTTAATAAGGCAGGGCAGTTCCAGCAGGCCTGTGGGCATCACTTCGGTGGCCTTGGTGAGCCCTGCGTCAGGTAGTGGGTTATAAACACCAGCCTGGGGCTTCCCTGGTGGCGCAGTGGTTGAGAGTCCGCCTGCCGATGCAGGGGACACGGGTTCGTGCCCCGGTCCGGGAAGATCCCACATGCCGCGGAGCGGCTGGGCCCGTGAGCCATGGCCGCTGAGCCTGCGCGTCCAGAGCCTGTGCTCCACAACGGGAGAGGCCACAACAGTGAGAGGCCCGCGTACCGCAAAAAACAAAAAAAAAAACAAAAAAAACAAAAAAAAAAAACCACCAGCCTGGGATCAGAAGGAAGATTGGGGGCCGTGGGGAGCAGGTGGTGCCTCCTGGAAATGCCCTCAGGATCCCTTCTCCTGGTAACAGACTATGAGCAACATCTTTGAAGCACCACAACCTTGGGCACTTGCTGGAAATGCAGATTCCTGGGTCCCTCCGAAGATCTAAGGTTCAGACTTTTAATGAGTCCCATGCACACAAAAGTTTGAAAACCACTGATTTAAAAAGTTGACAAGTTCAGGATCTGGAAGCCAGAGCATGCATAAGATCCCTGCTGATGTTCTGTGTTATCATGGGGAGAGGCAGTGCCTCAGTTTCCTCATCTGTAAAATGGGTCTTATGATCTCTAAGGTTGTTTCCTGCAAAAGGCTCTGGTCAAATTTGAACTGAGTCTGAATTAGTTAAAAGTTGAAAGCTTTTAAGTTGCCATCAAGTGCTATGCTGATACCTTTAAAAAGATACTAATTTCAAAAACTTAGCTGGTGTGTTTCTACTGATGAGTTAGGGACCAAGTGAAAGATTAGGGATGTTTATTAGGGGAAGAATGCATAAGAAAAATAACTAAAGCAACCGTCCCATTAAGCAGTATTATTGTAATGGCCAAGGATTCCCCCAAGTTCTGTAAATAAATTTTTTTAAATAAACTTTTTATTTTGGAACAATTTTATTTCTTTTAAATTAAAAAAATATTTGAAGTGAAGTACTTTAAAAGATTAATTAATTAATTAATTTAGTCTATGCCACATCTTAGTTGCGGCATGTAGGATCTTTATTGCGGCATGTGGGATCTTTTAGTTGTGGCATATGCACTTCTTAGTTGCGGCATGCTTGTGGGATCTAGTTCCCCGACCAGGGATCGAATCCTGCATTGGGAACGGAGAGTCTTACCCGCTGGACCGCCAGGGAAGTTCCTGGAACAATTTTAGATTTACAGAAACGATGGTACAGAGAGTTTCTGTATACCCCACATCTAGCTTCCCCTATTGCTAGCACCTTGCATAATTATGGTACAATCTTCACAACGAAAGAACTGATATCACTACTAGAAAAACTCTATAATAAGGTTTTGTTTTTAAATAGGTTAATATATTGGAGATCCATACCAATTCCATGTATTCTAGTGACTTTGTGGGGAAAAAATACAGCTGACAAGCAACTTCGGACTGGTTACTGCTTACTCAGCATGGAAGCAGAAAATGGGACCTGCTGATTTGGTCTCTTTCTACACTGCTCGGTTGTGCCTGCGGTCACTTGGGGCCATTTCCACCAGCCCTTCTATAAGGTCATCAGCTAATGCAGTTGGTGAATTGGCAGTGTGGAGTGAAGGGGCCAAATACAAGTGAAATATTCAATCCAACTCCCCCACCCTTTTTGCTATTTATAAGGTCAAAATAGAGATCCACGTCCCTCAGGCTCCACCACAGTGAATTTGGGAGCTGCAAGTTCATGACAAGCTGTCAGTGTCCCTGAAAACAGAAAACCAAATCTCTAGAAAAAATCCCAACTCAGCAAACCTCTCAGCAGCTGCAGGGAGGCCTCAAGGTCATAAAATGCCTTGACCAGTGATAGATGGCCGCCCCATACTAGGCCTGGCAATAAAATCAACTTCAGAAAACCGCAAACTTTTCCTTAAACCAATTAGTCTTCCTGCATTATGTCTACAGCAAGTTGAAAGGGGAAATCATGCATCTCCTCGCCGGAAGGCAGCACGAGCAGTTCTTGGGGAATGTGCTGGCGATCTGGTGGGCAGGTGAGAGCTATGCTATGTGGACTTGTGCTAATACGTATAATTTAGATGGATTAACTTGGAAAGGTCCACTAGTATTAAAAGGAAGAGTTCAGGTTGTTTAAAGAAATTCTATAAAGTGCACCAAGTGGCCCCAGCAGCGGTGCCCTGACACACAGGCTGCCCGATGCTAGCTAAGGTGCCACAGGCAGTGAGGAAACCCCTACGTATGTATTGTTATTAATTTCCACACACGATTCAAGCTAAGTAGCAAATCATTCAGCTAAGTAGAGGAAAACACCAAACACAGAAAATGCTGCTATGCTCATAAATCTTGGACTCAGATCTTGGTTCTCCAAAAATTGAACAACTTTTAGTTAAAAAAAAAAAAAAATCACCACCAGAAAACTCTTTCCACCTTCAGAATTGAGGGGAACAGTGAAAGGACCCCCGCAAAATTTTACCTGCACGTTTAGCCCTGGGTAGTTAGGCTACTTAATGCACTGAGTGGGGTAGGTAAACCCCCTGGGACTCACACCCAAAATTGCTTTCTGTGGGAATTCACTGGCAGTCCAGTGGTTAAGACTCCTGCACTTCCACTGCAGGGGGCACGGGTTCAATACCTGGTCAGGGAACTAAGATCCCACATGCCCCACCATGTGGCCAAAAACAAACAAACAAGACCCCCAAACAAAAACCAAACCAAAACAAAATTGCTTTGTTTAACCCCAAAAACATATAGTAGAAGTGTCACCATTTCTGCCCCAGGGGACTGTTTCTTTGACATTGCATATGATTTTCTGGGCAGCAAGGGCAGAGCCGAAACCCAGCATCCCAGTCGGTTTGATTTTTCCCCTTCAAATCCCAGGGCTTGGGCCCAGTGGGAGACTGTCCACTCTAAGCATGGTTACTTGTCCTTACTTGGTTTAGAAGGGAAAGGACAAATCTCCCCAGAGGCAGCTGCAGCTTCATCCCTGGTCCTGTCCAGGTCCAAAGCCAGCAGCTCTGCCCATCGCCGCTGCCCACGGTCTGCTCGTGCCCCTGAGGTAGGAGGTTCCATCCCTGGGGTAGTGGATGGAACAGCCAGAGCTCGTGTCCCCACCTCTGAGGTGCAGCCTCCGGGCTGGGTGGTGGACCTGTTGTCCCTGTGAGGTCCCTCCCCACGGCCCCCAGATCCAGCCTGGCCCCTTTGCCTTTGTTGGGGTGAGGGCAGGTTGGCGGGGTCACACCAGCCCAGATATTCGCAAATGCCCATCTGCATCCTCCCCATGAAGACTCTGCCTGGACTTCCCTGGTGTCACAGTGGTTAAGAATCCGCCTGCCAATGCAGGGGACACAGGTTCGAGCCTGGGTCCGGGAAGATCCCACATGCCAGGGAGCAACTAAGCCCGTGCGCCACAACT
Source organism: Globicephala melas (assembly GCF_963455315.2). NCBI lineage: Eukaryota > Metazoa > Chordata > Mammalia > Artiodactyla > Delphinidae > Globicephala > Globicephala melas. The sequence continues at coordinate 180,654,943 of NC_083314.1, forward strand.
ACTGAGCCTGCGCTCTAGAGCGTGCGAGCCACAACTACTGAGCCCTCGCACCACAACTACTTAAGCCCGTGCGCCTAGAGCCCGTGCTCCACAGCAAGAGAAGCCACCGCAATGAGCAGCCCCTGCACCGCAACGAAGAGTAGCCCCCGCTCGCCGCAACTAGAGAAAGCCCGCGCGCAGCAACGAAGACCCAAAGCAGCCAAAATTAAATAAATACATAAATTTATTTTTAAAAAATGGAAAAAAAAAAAAGATTCTGCCTACCCCGACCCCCAGCCCAGCCTTAAACCACACAGGAGACCTCACCTCTGAGTGTGGGTGGCAGACACTTTCCTCCAGACGATCCAAGAAGACAAAACTCCTAAATCAGACCCATTCCCCAGTGACTCCCAGTACGAGGTTAGAGGTGGGCTTCTCTCCCGCACCTCCCGCAGCCTGGCTCTCACGGGGACCCTCTAGCATCCTGGTTCAGCTCAGAGAGGAGGGTCAGAGCTTGTGTCTCTCAAGCCTGAAGCGTCACCACACCTGCAGGACCCCTTCTCGACAGTGGCTTCTGCCACCTTCTGCCTTCACCTCCCCCCATCGTGAGCAGCCCTCCCCACCTACTCCAGGGTCATGGCTTCTTAGGTGGGAAGGGGCTTTGGATGTCTCCTGGCCTCTGTTGTCCTACCTGCCCTCCAGGTCCGTGAAAGACCCTCCAAAGGGGCTCTGAAGCCTAGCATCTGACACTCTCCCCCTGGCTTCAGGGAGCCCTAAGTGTGTGTCCTTCCCGACACCTCTCCTTGGAGTCGAGACCCGGACATACCTGCATGCTGGCAGCCTAATGGACATTTCATTCATTATTCATTCAGGCATCAACAGCTAATGAGCCTCAACTCCAAGCCAAGTTCTCTGCTCTCGTGGAAATTATGTTCTGCAGGGAGAGGCAGCCGAGGAAGTAATCTCAGTGGGCAACCACCACTTGTCACTCATGGAAGAAACCGTACGATATTGAGAGAAGAGGGGAAACCATTCAGAGCGGGCCTCTCAAGGAGGCCTTTTAGTGGGACCTGAAGCTGTGCAGTCAGAGGAGGAGAGCTCCAGGCAGGGGCACAGCTGCCTCCAAAGGACCCCATGCAAATGCCCAGCCTATGCTCTGCCCCTGCTACCACGCTAGTTTCCCTAGGTCGGGAGGGACCCCTTCAGCCAGCCAATTGTGCTCACTAAAAACCCAGGGGTCAACCTGGACACTCCTCTGCCCCTATCTCCAATCACCAAGTCCTGTGGGTTGCCCCTGGAACCTGACAGTGTCGCTCTGCCTCCATCCCATCCCAGCTGCCATTTTCTCTCTCCTGAACCATGTAGCAGCACCCCTCCCCACTCCCAATGGTGCCCTGGTTTCGTTCCTGTGCTCTTCCTACCCATACTCATTGTTCTGATAAATCATCTTTTAGAAATGCACGTTTGCTGGGACTTCCCTGGCGGTCCAGTGGTTAAGACTCCGTGCTCCCACTGCAGGGGGCACGGGTTCGATCCCTGGCCGGGGAACTAGGATCCTGCATACCGCGTGGCACGGCCAAAAAATTTAAAAAAAGCACATTTGCTCCTGTCCCTCCTTTGCTTATACTCGACACTGGCTTTCCCGTTGGTTTTAGGATGAAATCTGAAATCCCTCATGTGCCCCTCATGGCACCCTTGCGGGTGGCTTCTGCTCTCCTCCTGGGCTCACCTGGAGCTACTTGCACACTCTCTCCCTGGGTTCCTGCCGCACTAACCTTTCGATTCCTTGAAAGCCACCCCAGGGCCTTTGCATAAGCACTTACTCCCACTTACAGTGATACGTCTCATCTTGCCTTAAAGTTACATCTCCAACCTCAAGGGGCCGTGACCCATGACCTCACAGCTCTTTCAGGTGTGTAATTATGTACTGGGTACTTACCTAAGCCCACCCTCCTGCTCCAGGTAGGCTCTGGGGGGCAGGGGCATCTCTGTTCTGCCCACCTTGTAGCCCCAGTGCCTAGCACAGCCTGGCACATGCTAGGGGCACCACAATAATTATCGTGGAAATCTGGCTGGCAGTGGATGAAGATGCTGCAGAAATCCTGGATCTCTCGCCTCCCTCACTGTGATCCAGCTCGCTCTCACCTGCCAGACCCTTCGGGGACGGAGGGCAGCTTTCCCCACTTCTACCCCCTGCGGCAAAACGTCCCCAGAGCTGCTACCACAGAAAGCATTTTGCAGCAGTGGAGCCACTCCGGACCCCTCAAACATCCTCTAATGGGGGGCTTCTGACTCTGATCGCCCCTTAGACCCTTCTAAGGAGGTCATCATCTAGGTCCTTCAGCTCTTGTTGCACAGAGGGGTCCAGGCATCGCACGGTTGGTAAGGTAGCTAGTATGCTAGCAGCGATTTTCAAAACTTTTACTTTTTAATCTGCAGAACTTTTTTCTGACATACAACCCAAGTGGAGCCCAGCACTTGAAAACTGAGCTTCTCTGCCAGACATGGTGCTGGGCACCCTGCTTGCTGCCCTTCATCCTCCACCAAGTCCCTCCCTGGTGCCTGAGGTGCGGCGGGAACCATCTCTTTACAGATGTGACCAGAACTTCGATCTGATCTTTCCACCCCACCACATAAGTTGTCTGGTAACCAGGTGCAGATTTCCAAAGCAAAAGTCAGCTCCAGAGTTTTGAAAAAACAAACAAAAAACAACTCATCATTTTCTGTAGCTTTCTAGAATGCAACCAGGCAACGCATATAAAAAGCTTCAGAATCCTGAAAACCTTTGAATTATCCTAAGAAAAGTCTTCAGTACAGAAGACGTAGGTTCCTACCAGATGCTTACTGCTGTCCCAATTATAAAAGCAGGGAGAAATGATAAGCCTTCTAGATGCTCAGCTGTAAGGGAAGGTAAAATTACCTGCTTGTGCTGACGGGGAAGGCAGCCTTTAAGAGGGACGAGAAGTCACACTTGATATGGAAATAGGCCCATGATGGTGTAAAGTGAGAAGTAAAGTGACAAAATGTTGTGGACAGAAAGATCCCACTTTCGTAAAAGAAAAGAAAAAAAAAAGAAGATATGTATGTAGAAGAAAAGGGTAGATGCCAATACTTTAATTGTGGGATTATGAGTCTTTTTTTTTTTGCTCACTTGTGTTTCTAGATTTTCTACAATAAACGTATTTCCCTTTTATAAGAAAACAACAGGACTTCCTTGGTGGTCCAGTGGTTAAGAATCCGCCTTCCAATGCAGGGGAACACGGGTTTTGATCTCTGGTCGGAGAACTAAGATCCCACATGCCACGGGGCAACTAAGCCCGCACGCCGCAACTACTGAGCCCGCACGCCACAACTAGAGAGAAGCCCGCATGGCACAATGAAGAGCCCGCACGCTGCAACGGAAGATCCCGTGTGCCGCAACTAAGACCCAATGCAGCCAAATAAATAAATATTAAAAAAAAAAAGAAAAAAAAAACAGATGACATTAGTAAGATAATAACAGACACACCTAAAGGAAGAAATCCCTCACAGAAACAACTGTGTTTGAGCCTCCCCGCGGCCCCCTCAGCTGGGTTTCCTCTTCCCAGCACAGGGCTGGGTGTGAGCCCTGAGCAAGGGGACCCGCGTGATTTTTAAGGGAGCCTCTGGTTCTTCCTGGGCAGGCACCTCGCAGGCTCAACGGAGGACAGGGCTCCTAAGAAGTGGGCCCTTTGGCCCCCTGAGGTCACAGCCTCATGGGACATCACACCCCTGAGGTCAGTGAACTCAGGGTGTTTGTGGCTCCACCTGCAGGCAGCTTGGTCCTGCTGCCCCAGAAGGTCGGCTGTGACCTGAGTGCAGTCGGAGTGAGCAGTCCAGCCCCGTCCCTTCCCATCTGCCCCGCTGGCCTCAGGGAGCCAAGCACCCACCACCCACCCTCCCCATGGGTGCTGGGCCCGAACGAGGCCCTCTGCATCGTGTGGTGCTTTAATTATCCCCAGCTCAGCCCTGGATGGTGGGCTTGTTACTTCACAGCATCAAAATGAAGCCCATAAAAATGCAGACTCCGCAGTCACCAGGCAGCCTGGGCCCAGAACCTGTGCTGGGACGCTTAGGACGCTGGCCCGCTGGTTGGGACGGGATCTCGCAGAGACGGCTAAGCCCCTGCTCACGCCGTTTGGCCAGAGCCTCCCGTCTCTGCTCAGCAGACTCTGGTTCACCCTCCCGCCGCCCAGGCCCGTCCAGGCCCGTCCAGGCCGATAACGTCCTGTTCAAACCCTTCAGTCCTTCTGGGGACACTGCCACTCAGAACCCACCACCCCGGGCTCTGTATCCAAGAAACAAGCGAATGAAGTCACTTCCACGGCAGCCCGGGCTCCCCTGCCGCCGCCCCGGCCCCCAATCCGAGGCCTGGGCTGCCCAAAGAGAATAAAGACGAGACAGACTGAGGTATAGTTCAAAGGTTGGTATCTTTTTTGGTTTCCTTTTTTTTTTTTGCTTTTGTAAAGAAAAATAAGGTTGTGTTTTTTGTTTGAAAGAAAACGTAAGTCCGCCCTCTCCCCGCCCAGCCTCTCCCCTGCCCCTGAGGGGTGCTAGGACCACCGGCCCTGGGCAGGAGGGGCCAGGCGGGCCCAGGCGCGAGAGGAGGGGGCTGGGCACTCAGTCAGGGCTTCCTCAGAGCCAGAGAGGAAGGGTATTCGGGAATGGAATTTGGCTTGGTTAGGCAAACAGTAAAATTAAAAAACTCGACGGCCACGCCCACAGTACGAATGGAGGCCAAGAGGCACCACCTCCGAGTTGGAACCATCTCTGGCAGCTGGAGTCTGGGACGTGGCGTGGCCCCTGGCCCCCAATCCCCCTCGTTCTGGGGTGAGGGGTAGGGCAGGAAACAGTAGCTCTCAGGAGTGGGGGGATGTCAGAGCAACCTCCTTCCCCACATGGTAAAAAAAAATTACTAAAAAAGCACCCAAAGCTTAATAAAACTAAACCTCCCCGGCAGGGAGGACTGGGGGCATCCTGCTTCCCAGCAGAACGCCTTGCCTGGCAAAAATGTGTAAAAAAATAAAATTAAACTTTATCCCTGAATGACAGAGTGAAGGCCCTTCCCCTGCCGTCGCGAGCCTCCCCACACGAGTCTCAGAATTCACAGAGGCTGCTGCTTCCTCCTGAAGTGGCACGAACGCGTGCACTGACACACGCACGAGTGTGCACGCACACACGCACACACGCGCACACACACACACAGCCCCACACCTGCGTCCAGGGCCCAGGGCAGCGGGACGGGGATGCTGACACCCACAGGCAGTCTCTCATTCCTCACGGCATCTTGAGGGTCCCTGTGCCAGACTGAGACCCACCCTTCCTCTTCTCGGGGGCAGGATGGGACCCCAGTACAAGGGCAGGTGTAGGGGGCAGACCTGCCGTATCGGTCGGAAGGGCAGTGGCAGGACCAAGGGGCGTGGGGTAGGAAGCAGGCTGGCCACAGTGGCCTGGAGACAGAGATCGCGCTGAGCCCACCGCGACAGCAGAATGCTGAGGGTGGGCGTGAGGGTCCAGTCTCATCAGAGACCTGCAGGCTGAGGGGGTCAAACAAGGCCCCTGTGGACAGTGCATGAGGGAGGGGCCTGGAAACGGGGCGGGGCGGGCCCTGGGTAGTGCTCTCACGGCTGCAGGGCTGCTGCCAGGGAAGGTCACCAGAGGTAATAAAATGGGGACACAAGCAGGGAGAAGTGAGTCTGGGGGGTGGTGCTTACATGAGTCCAATTGGGCCCCTGAGACCCAGGAACTCTGAGGGGCCCTGGGCAGGAAACTCACCTGCCCGCCCAGGAGAGCCAGAGGGAAGGCGTCACCCACAGCCCACAGGAAGGGGCAGGACAACGGCAAAAGATGCCAGCCCTCAACGGGGCCTGCCAGGGGAGGTTTATCCTCCACCCGGCTGGAGACCTCCCCTCCCTCCTCCCCCAGGGAGCCTGAGGCGGCCCACGGGACAGAGGGGTACAGTACGAAGATGTAATCACAGCCCGCGGCTGCGGGCTCAGGGCCACAGCTCCTGATCCCGTCACAGCAGTCGTGGCGTTCCCGCCAGGCAGGGCTGGATGGTGGGGAGGGACCCCAGGGTCATGCAGCCCCTCGGGGACCCCTGGCTTCAGGATCAGAGCGTCAGCACCAAACACACAACTGATGTCAGCCAAAGAGGTGGGCGGGGAGGGCTGGGACCCCCAAGACCATGCCCAGCCCCGCAGTCTGTTAGGTGGGGAGAAGGCTTCCGGGAACAGGGCTCCCTCTGGCGAGGTCCAGGGCCCTGGAGAAAAGGGCGGAGGCGGCAGCCCCTCGAGGAGGGCTGAGGCCGGCAGTGGTGGAAGCGGCATGCACCTGGGCGCACCCTCCGAGATTCTCTGGGTGCCGGGAGGCTGCGGACCGCGGGTCAGCGCAGGCTCTGGTACAGGTAGGCCGAGGTGAAGAGGGCGTTGACAGTCAAGCTCACGGCCAGGAGGCCCCGGATCAGCGAGGGGGCTAAACGACCTTCCAGAGAGAAAACGAGAGACCTGTGAGCAATGTGGGGCTGAGGCCCCGCCCCCAGGGAGGCTCTCCTGGGCTGAGGCCCCGCCCCCAGGGGGGGTGCTCCTAGACTGAGGCCCCACCCCAGTTCTTTCGGGGCACCCAGACGCCTCTCCATCTGAAAAGACCCAGGAACGTGGGGTCACTTAGTTGGATTCTGACTCCTTTTTTTTTCGGCTGTGCCCCGCAGCTTGTGGGATGTTACTTCTCTGACCAGGTATTGAACCCGGGCCCTCAGCAGTGGAAGCGGAGTGCTGACCACTGGACCACCAGGGAATTCCCAAGTCCTGACTCCTTGAAGATGCCTCTCTTCCTGACCCTGTGCCACCAGGCAGGTCCCGGGCTAGGGTGGTACACACCTGCACCTTGCCATGGGGTACACCAGCTTTACAGACAGGACAGGACGAGTACCCTGCCCAGGCCTCAAAGGCGGTAAGCTGCTGACTGGGGTCCCCCACCCCAAGCTGATGCTGCTGGGTCACATCCCAGACCCCACCTGATTTGGGAGCAGCGCCCATTTCCAGGAAAATCCTGTCAACATACACGTCTCCCACCCACCTGGAGGGGGCACCAGGAGCCGACCGCTGGGCTTTACACTGAACTGGGATCTGACGTCACAGCCCGCCCCCATCCCACAAGCAGAGGAGCCAGGATTTGAACCCAGGCAACTCAGTGCCCTGCACAGCCTGCAGCCTCTGCACTGGCCCCAGGGCGCCCACGCTGACACCCTCCTGGGGAACTTTCTCCAAATGTGAAAGTGTTCTGCATCTGTTCTGTCCAGTCAAGCAGCCACAGGCCACACGCGGCAGTGGAGCGCCTGCAATGCGGCTGGTGCAGCTAAGCAAGTAGATTTTTATTGTTGTTACATTTTAACTGTTAGGTGTAAACAGCCGCCTGTGGCCAGAGGCTCCTGTAAGAGCGCAGATGCAGACCCTCATCTGAGTGGGGATGCTGCCACAGACGGGGGCCAGGAGGCCTCGGGTGGGCCGTCTCACCCTCTTCTGTCACCCAAGAGCCCTCGAGGGGCTGTTCTCGGACAGCTCTCAGGAGGCGGCTGCAGACCTGGAGACCCCGCGCTACCCTGCCCCCCTCCCGCACGTCACACGGGGTGCAGACCTCGCCAGGTGGGGGCCTCCTCCGCGCACCCTCTGGTGGTGGTGTCCACCACACAGGAGGACGACCGGGACGAGTCGTCCTCTTTCTTGATAGAGCGGCTGCTGCACGTGCTGCCCCCCTCCGGCGCTGACTTCATGTCTGCAGGGAGAAGGGGCGTTTCAGTGGGAGCTCATGGCTCACCCCCAGGGACAGACGCGGGGCAGCTCCACCTCCAATCCCAGGATGGTCCTCAGATGTGGCCGGCCAGCCAGCCCTGCCGGTCCCAACTTGCTCGGCCCGCCCCAGGCAGTGGGCAGTGGGAGGCCAGGTCCTCATTCAGGTCCTGTCTGTGTAGCTGCCATGAAGGGAGCTGGCTTTAGATCAGGAGCAACAAACTCAAACACCGCCAGGCGGTAGAAGACGACGGCCACAAGCGAGGCTGTGGAGGGGGCAGGTCGGTGGGGCAGGGAGTGGCAGAGGCTGGGGCGTGGGACCTCAGCCTGCCCTTCTACCTGTCTGGCCCAGCGTGGCCAGATCTTCTGATATAATACGAGACACAGGAAATCCACACATTCATGTGAAAGTTCTAGATTTTAAAGGTTGAGGCCTAATTTTAAAAATTCTAAAATGCTTTGCGGAAAAACTTCATTTGAGCAAAACAAAAACATCTGCAACCAGATGCGGCCTGATGCATTTCTGACCATCCCAAGGGACAGAGGAGCCTCCAGGTCAATTGCAAAAGAAGAAAATAAAATCAGCCAAAAAAGGGCAACGTCCTGGAGGGTTCAAGGTCACCAGAAGCCAGGTCAGCCAGGCCAGGGACTTGGGAGAGTGGCCACACAGTCAGATAAGAGCCAGGACAGGCCCCGTGTGACCTCTTGACGGTGTCCCCACCGCTGCACACTGACCAGAGGCCTCCCACGGCCCGCTGGGCTCTCCTGCCTCTGAGAGGGCGGTCAGAGGGCCGTACCCACGCTGTGCCTCGTGTCCCGCGCCGGCTGCCTCTGCGGGACGGCGGGCGGCTCGATGGTGAAGAGGCTGCCGTTGCGGGGCGAGTGTTCATCGGAGCTGCTGGGGGTGTTAGGGGCCTCCCCGGGGGGCGATGGGAACAGCAGCAGCTTCTGCCCCTTCAGGTTGAGCCGGGCAGGGCTGATGAGCGGCCTGCGGTGGCGCAGGGAGCCAGAGCTGGAAGCCACGGAGCCAGCCACGGAGGGCGCTGGGGAAGGGACGGGGGAGGAGGGGCAGCTCCCCGACAGCAGAGAGAAGTAATCTGGAGGGTGGGAGGGTGACAGAAACAAAGATGACAATATCGTGTCAACGTCTGCTCTGGTTATAGGACCGGCTGTGGTCCTGGGGCTCTTTCCTGTATTGACCCAGGGAGAAAGGCGAGGCTGGGCCTAGACTGGGGGGCAGAAGGGAGCCCTGCTGAGGACTGAGGTAGGAGGGGCCTGCACCCCACCAGGCACCCGAGAGAGGGGAGAGGATCCCGGAGCCTCAGCCATGCCCCCTCTGCCCCCTTCCCCCTGACTTCTATCCAAAGCCCCTGGTTCCTCCCTCAGCTGAGAGCAAGGCCTGGGGAGAAACCAACCCTGGAGACCTGAGGTCAGCGACCCTGAGCCCCGCTGACGCCGGCACCCCCAGTGCCGCCTCCCTCCGTCACCACTGTAAGGACAGCAGCATCGCAGCTGATCCTAGAAACTCTCACGCCCACTGCCCGGAAGAGGAGACTGAGGCACAGGGCGTGAAGCACTTGCCCAGGGCTGCACAGCTGGGAGGCACAGGGTTGGGGTTTGAACGTGACCCCCTCTGGGGGCCCGTCTGACCCCAAAGCTCACGCTCAATGCGGCTGCTGTCCCGCCCTGCACACGCTCTGGAAACGCCGGCCCATGCGCTGCCCTGCCTCAGGCGGCTTCCCGGTCACTCCTCTTGGCGTTCTGTCCTCCTCACCTGAAACCGGAACCTCTCTGGATCGGGACACCTGAGACGGTGGGCGGCTCCCACTGAACAGATACCCTGAGTCTGGAGAGGAAAGAGAAAGGCAACACAGGTCCCTGCGGAGACAGGGCCCCGGCTCCAGCCCCCTCCCCCCCTCGCTCTGCCAAGACCGTCACCGTGTGGAGTTTTCACGAGGGCACGTTCCCGCCTCGCGGATGAGGAGGCCGAAGCCCACAGCAGGCTGCACGGGAGGTCGCGTCCCGGTACCTGACCTGCGCCTCCTTTGCTTCAGCCGTTTGGAACCCTGCCCTGCTCCACTAACCCGTCGCCTGACCCCCCGCGCTGGGCCTTGGTGCGCAGAGCCCGCTGCCCCTCCCTCAGCCAAGTGCACCCCAAGGGCAGGGGCTCCATCTCACGAGCCCCTTGGTCCCCCAAGTGCCCTGCTGACAGCCGAGCGTGGAGAGAGCCGGCGGCCTCCACGCGCCCGCGTGGGGGCTGCTGCCCCACTGCCCCAAGGGCTCTGAGGGGTCCGTCGGCCACAGAGCCCCGCCTGCCCCTTCCACCCACCGGTCCGGGGACACAGACCCAGGTCAACCCCCAAGTGACTGTGTGAGGATGGCCACGTGGCCCAAGCACAGCCCGAGTCCTTTCGAGAACTGGGGAGGGGCCTTCCTGCTGGGGCTGAGCTGCAGGGACGCAGGGGTGAGGCCTGCAGCGAGAGGTGCAGAGGCCAGTAGAGCAGAGAGAGAGACGGGAAGACGGACCTGGTACTGCGCCCGCGCCCCGGACCACCAGGGCCTCCTGACACCTGAGCCAAGGACCCGCCCCAGCAACGGAGACTCCGGGATCCCACCTGAGACCAGCCTGCGTTCCACAGAACTGCTCTGCCACCCTCGGGGCAGGGGGCCTCCTGAGCCCTTGCCTCGGGCCTCCCAGGGCAACCCGGAGGCTGCCTGTTGACACAGAGAACACTCTTCTGGGGAAGGGCCCAGCTTCCGGGCCCTCCAGGTCCCTGGGTCCAGGGCATTCCATGTCCACTCTGCTCCCCTCCCCCTGGCTCCAGCTGCTGTTCACGGAGGGCCCGCAGAGGCCCTGTCCGTCAGCCCCAAGGCCTGAGCTGGGACTCGCCGGCCACGGGCTCAGGAACTCTGCTGAACAGCCATTTCCAGAGGAGGGCAGGCGGCAGCCACCCTCTGCCAGCAACACGGCTCACATTCGGTGACACAGAAGTCCCTGGAGTCCAGGTCTCCGTACGGCTCGGGGCTCTCACCCCTTCGATCCCAGCCTGAAGGCCTCAAACACTACCCACCGCTCAGCTCACGAGCTGTGTCCAGCGAGCCGTGTCTCCTGCACTGTGGCCCACCCTCTACCTACGAGGATGCTGGACTGCACACAGCAGACGCTGGGCGAGTCCCGGAGGGAAACAGGTCCAGAGGGGTGTCGGACTGGAGGGGGAGCCCCCTGCTTGGGGGAGCTGCTCAGGGGCTTAAGAGAGACACTGCACGTCAGCAAGCCCGGCTTAACCAAGATGCCGCCCACCTTCCTAGAGGCTGGATCCTGCCGCACAGCCCCGCACCCCAGGCCGCACCCCGAGGGTGAAGCAAACCCCGTGGGCACCGGGTGGCTTCCCAAGGTGAGGAGGGTCGTCACGGAAGACCCTGCTGGGGAAGGGGAGGGATGAGACAAAGCCTCCGGTGACAGGGACCAGGTGCTGGTCACTCCGGGGCTCCATAAATGTAGCAGACCTGAACCGAATCCCTGCCCTGTGGACCACACAGGAAGGCCAGGGGCAAAATTCCCAGTCCCCAGAGTCTCAGAACAACGGCAGTTAATAATAACGGTGAGAACGGTGATAAAAGACAGAACCCCACGGGAGGGGACACGGACCCACCGGCTGCCTAAGCACTTTAAATCCACCACCCGGTTTAACCCTCACGACCACCCATGGAGTGGGTTCCACCACTGGCCTCAATTTTGAGGGCAACTGAGGCTCAGCATGGTTAAGCCCCTTGGCTAAGGCAGCCCGTGAGTGGACACAGCAGGGTCTGAACCCAGTTCCGCCCGTCTCTAAGCAGAAGCACCACCACCCACCTCGGGCTCAGCCAGAGTCCCCGAGCCCGGCTGTCCCCAGCCCCGCGCTGCCCACCACGGCCCGAGCGCCACCTACCTGCTCGCGTCAGAGAGGGGATGGTTCCCAGTGAGAGGGCCCGGCTGAGGCGGCCGGGCAGCGAGGAGGGCGAGGCCCGGCGGGGAGACCGGAACAGCTGCTGGTTGGCAAGTGGCAGGAAGCCGGGCGGGGCGGGGATGAACAGAGCCGGCGAGGGGCCTGCAACGCCTCGGCAGGGGACGGCCAGGCTGGGGCCGGCGGGGAAGAGGCCGGCAGAGTCTCCCGGGAAGTACCTGCGAGAGAGAGCCCAGCGGGCATGGGAGAGGGGACTGGGTCAGCCCCGGGGGCCCCCGGAGCGGCCTCCGCACGGCGGGCCCCCTCCCCTCCCACGGTGCGAGGTGGGGCACGAGTCGGGGTCCCAGAGGAGGCGTGTGTTAGTTGCAGCAGAAAAGCAGTCCGACCACATTCACGCCATTAGGAGCGGGTGGCTGGGAGGCGCCAGCGTGACCCACCCCTCCCGGCATGCCCCCTCCGATCCCCTCAGCCTCACAGCAAACTAGGTCCACTACGAGTCTCGGTATTAAAGTGACACTGTCGCCCTCACCAGCCTCACGCCAACCCTTCACCTCGAAGCAAAAAACGCCCAGCCCTGCGCTGGCCGCTCAATTGGGCCGACGGCCTTGGGCTCCTCCGCGCCGCTACCCGCTTGGTGCCCAGAGCCTCCCGGCAGCGGCCGAGCTCGGGGAGCCCCTGCTCCCCAGGGCCCGACCCTGGGAGTCCTGCCGCTGCCCTCTGGTCTCAGACACTCCTCGAAAGCCCCTGGAAGAGCGGGGCGGAAGGCAGCCAAGCTTGGGAATCTCAGGGAAGAGGCTCTGGCCGGACACCAACTTGAACTTAGAAAGACCCGTAACGATCGCAAGGCTGCCCGAAAGACGGAAGGTGACAGTGTCTCTTTAACTCGAGAACGGTACAGATCACACGACAGGACCCGGTGGCCCCAAGCCAGAATGTCAACCATGCTTCTGATTAAGGCAACCGATTACAGAGGGGGAGGGACAGAGACAGTTAATACATGATTAGTCCGCCGTCTGGACGGAGCTGCGGGAGGTCCAGCCTTACCTCGGTCCCCAAGGGACAACTGAGCCCATGGATAATGTGCCGACGGACGGGCAGGCTGGCTCAGTCCCTGCAGCAGAGCCGGGGGGCTGCCTAAGGTACCCACCCCGTGCCCACCGCGACCTTGAGCTCGGGCACCGCTGGCCAATGTCTCCACGCCACTGATTTCCCTATTTCTCATCTCTTTAAACAAGTTTTATGAGGAAAGCGTGGGGTCAGCTGACGCCCTCCTGGAGAATCGCGTGGCCTCCTTAAAGCCTTCCAAAGCACCAGGAAACCACCTGGACTTCAGAACCAAAGCCGGGGCCCAGTGTCTGGGGGACACGGGGAAATCAAGCAAATCTACGGCAGAGCCTGGGCAACCTGGCTGGCCCCAGGCTGGACGCGCCTGCATTCCACCCGCTGACCCATCCTGCCTAAGCCTGTCTGACCCCTACACCTCCTTTCCCCCAAAACGCCTGCGGAAGGTTCTGCCTCTAAACACAAGATACGATTTTGTGCTGTCATTTTAGAATGACATACCGTTTGGCAGGACAGACGACCTTGAGGAGTGGCCTGCAAGGTGGGGGGACACTCAGCACGACAGTGAAGGGCGGTGAAGGTGCGCTGGGACCTTTGGCCAACTCGCTCCAATCACGCACAAAGCCCCGCCCCCTGCTGGGGCCTGCACCTCCCAGAGGACCCCGTCTGCCCTGTGCAGGAGCAGCCTGATGAGGGCGGGGCACGTGGGCCATGGGGGCGGGCACGCCCGGGCCCTTCCAGCGGGCGGCAGCGCGACTCTGCCTGCGCTGGGCTTCCTGTGCCGCCCCACCGGGCAGCCCACAGGCCAGGCCAGGCCGCGAGTCGGCCGAGGGCCACCTGCAGTAATCGGCAAGTAAGAGGAGAGGGTCCAAGTCAGGCTGCAGGTTTCAGAGGTGGCCAGCTGGGCCCAGGAGAAGCTGGGTCTTCTCAGCCCTTTCCTACGCTTCCCAGATCCTGCTCACACCTGGCGCTGCCCCAGAGCTTATAACCTGAGTCTCTCATCCGCCCGGTACAGGTGTCCCAATCTCTGATGCTACTAAAAATGGTGGCGCCGAGGGGGAGACGGTTCTGTGGTCTGACCCTCTCACCGGGACATGCAGTGGCATCACTCAACTAGCAGATCCTTGTGAAGCGCCAAGCGTGAGCCCTTGTCCTGGTTCCGCAGAAGACAGGCCCCAGGAGGCCCCTGTCAAAGGAGCCCCATCTCCGCCAGGCTCCCGAGCGCTGCACGGGGACCGACACTTCCTCTGGCGAGGCCCGCCCAGACCGCCTGTGCCTTCAAATCCCATCTCAGAGAGGCCCCGGCCCGGATCCAAGTCTGTGTGTCTGCCGGGACACAGGGGCTCCAGCGAGGGGGCAGGCGGCTGGCTGCACTGCCTCCCATCTGACACTGAGGGGGACCTTTGATTTTCCAAGCCAACCCCAGGCCAAGCCGGGAACAGGAGAGAGGACTGCATTTTAAGCAGCAGTTTATGGAGACGAGAAGCACGAGCCAGCAGGGCGCCCGAGGATGGTGGGCCCTGAGCCACTTGGTGCCCACGCTGCCAGCTCCCAAACCTGGCTCTGGTGGGCACCCCCGTCCCCCGAAGCCCCCGCCCCCAGCACAGAAGCCTCTGAAGGAACGTGAAAGAAAAAAACCAGAAAAGACGTGGTGCCTGACGCCCACCGGTCAAAGCAGGGCCCCGGAGGCATTTATTGAAAATACAGCATCAAAAACACTACATCTATGGCCGGGAGTTGCGGTTACAGTAATTGGAGGATCACTAGACAATCATCCACGTCTGCACAAGAGAGGACGGGACACTCGGTGACAGCTGCAGGCAGAAGGGACACGGGCCCCTCCCGGCAGGCTCCTGGGCACGCGTTACGAGTGAGCCTGCTCGGCCTGGGGCGGGGACCCCAGAGCTGGAGGGAGAAGACGGCCCCTTGATCCCAGATGGTGACTGTCGTCCCCAGCGGAGGGGAGAGAGGCCCCAAGCAGGGCCGACACGTTCCCAGGTAATAAGCCACGATCCCAGTGGTGCCCGCACTTCCTCAGCTGTCGCCAGTAATGTCGGAAGGTGCTGGAATATGCTCTATGTAATGAAACTTTAAGGGACAGGTGGGTGATTTTAAAACATCACACCAAACACTAAAGAGGCCAGGAAGCCTTCCTCGATGAGCTCCATCTCAGTGACATGAAGGTGTCTTTCCGTCCCCACTAGAGGGCAGGAGCGACATCTGCTCAGCAGGCTCCTGGCCAGCAAGAGAGCTGGTTAGGGTTGTTATAAATAATTTAACTTAAATACACACGTACACACAGATGTCCTGCTTCTACTCAACACCAAGAAAAACAGTAATTAGCATCGCGCTGCCAGCTTCCTTGAGAACGGGAGATTCCAGAGGGCAGGGCACGCACAGCCAACAGACACTGGCTCCCTGCCTGGCGCCCGCCGCGCCTTTTCCCCGAGGCCGGCGGCCGGCCAGCCCACTCCCCCTCTGCCTCGCCAGCGCCCTTCCATCTCACGCTCCACCCGGGCGCTCCCCACCCGGCCGGCGAGGGGTGAGTGGCGAGGGGTGGCCGCCTCGGAGCCCGAGAACCCGAGGACGGAGGGGCCTGGGCACGACTCCTGTTCCCCGGGGGCTCTGCGAGGGGCCTGAGCCGGGCACGCTCCACCTGCCCCTCAGGCTCAGCCAGCTGGCCGCCCTTTCCTGAGTGTGACCCGCACATGCGTGTGATCCGCTCTTGCCTTCCCTGGGCTCCCATGTGTACAGCGGAGGGGCTGGCACACTTGGGGCCACACCTGGAGGGGGCTCGTGCCTGCAGTGAGGAGTTGCAGGACCCAGGGCCCTGGAGGGGCGCACGGCCTTGGTCCAGCCTCCTGCCACGGCCCTGGGAGGGCAGCCCCCAGGCTGGGAACTGCCTCCAAACGTGGACGGCACGTCAGCCTCCAGAGCACATCCACACCAAGGTCAGCACTCAGGGGCCCTGGAGAGGGGTCCAGCTCTCCACCCACAGGCAGTAAATAGGCTGGCACAGCAGGGCCTGGCCCAGGGAGAGCGAGGCTGAAGGCCTGTGGGGTCTGCGGCTGCCCTACAGGGAAGTGGGAAGCAGGAGCTGTGGTGCCCTCCCTGAGGGGCTCTAGGGGCCAGGAGGAGGGCAGTGACAGGCCAGAGAGGGACAAGGTGACAATGACCTGGTGTCATGGGCCTGCGTGTCCCTTGGGCTCCTTACTCCAGGCTAACCTTGGGCAGTTGGGACATTTCCCAGGCATCATGCTGGAGGAAGGGGGTGAGAGGAGGAAACTGGGGACACCCCTGGTATGGGGGGAAGGGAACAGGGCCAACGAGAGCAGTTCAGGTCCCGCACTGCCTGCCAATCAGGGCCGCCTTGGCCCAGGAAGCCTGAACCCCAGTCCCTGCAGGGAATGAGTGGAGGGCTTGGCCATAACGGTTGGGGTCCTGCCTTTCGAGGGCAGAACCCAGGGGCTTCCCAGGAGAGTGGGCAGAGTGTGTGTGCCCAGGTTCTGCCTATCTGGCTCACAGTGGTGCCCAAAAGATAGAGGAGTAAAGGAGAGAGTATTTAGACCTTAGACCTCCCCCCAGCCTGGGCCAATTCTCACCACGGCCTGGCTGTTAAGATACCTGCTGACTACAGGAGAGGCAGGATTTCCTCCTGTCCACCTTGAGAAAGGCCTCCCCCCACACACTCATGGTCAAGGCCTGTCTGAGCCTAAGAACTGCACTCTCCATTCCTGGGGAAGGAGGCTGAGGGATAACAGGGTCTCAGAGCAGGGAACCCAGGGGGCAGCCCTGTCTCTTCCTGGTTTCACCAGCTCCACGGGGCTTACAGGGCAACGGGCAGGACCAAAGGGACAGACCAGAGAAGCGACGGTGGGACGAGGTAGGGGACTCTGCTCTGGCCCCGGCTCAGCACCACCTGCCCATGCCAAGCAGCCCACGTGGTCAGGCCATGCGGCCAGGGCCCACCCTGCAGCCACTACCACCAACCCATGTCAGGGGGCCCAGAGGCGGGGCAAGGTGAGAGGAGAAGCAGGCAGCAGGCCTGCAACCCTCTTCCCGTGGTGTCAGAGCCAGGAAAAGGGCTGTGGCCAGTGTGGGGTGCCTGGAGCTGCCAGCAGGAAGCCACGGGTCAGAGGCAGGCAGCATGGGCGCTGCCCGTGTTCCAGGCTCAGGACGGTGAGGGGGTCTTTGGCCAGAGAGGTGGAGGCAGTGAGCAGCTAGAGAGCACTCGGTGGGCTGGGGGCCTGGGCTGGGGAATGGCTTGGTGGAGCCAGAAAGGAAAGGGGGGCAGGCCTGACTCCTCGGGGAAGTGGAGGGGCTGGGCCAGGACCGGGGGCCCTAGGCTGGGCAGGGCCGGAAGTGAGGCAGGTAAGAAAGATGCAAGACAGAGGGGCACTGTCTGCGCTGCGGGCAAAGCCCTGGGCCTGTCCGTCCGTCTGTCCTCCCCCCGCAGTCACTGCTGCTTCTCTGACCTTCGGGGCCGGAATCTCCGTGGGCCCGTCGCCTTCCTCGTGGCCACGGCTGCTGTGAAGCCCACCAGGCAGCACAGGGACGTGGTGCTGAACTTGAGCGTGTCCAGCCAGCTGGGCGAGGCAGCCTGCAGGTACTGCTCGGCCAGGTGCAGCGCCAGCAGCAGGGCCCACAGGCCAGTGGAGAAGGCGTCGATCCTCCGGAGCCTGCGGGGAGAGCGGGAGTGAGGGCCCAGCGAGGCGG
This sequence comes from Globicephala melas, assembly GCF_963455315.2. Classification (NCBI taxonomy): domain Eukaryota; kingdom Metazoa; phylum Chordata; class Mammalia; order Artiodactyla; family Delphinidae; genus Globicephala; species Globicephala melas. Next base: position 180,672,449 of record NC_083314.1, read on the forward strand.
GATACGGCGACCCCTCCCACTCTGCCACCTTCATCCACCCCCAGCCCTGCTCAGAGGACAGAACCCAGGGCCATGAGGAGAGCGTGGGCCTCTGAATGCCGCTTCCAACAGTTACAGGCCGCATGACTCCGAGTCAGTGCTTCTCTGAGCCTCAGTGTTCTAGTCTGTACGATGGGGCTAAGAAACCTCCCTCAGAGTCACTGGGAGATGATGTGGACACCGTTCGGTACAGGGTCTGCAACCGCACGGGGAAGCAGAGCAAAGGCCCAAGGGCGCCCACTCGACCCTCCAACAGCCCGTGAGCCAGGTTATCGTCAGCCGACTGTGCAGATGAGGAGTCTGAGGTGGAGCAGCGAGGCGGTGTGGCCCCAGTGGCCCCTCAGAGCCCCGCCCCTCCAGCCTGGAGCTTTGCTCCCACCATGCCCCACCCGCCTGCCCCCCACGCACCTGAGGCGGCCGGCCAGCAGCATGGCCAGCAGGCAGGTGAGCAGGCCCAGCCCCACGACGCCCATCTGGTGGCTCTGCCCAAAGGCCCAGGCCTCGTGCAGCTTCTCCGCCGCATGCTTGGGCAGCAGGCCCAGCAGCTGCCGCCAGCCCTCGGCCCCAGGGGCTGTGCTGTTGTCAGGCGGGGCCGAGCCATTGCTACCAGGTGGCAGGGCCGGGGGCAGGGGCGCCCCCGGGGCAAAAGGGTTGCTGGTGCCGTACAGCGCGGTGGTCAGCAGGAAGGCGCAGGCCAGGAAGGCGAGGGCTCGGAGCACGATGACCTGGAGTGGGGCCTTCACCACGGACGAGCAGAAGCTCTGGGGGAGGGAGGGAGGGAGGGAGAGACTGGTCGGCAAGAGGGACAGAGCCACCGACACCCATCCTGGTGCCCACTCTGTGCACAGGGGTCTGGCCGGGGCCCACCTGCCGAAGAACCCACCAGTTCCTGATGATCAGAGACGCCCTAAATTCTCACACCCTCTTGGCTTTGTTTCTGGTTCACCACTGGGTCCCATTACTCTGTCTCACTTCTGGGCCGTCACCCCACTGCGAGCTCCTGTGTGGGGAAGAGCTGTGCTGCCACATTCTCTACAGAAATCCTTTTGAAGTGATGATGACCTCTTCTTTCAAGTACGTTTTTTTCAATCGTTTTCAAATTCTCATAAAAAATTCCTACTGTGGCTCTAACTGGAATTGTAATAAGTATACAGATAACTCTGGCCAAAATTAAGCTTAAAAAAACAGCAGTAAGTTGTTCAGTCTGGGAACACGGTGGAGAGGAGGAAAGCAAGGGTCAGAGCATCCCACTGTGCAAGTGGGCGTGTGGCTGGCGCGTGGCTGTGTGGTCGGGGGCCTGGCTGCAGACTGGAAACCACACACCAACCAGTCAGCGAGATGGCCACAACCAGAAGGCACCTCCGGGGACCCAGGGGGTGGGTGGGAGTTTCTTTGGGGAGGATGGATTTTACTTCTAAACCCACTTGCTACTTATATCACATTTTTTTAAGCCAGGATATTCCAGCATCTGAGTACAGTGATAAAAATTAACAATGGTTTTAGCCAGCCAGTCCTGGGCTCAAATCCTGGTGACACCACACACCAGGTACGTGGCCCTCTGCGAGTGACTTAACCTCCCCAAGTCTGGTTTCCGTGGCGCCTTGGAGAGCACCCACCACGAAGGCGCTGGGAGGAACCCACACAGGTGTTGGCAGGTGCCCAGGCTCAGCAGGGCAGCTCAGAAACCCCTGTCACGCACGCAAATAACTAACATTCTCCTTAGGACCCCTGCTCCGCTCCGTGTCTGGGGACAGGTTGGGATGTGGCCCCACGGGACAGTTGCTGCCCCAGGGAAAAGGGCCTCAGCTCTGCAGAGCTGCCCCCCAGTCACTGGCCCAGCCCTCTGGGAAGGGGTTTCCTGCACAGACCCCAGGGCTGGGATGCCTGGAGTGCCCCATGGACGCCCCTCGGACCTGCGTGTGCGTCTGGTCGGCCTCCCGGCGCTTGAACTGGTGGCTGAGCAGCAGGGCGCGCAGCTGGCGGTTCTGGTGCTTGATGTAGTGCTCGACGGCCGCCTGGCACGGCCGGCACAGCTTGTACATCTGCTCCAGGTGGTGCCGGTACACCTCGATCTCCTCGTCATATCTGCCCTGCGGAGGGAGACAGAGGCTCAGGGTCTCCAGGGGGCGACCGTGTGCAAGTCGTCCCCAATCTGCACCTGCTTCCCCCGCTGCCCAACAGGACAAACGGCTGGGAATAAGGGGCCCCCAGAGGCCGGGACACAGCAGGGCCCTCAGCTGACAGCAGACACTCCAGCCAATTCTGTCGCTCCGAAGGACGCACGTTGAGGCCAGAGTCTGGGACGTGGCCCCTGCTTCAGGCCCTGCTCCCGGACTCCAGAGCTCCAGGAAGGCAGGTGACCCACGGGGGAAGGTAGCTCTGGGCTGACACCACCTGGACGCGGGCAGATGGACAACCCAGAGGTGGGGCTGCCTCCGCCCTTAAGCCCAGTGGTCTAGAAGACACCGGAGAGCCCCTGGCCGGGCCAGGGCCCTAGCAGAAACCAAAGGGCCTTTACGTTTCAGGAACAGCCCAGGAGACTCGAGTCCCCTCCCACACCTCCTCCCCCAAGAGACGCAGCAACAGGCCCCTCCCTCCCTGCTTCCAGGGGAGGGCGGGAGGGTTATCAGTTTCATCTCTTGCTGGGACTGAATGTGCCAGAAGAGGTGCCCTGGCTGCCTCATCGCACATGCCTGCCCTTCTCTCTGCAGCCTCCCTGCCTCTCCCCTCCCAGCCCCAGCTCACCTCCATTTCCCTCCCTCCCCCACTCCCAGGCTGGGCCTTGGGAAAGTCAGTGTCTCTGGGCTTCAGCTGGGATTTTCTCCTGAGGTCACAGAACCCCCAGACTGGTTGAGGTGACACCAGCTAGATGACAAGGCTGCTGGGCTCCACGGTGGACCCGGGGGAGGCAAAGCCCTAACACCAAGCCTCTCGGCAGCACCTGTGTCCCCTCCTCTCCCACAAGCCGGGACATCGTCTACCAACTCCAGAGCAAACTGCCCGCCAGCCAGTGGCTAAGACTGACTCAGAGGGACACGGACAGGATGGTCCAACAGGGCCCCAAGCTGGAGCCCAAGGACCCTACCTCCCCCTACCCCGGGACAAAGCCCTCTGGGCTGGCAGGAGCTGGGCTTTCCACGATGCTCCCAGGCTTGGGGCCCCCAGAGCAGTGACACGAGACAGAAAGAGCGAGAAGCGAGTGGCAGCTGAGATGGACTAGATCACACACGCGGAACACAGGGCCAGCACGGGGCTGGGGTGAGGAGGGGCCTCCCCTCCACTGCTCGAACCCACAGCCCCTCCCACACCCGCTCACCTCGTCGCGCGGCGAGAAGGCGGCCAGTTGCTTGATCTTGGTGGTCTGGTGGTGACTGCACCGCCGGCACAGCAGCACCTGGCTGCTCACCCACTGCGGGGGCTGCATGGGGGCTCGGGGGCCGGGCGCCCCGCTCACCACGTGGTTCAGGTGCTCCAGGTACTGGGCGGGGATCGGCTTGTTGTAGTCGCCGTTCTGGGGGGGGAGGAGGACTTGAGTCAGGGGAGCCCCTCCCTACGGGCAAGAGCCTCCCCACGGGTTCGGGCCAGGCGCCGGACGGAGGGCCCGCGTGCCCGCACTCCACGGAAGTGGACCGCTAACACTCCCTTGCTCTACGTGCAACGCAGAAGCTCTTCTTCCAAAAACACTTCACGGGAACCCCCAACACAGGAGATACGCTGAGGGTGCAGCCTGGACCCCGCCCCTGCCCACACTCCCGCCTGGTGTCCCTCCTCAGGACCCAGCAGGGGCTGGCACAGGGGTCGGCCAACTCTGGCGGTGGGCTGGCTGCCCACGTCCGTGAGTAAAGCTTTCCTGGGCTTATTCACAGCCACATGCGCTCACACGTCTGTGGAGGCTCTGCAGTGCCGAGTGGTCACAAGAGACCGTGCGGCCTGCAAAGCCTGAACCCCTCACTGCCCGGCCCGCAGAGAGCCTGCTGACCCCGGCCTGGGGCAAGGCAGAGACTGGGCTTCAGAGCCAGAATGATCCGGGTCTGAACCCAAACCTGCCAGTTTCAGAGCTGGGACTTTGCCCAAGTCACCCTAGCTGCCCGAGCCTGTCTGCTCCTCCTCAAAGGAGGGGCCCAGGGTCAGGGCCCAGGGCCCGCAGGTCCTGGATGGGAGGGCCGCACCTCCTGGAAGCCGTTGTACTGTTCGCAGTGGGGGCAGTCCCAGCAGTTGCGGTTCCCATAGGGCACCACCGTGTCCTGGTTGCAGAACCAGCAGTTGACGACAGTGTGTGTCGGCTTCATCCTGTGGACGAGCAGAGTGGAATCAGCGGGAAGACCTCCGTACCCATGTGACAGGAGACCAGGGAGAGCATGTGGGAAGCGGGATGGGGACCCCAAGCTGGAGATGCAGGCAGGCGGAGGAGGACAGGACGCTGTGTGTCCAACGGCAGGACCTGGGCTTCTCCTTGGCCTCTGAGGCCAAGCCTCCCCCGAGCTGGAGAGGCACCAAGAACCCAGGGCCAGCCAGGCCACGGGGCCGACAGGGACCAGGCTCTAGGACCACCCTCCACCCCCCGCAAGGCCCGCAGACCTGGGCCTGTTCCCAGGATGCGGAAATGGTGCTCCCTGGGGAGTTTCCAGAGGGAAGGCACCTCCTGGGCTTCACAGAAGTCCCCAGGAGAGCGAGGGCCAAGGAGGCCAAGGGGTAGGGACTGCAGAAGGCTGCTCAGCCTGGGGCCACCCCTCCCCAGCAGGGGGACAGGACAGGCTGGCCACAGTGGCCCTTGCCAGCCACATGTGTGCTGACAGGTGGGGTGTGAAGGATAATCCCAGCCCAGACACCGACAGATCTGTGCTCTAGGGCCGTCCATCCATCTCCCTGGCTGTTGGGGGTGTGTGTGTCGAGGGGGTTGGGGAATGGACATGGCAACTACCAAGCAAACCCCTCTAGTCCCAAGAATCTAAAACAATGTGGGCGACAGGTGGCAGCTGCAAGCAGGACCCTCGGGTCCTGGCCTTGCCACTCCTGTCTCCCTACTCACCCCCAGAGTCCACCTCCAGCTCTGGGGGTGCCGCCTGGGCCTTCGCTGGGATGGGCAGCCATACCACACACGGACACCCCTACTGTCCACAGGACAGCACGGCCCCAACCTTCTGCGAGCCAGAGCCCCTGGCTCTGCCACCTTCTCCTCTCCCAGCCTCGGCCCGCATCTGCAAAGTGGGAGCGATCACAGAACCAGGGCATCTGCGTGTTACAAGGACCCAATGACACAAGACACGTAAAGGTGCTTCGCGACGCAGGGCGCTGGCTGTCACTACCCTGTCCCCGGGACTGTCAGGGGCCTGGAAGAAAGGCTGGCCCCCCGGGAAGCAGAGCTGCTGCTTCTGACACTGCTGATGCTTCCCGGCCTTGCCCTTCCACTGTCCGTGGGCAGGTTACTAGAGTTCTCCAAGCCTCAGTCTTCTCACCTGTCGACTGGGGACAAGACATGTCAAGTGTGGGAAGCGCTTACAGTGCCCAGCTAAATACCCATAAATGACAGCTTACATGGGGAGGGCAGGGGAGGGGAGGAGGAAGCCCGGACAGAGACAAGGACATGAAACCAGACCTCGCAGGGAAGGGTCCCAGGGTCCACAGAGGGCACCTGCAGCTCCAGTTCAGGCCAAGGGCCTCAGAATGGACGACAAGGGACCGCACGTCTTCAGCATCACTGAACCACAGGGCAAGGCCCAGAAACAGCAGCACTGGGCAGCGCGGCTCGTGGTCATGGTGTGGCCTTTGGGGAAAGTCCTTTCTTTATCTGGCCAAGGGGGATAATGATAATCTCTGCCCACAAAAGGCTGCCGAGGGGCTCGGACGGAAGGCACCTCCTGGGCTTCACAGAAGTCCCCACCCCAGGAGAGCAGCTGCCACCTGTCGCCCACATTGTTTTAGATCCTTGGGACTGGAGGTGTTTGCTTGGTAGTTGCCACGTCCATTCCCCAAATGAGGGAATTCAGGAAAGTGCTGAGCTGGGCAGGTGATCAGCGGAGGCATTTTGACAGCTTCACCGGGCTTCAGGCAAAGAGCAGTGGAAGGAGGCGGCTAGCGGTATGGGAACCTGCTCTGCTGAGAAGCCGGCACTTGGCTTTCTCTTTGTTAATCTGTACCTGCTTTACAGGCTTCTCTGTTAGAGTGCACAGTGCTGCGTCCAAAGGGGTGATGAGGCAGGCCGGAAAACCTCTCCCCTCTGCCCCCAGGTCCTGCTGTCCTCGTGATGGGTCCCTCTGCCCCCTTCACCCCAGAAGCTCACCGCACCACACCCCGCCTCTGGAAAGAAGCCAGCAGGAGAGCTGGCAGCCCACGAATAAAGAGAGATGGGAAGGGAATAAAGACGACCGGTGGCAGGCGAGCAGGAACTGAAGCTTTGGGCCAGGGGGCCAGGGGGCCAGGCACGAAGCCCCTCCCGCCCAGGAAGTCATCATTTCTACCCTGAACCTCCAGCTCTGTTGCTAGGGAAGTGAGCCTGGCCTGGAAGGAGGTGGCAGGAAGGGGAGGCTGGGGATACGTCCTGGTCCCTGGGCCAGCGGCTCTGGCTTGGTAATCCCTGCCCAGGGTTGGCGGGGTGAGGGTCCTCTCTCGCGGACAGGGCAGCTGCCTGCCACCTTGGCCAGATGGGGTCCCCGCGCCAGGAAGTCACCTCCCACAGCTCCCAAGGGGTGAGCCCTGAAAGCGCGTGCAGGCCTGTGAGCGGCAGACGGACCAGCAAAGCTACGGGGAGCTGGGTGTGAATGTCGGCTCCCCAAGCACCAGCGCCGCTGCCGCCTGCCGGAAGCGCCACGCGTCAGACACGTGGATGAAGTGACTCACATTCGCGGGCTGCGCTTGACGGCTGACCTCACAGCTCGTACGTACTGTCCCCACAGCCACGGCGCGGGCCTGGCCTATGGGCCTGCACCCACCTCTACCAGGCCTGACGCAGGAGCCCTTGGGTCAGCCTATTCTGCGCCCGCTTAGCCGGGGCTCTGCTGCTGCTCAGGGAAAAGGCCCTCCAGCCTGCTCCCCTCCTACCCCTCACCCGCTTCTCCCGCAAGCCAACAACCTCCATCCCCAGTGAGGCTCTGGGTCAAACCACTCTTCGTGGTGGACAAGATCTGAGGGGACAAGACAGAATGTCCCTGTGACACAGGCAGGAGCAAGTTAGGTGGGTCCAGGCCAGGCCACCTCAGGTGGAAGGCTGGGCCCCAGAGGGTGAGCGGCCGGGAGGGTCTGGAAGGTACTCACCCAGCTCCTGCTACCTGTGTGCTGAGCTCTCTCAGGCTCTGCGGGGGTTGGAGGAGGCCTGAGGCAGCCAAGGGCAGGATGGGCCCCTGGGGGGGAGCCAGGGGCAGCTGCATGCTCTCGAACCGTCCCTCCACAAGCCCCAAACCCACAATGGGGAAGAAAAGATGAACACAGGCCCCCAACAATGGTATCACCCCCTCGGCCCCACACACGGACAGCTAGTTACAACAGAGCTCATGCCCTGGCATCCCGCCGTGCCCTACAGGTCTGGTGGGAGCGGGGGGTGTCAGTTCTAGCCCACCACTGGCCCACCTCTCTGAGGGCTGCAGCTCCAGGCCCTCGGTCCAGGACCCTGCCAGGGGGTGGGCACCTGCTGTGAGCCCAGCACTGTGCCACATGGAAGAGACACTGATGGGGATCAGTCCCTGTTGGGGGGCTGGGGGGGGGGTGCTCAGAATCTGGGGGAGGCCCATGCGTCCACCAGTCTCTGCCAGGCCCTGAGAAGTTCCCCGAGAGGGTCTGGCACACAGCCTGTGACCCTGGGCACCACGTGCTGGCCTGGCGGGGTCTGGAAGATGGTCTCTGAGAGTCAGGTTGGTTCCCTTGGGGGCCGAGAGGTCAGCCTCCAGCAGGGCCCCGAGGGGATCCCAGGATAGGCTCATAGGCGAGGGGTCCTTGTCGGACCCCACACGGCTCCTCACTTGCTCCTCTGTGCCCTGAGTGTTGTCCGATCCACCAGAGAGAATCCAAGGAGCAGGCTCCTGGGCAGCGGGACAGCGGCACCAATGTGCAGCTCAGTGCCACCAGGACCCAGCGGGCCTCCAGCCGCCCGCGCCAGCCTCAAGGCGAATCACACTTAGGCCCACAGCAGTCCAGCCAACACCAAGACAGAAAGCCCGGATCCGCCCTCGGTGGACCACACCGGTCCCTCAGCACAGCGCCGGCTGGGCACACGCTGGATCGCAGGGAGGCAGAGATGAGCGAGGCTCTCCACTCCTGACCCGGACACAAGGACGAGAACAACGACCTCACAGGGCAGCTGGTGACAGGTGCAATAGGAGAGAGCCAACAAGTGGTGCATTTGCCGTCACCCTCAAGAACGGGTTTACCGGCCAGCAAGGCAAATGAGCAGGTGGCCCTCAAACAGATGGACTGCGGACAAGGGGGGCACCACCCGGCATGCGTGCGGAGAGCAGGGTCCCCCCAGCCAGAGTGCGCAGCACCAGGAGAGCCTGGCAAGAGGTGAGCGGGAACCAGGGACCCTGGACGCCAGGCCGAGGCTTAACTCTTTTACCTGGGAGGCTGCATCCTCTCTGTTCCCAAACACCAGAAAGTGGACAATCCGATAACCACCTACGGGGGCCTCCAGAGGTCTTGAGTAGGGATGTGATGGCAGGAGATGGATACGATGGCAAGCGGCAGAGCCTGGGGGTGGGAGTTTGGGTGGGGGAGGCACAGGAAGCCACCAAGACTTCCTGGGTACAGGGCGCGCCAGCCTGGGGAAGTGTAATTGGGGCTTCCACCTGGCCTCCTATGGGTGCAGAGTGACAGCCAAGTTGCTCAGTGAGGACCCAGAGCACGAGGCTTGGTTAGGAGCTGAAGGGCCAGAGTGAGGCAGGGCTCTGCCGTTTAGCAACTTGGTGTCATAGGGCAGGAAGCCCAATCTCCCTGGGCCTCTGTTTCCTCATCTGTAGAATGGGGCCAACAGCAGCTCCTGCCTCACGCCAGGTCATAACACACAGTCCGGTCAAGAGGACTCCGCGGGTGGGAAGCCAGGGTTGGCCCTGCCGGAGGCTCTGGGGACCGCAGCCCTTCAGAGAAGCAGGCTCTTCCCCCTGCTCCCCGGCCGATCCTCCGTCCAGGTCCCTCCATCGCTGTGCTGAGCCCCCAAACACCCAGCCGGCCAAGTCCATTTCCAGAAACAACTCTCCTCACATGCCCTCCCCAGGGTCATTCTAAACCCACGCTGTGGCCAAAGCCATTCCTCACTGTCACTGTTTCCCCCACAGAGGAGAAGGGCTCAGCCTGGTCTTGCTTCTGAATCGTGACAGTGGCTAATTTATGACCCCCAGACAAAAGCCAGCGCTCTGGTAGAATCTCAGAGCCTCCTGGGAAAGGGCTGGTCCTTCTCAATCAAAAGGTCCCAATGCCACACGACGACTCTGGTGTCACGCCACACTGGTACCCTCCTGGCTCCCCTCGAAGCAGCTCACCCAACACTGCACCAAGGCCTCAGACTCCTGTCTCCGGGAGCGGGAAAGCTGTGGCTGGCAGCCCAGGTGGGGAGACGGGACCCCCAGGAACAGCGGCAGCACAAGACGGGAGCTTGAGGCACAGTGAGCAAACCCAGTGCGAATCTAGCCACACCAACACAAGTGAGAGCTGCAAAGCCTGGACACAAGACCTGGCCCAGGCTCTGGTCCTTGGGCTGACATTCCCTGCCCCCGGTTAACTGGGAGGCAAACCGGGCTCTGGACACACCTCTGCCGTCGACACGCTCTGGGAATCTGAGCAACAGCAGGCGGCATGCACCTCTGCACCTCCGTTCCCTCGTGCATAAGATAACTGGTTTGAACCAGCTGGTCCGGCAAGCCCCTCCAGCTTCCAAATTTTGGGCAGAAGCTGGGACACGCAGAGCTGTGCGTTGTCAGGGACCCCTGAGGCCACCCCCTCCTCAGCCTGCCAGTCTGGCTCATCCTGCAGACACAGCTGATGTCCCTCCTACCCCTTCCTCCCCCAGGAAGCCTGTGACTCAGTCGCCCTCACTTCTTTTCCCTTTGGGTGAGAAGCAGTACACGGTGGTGGCTAAGGAAGAACAGACATGCCTTCCAGGTTCAAGTCCCAGCTCCCCCACTTGCTGCCGAGTGACCGTGGGCAAGTTCCTTCGCTTCTCCCACCTAAGAGCTGCGCTTCCACATCCCCTGCTGAAGCTACAAGCCCACCCATTCTGTCTCCAGAATGTTCTCACAACCCCACCTTTCTCCCCTATCCCCTGGGAAGGTGGATCAAGTGGGTTGACAGTGGGGCTGCCCCTGAGGTCCTCCTGAAGCAAGAGGCCATTAAGCTTTTATCCCTGACCATGGAGACCAGCTGTGCACAGTGGGGTCAGCATGATCTCGGAGCCAGGGTCGGGGGTGGGGAGCCGCCACTGAACCCGCTGGGCAGCCCAGCCCGGTTTAAACACCTCTGAAGTATGTCAGGCTTGCCTGCTCTTGGAGGCTGTGGAGCCCGGGGGTCAGGGATGCAGGCTCCAGGGTCAGGATACTTCAGCTCACACCCTGACTCGTCTAATTAATAACAATTTATGTAGCTCTTTTGTCCCTCAGCTTCTCTAGACAGAGCAGGGGTTGTGACTCTGAAATGGGCTTATGTGAGATTAGAACAACGCCCGAGACAGCGTATGCGGCTCAGAAACTACCGGTCGGTGTTCACGCGACCCAACGTGCCCCTGAGGACCAGGGATCGGGGCTCAAGACGGAAAGGAGCAAGGCCCGACCCCCGCTCGACGCTCCCGCAGGGTTTGGGGGCCCTGCAGACCCTGCAGCTGGGCCAGCGCAGATCTCCGCGGGGGAGGAAGTTCGTACGTCAAGCGCTGGCTGTCCCCGCCCGCCCCACATTCCTGGGGTCCCCCAACCCACTCCTCAGCCGCTTCCCGACTGGGGATCCCCAGTCCGGTTTTCCTTCCGGGGGCGGGGCGTGCACAGTGGGTCTCGGCGCGGGGACACACGGGCCGGGCCCCACCGCCGCGCCGCGGCCTCGCCGCGCTCACGGACAGCGAGGCGCGGGCGGCCCCGGAGCCGGCGGGCTTGGGAGGACAGCGGGCGGAGGGCGGGTGCGGGGGCAGGGGCGCGGGTGTGATACTAGCCGGCCGCGTGGGCCGCGCGCACTCACCTCCGTGCGATGCGGTAGAGCAGCACGCCGGCGGCGGCGCACGCCGTGACCCCCAGGCCGCCGGCCAGGCCGGCCGTTGGGTAGCGGGCCAGCAGCGCGCTCATTCCCTCCATGGCTCCTGGCGCGGGCGATGGGCTGTGGGCAGCGGCAGGCGGCAGGCGGTAGGCGGCGGCGGTGGCGCTGGCGGCTGGGCCGAGGGCCGCGGGCGGGACGCGGAGCGGCGGCGCGCGCCTCCTCCCGCCGTGACCTTCGCCGCTTTGTAGCCGGCGCGGGCCCGCCCCCTGACTCGGCGCGCTCCCGCCTCGCAGCCAATCGGAGCGTGGGGCGAGCCTGGTGGGCGGGGCGCCGGCGGAAGTCGCCGTACCGGCCAGAGCGCGCCCTCACGCGGCCGGAGGGGGGAGGTGGCGCGGGGCCCGGCCCGGCCCTTCTCCGCTCCCGCTTCGCTCGCCAGGCGCCCCAACTTCAGCATCCCGGGCTAATAAGTCTTTCCCCGGCTAGTCCTGTCTTCCCAACGCCTAGCCAAACCGGGCCTATGCGCGCGACGCTGTTTTACGGCAAGTCGGAGCTTCTTAAGCCGCTTCCACTGAAGCCACTCCAATGGTCAAAAAATTAGTTTGCAGAAACATGAACCCCGCCCACTCCTGCCATAGGGAGGAAGGTAACTAGATCATAGGACAGCCATGCTACGGAACGTAATTCAACTATTAGAATGTCAGAGCTATAGGTATTGGCCTAGAGGGATGAAACACTTAAAAAAAAAAAGCAACATGCACATTAATTTTGATAATACCTAAGTTTGAATAAACTCCTATAATATGTGTATGTTTATTGGAACAGACGATGGTTAACATTGAACTGCAAACAGCTACCTCGGGGGGGTGAAGATTCACTTCATGAAAGTGTTTTAGTATTATTGGTTTGTGCTAAATTACTTATATAACTTAAAAAAAAAAGAAGCTCAAGTTGGGAATATTTGTATTTAATTCCACAATATCTATTTCAGTGTTTCACAACTATTCGTGTTTTTTGAGGTCAACATTAGAATCCTTACCGTCCTGGACAGTGATGGGTGATTTAGCAGCAAACGTTTCCTGTTTCCTGTTGCTGGTTAATCTGTCCCACATCCTAGTCCTGTGCCTTCACCAGGAACTGCAGACAAGGGAGCAGGGCACGAAGCCTGGGCAGTGATGAGAGTCTGCCTGGACGCTCCACTTTCTTGTAAGTTAAGTGTCAGAGTAGAGGCTTTCCTTTGCTTCATTTCTGCTTTCACCACAAATGAATGAATAGCAGTGAAGCTTCCCTTCAAAATGTGAGGCGTTGTATTTAAGCACCGTTCTCTTTCCAAGGAAGATTGTCTGCAGAACGTCCCACTCAAAGGAAGGGCTCTGTGATCTATGTGGACAAAGAATGCACCCAACAGTTCTGTCCTGGGCATGGCTAGAAGCTCACCTTGACTGGGGTGGAATCGTAAGCCTTAAGTGAATGGAATGGAATGGTTTGCTGTACCTTAGCTTCAGAGTCAGATCATTGCGTAGGCTCGGATGCCCCTTCCACCTTACATTCATCTACTCAGCAAGCAGCACAAACCCATGATTGGTCCAGTTTACTACTTATCTCTGGCGAGCCAGGCAAGCCTCAGAGCCTCTCTCATTTGTAAAATGTGCATGATGGTAATACGTGCCTCACAAGTTTGTCAGAATTAATTTAAATGAGAAAGTAAGTAACACCTTGCACAGTGCATGGCACACACGGATAAGCAACGAGGGTTTAAAAAGTCTTATACGTATGACTACTGAAAAATGGTGAAATGTCAGTGACTAAGCTTGTGGAAAAGAGAGAAATCAATCATGGGATTTTTCCATTAACAGTTCAGTGATATATACCACTTTAAAATCCAGTAAGCCCCTTTATAGAGGAAGCATCACTTTCTTCCTGCTTGTTCTCTTCCTACTTCTGGTACTCAACGTTTCTTTCATTTCAATGCCCTGTTGCAGAAGCAGAGAACTAAATTATACCAGCTTAATATCAAACTTATTACCTCAAGAATGTATAAGTGAAAATTATTTCCAAATAATTCTCATACCCAACTAGTGAATATTAAGCAACCTAACTTTTGACCTTCATATTAGATAAAATCTTGAGGAAAAATTCAGGCTTTCGTATGAACATTAAAATAGGAAGGTGTTGCTAAGTGCCACTATTAACCAGTTAAGATGAGCTTCTGGAATAGAAATATCTTTGCTGTCACGCATCGTAGAATCACTGAAGTTTGACTAAAGTCATTTATTTTGACTTCCATTTAGTGTTGACAGTTGTAGCAAATTATGCTAGAGGGCTCAAAAACACCAACCAACCTCCTTTATGACCAAAGGTGAAGAGAATTAAACTCAATTGTATTTCAATTTGAAAATAACCTCTTCTCATTCCTACCAGAGTATCTGCCACTGAATCTGATGTGACAGTGCATCAGTGATTAGAATCAAGTATCTTTCTAGATATTCAGATTGAAAAATAACCTTAATGTACAGTATATGCAAATTCCAGTGAAAGAGTTCATGGGAAGACCATCTATCTTACCTGCCTTCTGTCTTATTATCTTTCTGTCCTTTATTAAATTTCCTTTAAAAATGAGGGGGGGTTTAAAACTCTGGTGATTTCTCATTTCTAGGATTTTAACTTTTTAACCTTAAATTCTAGGGTATTTAAACAACACCAATGCCTCCTGTCAGAATAAAAGAGCACTCCCCTAGGGGTGGGCAGTCAACCGTGCTCCTTGCCCCTCTTCTCCAGTGGTGGAGCCCCGAGAACAGGGCTGCAGACGCGCCACGTTCCACACTTACAGCTGACTCGGGAGGCTGCCCTCTGACACTCTCACAAGGGACCTGGGCTTGACTAGGCTGAACTGGGGCAAGTACATCCAGGGCCAAGGTAATTGGTAAACCATTCTTTGAAACTCTTGCCTTTGGGCTTCCCTGGTGGCGCAGTGGTTCAGAGTCCGCCTGCTGATGCAGGGGACACGGGTTCATGTCCCGGTCCGGGAGGATCCCACATGCCGTGGAGCGGCTGGGCCTGTGAGCCATGGCTGCTGAGCCTGTGCTCCGCAACGGGAGAGGCCACAACAGTGAGAGGCCCGCGTAACGCAAAACAAACAAACAAAACTCTTGCCTTTGGTTCAAACTGGGGATAGAGGATAACTTCTGGAAAACGTTTATAGTTTAAAATATTTAGTGTCAGGAAGCTGTACTTATTTTTTTAAACTCAGCAGCCGGAGAGCTTAAATGATCAATCTGTGGGAGGTTTCTGGAGACTAGCTGGGGAGTCTGTCCTGGTCTGCCCTGTGCCATCAAGACGTGGCGCTTCCTACCGGTCCCGCAGTGCAGGATCTTAGTCAGACTAGAAAACAACTGTACCTTGAGTTGATAGTTTTTCTCTGCGTTTCTAGGCTTATGCTTCACTGAAGTCCTTAGCTACAGTTTACCCTATGGGCGGACATAAAAGAGGACACAAAACAAATTTATACTTAAATACCATGATTTAATTTACTGGTGCTTTATCCTGAATTCTCTTAAGTTAAAACAAAACAAAACAAAAACAACCAAAAGTTATAATTAACTGTTAACGTTAATGAAAATAAACCTTCCAGAAAGCATGAATCCAAAAGGAAATGTCCAACAGGTGACACAAGCCAGATATTCTACGGCCTTTCCTGTTTCGGTCTCAAACATTCTACACATCAATGGAAAAAAAAAAATTCTCTAGAGTTTCTCAGTTTTATTCTTCTAGACCACAATTTTATGGTCTGTTACTGAGCATGGTCTTCTAACAGGTACACAATTAACTCATAGGTAGACAACACAATGGCAGTATTTGGTATCTGCCGGATGAGCTGGGCAAAGAGTCCTCTATAAAAGGCCAGGTAGCCTTCTTCCCGGAAGACCAGCCGAGCAGTCTGGACAAAAGACTTGTACTTGGTGCCCTCCTCCCGGAGCCGTGTCCTTATGACTTCTGCAGAGAGAAACACACATTTCAGGCTACAGATGAACTGTACTTCCAAGCAACATGTGCAGAGAACGCGAAGCACACAGCTTTACAAACGTTCACGTACAGCTATGGCTCTTCGCCACCTCAGCTCTATTTGGTTGGGGTAGTCACAGAGAGACAATGAAAAGTTCTTCTCAGAACATTTTCTAACTCTGGGAATTGGTCAATTAGGGAATTGGTCAATTGTCCCAAGACTGATGTATACATACAAAAGCACCAAATAACTTCTAGGGGTTTAAAAAATAAGCTTAGTTTGAATGGGACTCAATTTTAAGATAGTTTACAGTTTTCTACTCTCAGTGAAGTAAACACTGTCATTTCCCTGGAGGTGTGTTTGTATCACGTATGGTGACATCTCCAACAAAACTTTCTTTCCATGTACTCCCCAACTTTCTCCTCCTGCCAGGATCCTTCTCCACTCCGTCCAGCCTCCTCCTTTTTCATACCCTTGCCCACCTGGCCCTGCCTCACCCTGGCACCCACAGCATGACACCTGTGACTGCCTGTCAAGCGGACTTCAGGGCACGTGACCCGGGAAGCACCAACCCCCTCTCTGCAAGCCCGTGGGGCTGCTCGGTGCCCCAGCACACGACGGGGACTCAATGACCTGTGAGAAGTTGACCATGTGCATTTGTCACAGCTGACAGTGCAGCGGGTGTTTGAAAACAAAACCTGTTTTTCATGGCACAATAAAATAAGCTGTTTTCTTTCTTTTAAAAGTAGTTCAGTAGAACATTAGGTCTATTATTAATCCCTTAAAAAGTAAATGTACCCAAAGTAGTTTTCCTCAGCACTCCATTCAAAATGGAGGCTGAAATTTTTTTTAAAGCTTGGCTCCTACATCATTTTTTTAAATTGAGGAATTTTAAATAAAATCCAGATTTTTGGCTTCTTTGGAAACATCAGAAGTTCCACAACCCAGGGCCCACATTCCACACAGCCAAGTTTTGGCCACAATCTGCCGCAGCCAAGTAAAGCGGAGCTCCCACTGCCCGCGTGAGCTGCATACGTGAGCTGAAGCCAGCCGAGCTGGGCTCAGCTACCCTGTCACCTGCAGGTGCTTGCACGTCCACCTGAGCTACGGAGGTCTGGATACACTGACACAAACTGATGGCTATTTTCCTGCTCCGGAAGGAAAAGCAAAACCTACCATGGGGGTAAGCGACACAGGAAGCACAGCCCTTGGAGAGAGCAGCAGCTGCCATAAGTCCAAAAAAGTTTGTGGAGTTTTTCTCAGTCCCATTTGTAGAAGAGGCTAAGGGAGCTTCTTTCAGATACTTCTTCAAATTTTCATAAATAGCAAAACAGATGATGGTTTCTGAAATTCCAGCGTACGAGGCAGTTAGTCCCCTGTAGAAACCACGAATGCCTTCCGTCTGGTAAACATAGCGAGCACACTGGAGCGTGTTCATCTGCTTGGAGCCTCTCACTCTGCACAAAGGAGACCAACGAGATGCCGTTACGACACCACGCTCAGGAGCCCGCCTGCTCAGGAGCCCGCCTGCTGCACCGAGTCACAAAGATTAGCTAAAGAGAAATTGCATGGTGGGTGCCACAGTCTTCCCTGGTCTGTGGTTGGCTGAGCCCAGCCTGCTGTGAGGCCAGGCCCATCAGCCGGGACACCCGACAGGCCCACAGGATGGGACATGCACCTGTACTGGGTCACAGACTCGTGCTCAGGGTCTTCGATCTACTTTTGGAAAGAGCTATATGGAAGGTGTTCATCACAGAGGAAAATACGACTGCAACAGAATCAAAACAATCCCAACGTCTACACATGGGGATAGATACGTAAACCGTGGTACATATACTAGATTAAAACAGTTGTGAAGGCAGTCAGATGTGGGGAAGTGCTGGACAAAATTACACGTAAAGTATAATTGCGATTACTGTACACATATGCTTTAAGAAAATACTGAAGGAAAAACTCCCCAACATTCCGACAGGGTGGTGAGTGTGAGTATTCTTTCTTATCGTTCTAGTCTCCAAAGGGTGTATTTTGATTCCATTATTTCTACATTTGTAAAATTATAAACAGAATAGACTCTACAATAACTAAAAAGCCTCCGGCCTGGATGCTCCTACCCCATGACAGGAAGTTTTCATAAACCGCCGGGATACAAACAGAATCCCAGGACTGGACAGTGTTCACACTGGGCGCACGTGGGAGGCCCCCTGTGGGGCAGCAGACCAGTGTCCTGGGCCCCCCAGCCCCACCCCCTACCTGGTGTGACCTTTGTGACACAAACGCCAAGCACCTCGCTCCCCTGCTTAACACCCTGTTGGGCAGGGCTCCTCGACCTTGGCACTATAGGTATTTGGGGCCAGGTAATTCTCCGCTGGGGGCGGGCCTATGCCTCGTAGAATATCTAGCAGCAGCCCCGGCCACCACCCACTAGATGCCACCTAAGTCGCGAGAGAGAAAGACATCTCCAGACATTGCCAAATATCCTCTAACGGAGGACAGAAAGGCCCCCTGAACCACTACTGCCTCAAAATAAAGCCGAGTCCAAACGCCCATTCCTCCCCAGGGCTTTTAAGGATGTGGCCCTCTCTTTTGGCTTCTCCCGTCTTATCTCCCTGCACCTCCCTCCTTCTCCAGCATATCTGCATGCAGGACACACCCCTTCTTTCTGCTGCTCGGAATGAACAATGCTTTCTTGCCTTCAGATTTTCTGCACAGCAGATTCCCTGCCTGAGACACCTTCACACCCGCCGCTGCCCACCGGTTATCCTGTAGATGGGAGGGTGGATGCCACAAGAGCCCCTCCCTGGCTGCACGTCCTGCCCAGACTGCATTAAGGACCCTCCAGGGTCCTGGAGCACCTCAGGTCTCTTATCGCACCAGCCTAGAATTCTCTTTTATTTTCTGTGAAGCTGTGAGCTTCTGGAAGGCAAGGCCCATGTCTTATTCCCTGCTGTTTCTGCTGTGACTAGTTGCACAGGAAGCATGCAACAAATACTCATTGTTGAGGGCTATGTTAACAGAGCCCACACAAACACGGCTTTCAAATGTCCTAAGCACGGGTCATTTCCAGCCAGATTTAAAAGAATGCGTATAAAGGAAGGCTCTCAGCTGACTCATGCATTTATCCGCTGCTAAACAGAAGTGACATTAGGACACTGTATGCACACCTGGAACTGGGAGCGATTGCCGAAGGTTTCCAGGAGAGGACACTGGTCTGCAGCTTGCAGGACAAGGTGTTCTTGAGGGACAAGAAGGGGAAACGGGATTCCTGGTGAGGGGACGGCAGATTCAGGGAGATGGAAGCATGAGAGCACATGACACTTTTAGAAAATCGCAAAGGACCTTGAATGTTAAGCTGAGGAGTGAGGATTTGACCCTAAGAGTAACTGACATTCATCGAAGGATTCTGAGCAAGCAATCTATTCAAAATGATTAGACCTGATGCATTTTAGAAGGTTCTTTCAGACAGAATGGATTAGGGGAAACACAGAATCAAAGACCAATTCAGAGGCTATGGGGGTCATTGAAGAGAAAAAACAAGCTAAGGCAGACCCCAGCTCCACTTCCAGGGGGCGCACTTGCTCGCTCTCTCCCCTGCTTTCTTTACTGGGTAGCTTAAGGTTAGACTGGACTAGCTGGAAGTTTCCAGCGCCCCACACAACGTTTCTAGGCAAACTAGTAACAGAAGGGCTCTTAGAATCCTATCACAAAGCATCATTTACCATCTTCACTAACTTGAAATTACAGTAGTTATGGGGCTGCTCTTTGATCTTGTTATTTAATGTGTTAAAGAATTATATTACTATATTGCAATTAAAAAAAAACCCACTGATAATTGTATTTCAATAATTGGTTTTCACTCTTTTAAAAATATTGTTCTAAAAAGCACCTGCAGCCTTCACCAGAGACTGCCAAGAGAACCCACAGCATGAAAAATCCCAAGAATCCCTGGCTAGTTTCAGCGCAGGAATCTCGGATATCTGAGGGCCTTGGAGATTAGAATGCCCCTTCTGAGACCAGGGGCGTTTGCTGTTCTGCCCTTCCTGGCATCTTCCCACTTGAAAGAGAGGCCACCTGGAGGAGAGCCCGCAGCACTCCAACTTGGGGGCGGTGGGGTCATCCAGGAGCAGAGACCCACCGACTACCCTGTAGATCAGGGGCCACAACTGAGCGAACTTCGACACCCCCTTGTGTGTTATTTCTGTTGGCCTTTGTCTCCCCACAAGGCTTGGCAGTATCAACCTCAAGACAAAAGGAGTTTCTACATATGCTTATATTCAGACAAAACAAGGATGGGGATGGCTAAGGACGATCTCACTCCACAGCTGGAACTGGTGGAAGAAAAAAAGCCCTAAGAATTCTTATATTAAGGAAGGAACAATTAACAACTTACTTCCGTTCTAGCTGCATCCGGGTTTTAACCATCCATATAGGATTCATTAAGGAATTTGTGACAAAAGCTGGAAGAAAAAAAGAATAGAAAATGTTATCAGTGAACAGAGTCAATGCTTATTAAAGCTGTCTATTCCATGTGATAAACTTTGAAATCAGGCTTTCAATGGCTTAATAATAAAAACGGATGGTAGGAAGCAGTTATATTTCCATACTACAGATGGAAGCTATAGTCCCCTAAAATGTAACATCTACTGGTATGTAGGACCTAACATAATATCTCTCTATTTTCTAGAGCCCTGTCTAGTCCATTCAGCCGCTAGGTGGTGCTGTTGATATTCCTGTTAATGTGGTTCCATTGGTAAATATATACGAAACTATTCTAAAACTCAATTGAAAGGTTCAGGTTCAGAAATAATTTGTTTTAAAAAGTTGCTGATCTTATCCAAAAGGGTACCTGATATATAACTTAAAATAGAAGAAACTAAATCTCCATTTACCTGAATCCAAACTTCAACATTTTAATACCTGACCATTTTAGGAAATCAAAGTTTTAAGACTGATCTGCCTATAGTAACCATTTTTAAAGTAAGCCTTCTCCATCTTAATATTGTTAATCATTCCAGACCAACCAAAAAAGCAGTATTGACCCGACACCTCCACAGCCTAAGTAGATTGATTAGATAATAGGACCCTAGATAGTGGTTTAAAAATCTCCCTCCACAGATGAACAACAAGGACCTACTGTACAGCACAGGGAACTATCTTCAATATCTTATAATAAACCATAATGGAAAAGAAACTGAAAAAGAATATATATGTGTGTGTGTATATACATAAGAAACTAATCACTCTGCTGTACACCTGAAACTAACAAAACTTTGTAAATCAACTATACTAGAATTATAAAAAAACCCAAAAAACTGAATGTTACCAGGAAGGAGGAAAAGAAACAAAACAAAAAACAACAGCAACATTAGCTCCTTAAAACAGCAAATTAAAGACTTCATTAAAAAAAAAAATCTCCCTCCAGGTCTGTTTTATTTACCAAGGTTCCTCTATGTTAATTTTGCAAAAGTTACAAAACTGGGGCACAGCCTTTCGCGTATGGCTAACTCCCTATCGGCCTTGGCAGTGAAGCCTGGCCTCCTCTGAACCCCACGCACTCCTCTCAGGCTCCGTATTCTGTAAAACACCTTTCTTGTTGTGAAGCAGCTCTGCTAATGTCATTTCCCATTTGGGGTCCAGAAATTATTATCCGTAACTACTCAGATGGATTACTAGTACTTTTATTTGGAGTAACAGGGACAAGACTGATACGTACAACTTGGAGGGTAGAAAGTTTTCATAAAATGCCAATTTAATTCTCTAAAACACCCTTCTATTTAAATAGACATAAAATTTCCATCGAAAAAGACACAGCCTTCTCTCAGCGATCGGCATGTCCATGGTTTTGCCAAGTATTTCCTGGGGAAAAAATCCTTCTGTGAATTTTCCATGGTAGGTGGGATGATTCCCTCAAAAAAGAACAGAAGCTACCTAATCTATCACTGATCCTACTGCAAGAATCCCGCTACAAGCCCTGAGCCCTCATCCAACTCTTAAGGACAGAAGTGCCAACTGTACTCAGGGTAGGCTAGACGCCGTCGGGAGCCACAGAAAAAGCAGCTCGAACTTTAGAAAATAATGTAATAAAAAGGCATGAAAACACATTAATATTCCTTTAAAAGATACATCACACTAACCAGTAGTATGCATGAGAACATGTCAATTTTGAGGGAGAATAAAAAGCTTCAGGGTAAAAGGAAACGGAAGCAAGTTACAAACCGCTCTCAAACAGTCATGTTTTATCACTTCTAACATAAAGCTTTAGGAAAATGATTTTAGATGCAAAAGAAGCAGAGACCTAATTTCTAATTCCTGGAGAAAGCTGTTTGGTACGACACATGCTTTAGGAAAGTGAGCAACTCATCTCCACTCACTACGGTAACATACCTGCAGAGCCAGCTGAGAAAATGTGCACAGTATTGCTATTAGGCACGAAAATGCCATTGAACTGCTCTTTGGCTTTGGAGTAGCATGCAAAGTACACAGCCCTGTTAGAACAAAGAGAGAATGCTATCAAGACATTGGTTCGACGCTATATAATATGTATGTCCTTCCACAACCCCTGAAAAATTTAGCAATATGGGAAAGAAGTTAACATGTAACCGAAAGCTTGACCTTATCTGTGCTAAAAACCAAAACCTGTTGCAGGCATCTTCAGGAAGCTCCTGATTGGCCCTCCAGAAAGTACTCAATGATGACGGGAGTGCCCAAAACAACTGAGGAAAATGAGGTTTTGGTAATATACATACAAAGTCCGTTTACAGTCTTCATCCTGGATGAATGCCAATCCTTTTAAGCACCAACATATACCACAACTGTTAAAATTTATAATACATTTCTAAAACATACCACACTTGTCCTGCCTTACACCAAAATGAGTATGTCAGATGTACTGTGAACTTTATTCCTGATGACTCAGGATCACATAGGAACATGTACGGTGGCACACGTGTTTTCATCAAGTGCACCCTCCACTGACGTGCTCCCAGCCCCAAAAAGGGACTGCTGGGGGTGGCGGGTGCCCCACCTTGGCTCTCCGGTCTTCTCTGCCTCTGTCTGCTTCCCCGCTTCTGTCTCCTCTCCTGTTGGGGCTGGAAGGCAGAGCCTGGCTGTGATTTTCCCTGCTTCTTCACCAGCAATGTCAGGGAAAATGCTTTTTTTCAGCTGGCCCATGGATCAATTACAGAATGTATTTTTCAACTTAGGATCCTGACTACATATCATGAATGTGTTATAAAACAGTCTTTCGTTTTTTTCTAGGTCCCAACTGTTCTAAATGGGTGTGGTGGCCAGGACTCTATATCAGATTGACAGGTGTTACCAAATTAGCACTGTCCACAAGTAGATCTGACTCCATTTAAAAACTTTACTACATATATGCAGTATGTTTGCCTTCTCTTAACAATGCATACCTCATATAACCTCACAAACTAGTATTTTCTATATTTTCAATAGATTATACACATAAGCTACAGAATTCCAAAGGAACAAAAGGATTTAATAAGAATCTGCATTTTTTATTGGCGTATAATTGCTTTACAATGTTGTGTTAGTTTCTGCTGTACAATGAAGTAAATCAGCTATATGTATACCTATATCCCCTCCCTCTTGGACCTCTGCATTTTTACAACATCCTCAGGAGATCTGCGTATAAACTGGAGCACTGATATACAAGTATTCTAGAAGCTTTTAGTCTTAACTTTGTATAAAACAAAATTCTCATTTTTGTTATAAAGATGAATTTTGCTTAAAGTCTATTCAAGTACTATGTGGATTCACATAAGTGACCCTTGTCACTGTGCTCCCCCTCCCAGGAGGTAATTTCTAGAAGCAGTTTCTTACCTACTTTTCACAGATAAGCTGCTATGCACACACACACACACACACACACACACACGCGCGCACACACACACGCAGAGACATTCACTTTCATATCCACACACGCCTATCCTCTGTATCAGCACTGTCGAAAAGAACTTTCTGCAGAGATGGAAATGTTCTATACCTATGTTCTCCAATGCAGGAGCCACTAGCTACATATGAATGCTAAGTAACTTGAAATGTGGCTGGTGAGACCAAGGAACTGAATTTTTAATTTTAATTGATTTAAGTAGCCCCACATGACCAGGGGCTACTGCATTGGGACAATGCAGCTTGATATATTCAAGTAAGCTTTAAAGAGAATTAAACCTTGTAACACAAATAAGAATGTTTTAAATAAAGTAAGCTTGGAAGCCGTTAAAATTGCTTTAGATCAGTGCTTCCAAGTGCATATGAATCACCTGTGGGTTTTGGCAGAATGCAAATTCTGATGCAGGTCTGGGGTGTGGTCTGAGATCGAGTAGTTTTAACAAGCTCCTAGGTGATGCCAATGCTGCTGACCACACGCCATCCTTAGAGTAGCAAACACTCAGAGAAGACACCACGTGACGGGAGCAGAATAATTCTCCACTTAAGAATAAAGTAACCAAGAATCTCTTTCTCACGCACACACTGAAAGACATGCCAACAGTTATCACTACTTCTATATGTCAGATGCACTTTGGCAAATCCCCCACAGAAAAAGAAACTAGACATCTAGCGGTATTGCCCCTCCAGTAAGAAAGGACTCAGGGTATTAGATACTGTATGCAGTGAGCTAGCTGAAAGATTAATGCTTACCTTGATGGTGCAACTCCAACCAAATTTGGACCCAAGCCTCTAAAAAGTGACTTTGGTCCTTCCTTCTCCAAGATCGACCTGAATAACGAGAAAAGATGTATCTTTAAAAACCTTAGGCAAGGCCTGTGCAAAATGATAAGGGTTCAGCCTTCACGTTAGCTCCCTGAATAAAGAACAGAATGTTTACAAAACCCCAGGGTCTTATCTGATTATATTACAATACAAAATCAGAAGACTGATGAATACTGCTTTCATTACTACAGTGAAAAAACATGCTTCAAAATCTCCCTTGTTCAGGCAGGAGCAAGGTGTTCAGGGTTTGCACTACCCACCGACATCCCAGGAAGGCAGAGAGCAGCAAAGGGTCTGATACAGGAAATGATGTCCTTGTTATGACAAGATTCACTGAGAAACAGGTTGAGAAATTTCTTCGGATGGTATTTCTTTTGGATTTATTCCTTATTTCTAACCTATCTTCTAGATCTTTACCCATTACAGGAGAGCCCTAAACAGGGAAATGAGGAACAGAAGAATCCAGTAACTTTCATGGGACGATGACTGCTCTTTAAAGCTAACGCTTAGTATCTCAGGTTCAAAGAGAATACTGTGCCTGCTTTTTCTTTAAAAACTTTTTTACTGTGGTACATAAATTTTTTACCATTTTCCATTTTTAAGTGTATAGTTCAGTGGCAATAAGTACATTCACACTGTTGCACAACCATCACCAGCATCCATCTCCAGAACTTTTTCATCTTCTCAAACAGATTCCAGAGATGGCCTCATCCACCAGAGGGCAGACAGCAGAAGCAAGAACTACAATTCTGCAGCCTGTGGAACAAAAACCACATTCAGAGAAAGACAGACAAGATGAAAAGGCAGAGGGCTAGGTACCAGATGAAGGAACAAGATAAAACCCCAGATAAACAACTAAACGAAGTGGAGATAGGCAACCTTCCAGAAAAAGAATTCAGAATAATGATAGTGAAGATGACCCAGGACCTCGGAAAAAGAATGGAGGCAAAGATCGAGAAGATGCAAGAAATGTTTAACAGAGACCTAAAAGAATTAAAGAACAAACAAACAGAGATGAACAATACAATAACTGAAATGAAAACTACACCAGAAGGAATCAATAGCAGAATAACTGAGGCAGAAGAACGGATAAGTGACCTGGAAGACAGAATGGTGGAACTAACTGCTGCAGAACAGAATAAAGAAAAAAGAATGAAAAGAAATAAAGACAGCCTAAGAGACCTCTGGGACAACATTAAACACACCAACATTCACATTATAGGGGTCCCAGAAGGAGAAGAGAGAGAGAAAGGACCGGAGAAAATATTTGAAGAGGTTATAGAGGAAAACTTCCCTAACATGGGCAAGGAAATAGCCACCCAAGTCCAGGAAGCGCAGAGAGTCCTATACAGGAGAAACCCAAGGAGAAACACGCTGAGACACATAGTAATCAAACTGGCAAAAATTAAAGAAAAATTATTGAAAGCAGCAAGGGAAAAACGCCAAATAACATACAAGGGAACTCTCGTAAGGTTAACAGCTGATTTCTCAGCAGAAACTCTACAAGCCAGATGGGAGTGGCATGACATATTTACAGTGATGAAAGGGAAGAACCTACCTACAACCAAGATTACTCTACCCGGCAAGGATCTCATTCAGATTTGATGGAGAAATCAAAAGCTTTACAGACAAGTAAAAGCTAAAAGAATTCAGCACCACCAAACCAGCTCTACAACAAATACTAAAGGAACTTCTCTAAGTGGGAAATACAAGAGAAGAAAAGGACCTACAAAAACAAACCCAAAACAGTTAAGAAAATGGTAATAGGAACATACATATCGATAATTACCTTAAACGTGAATGGATTAAATGCTCCAACCAAAAGACACAGGCTTGCTGAACGGATACAAAAACAAGACCCATATATATACTGTCTACAAGAGACCCACTTCAGACCTAGGGACACATACAGACTGAAGGTGAGGGGATGGAAAAAGATATTCCAAGCAAATGGAAATCAAAAGAAAGCTGGAGTAGCAATACTCATATCAGATAAAATAGTCTTTAAAATAAAGAATGTTACGAGAGACAAGGATCCCTACATAATGATCAAGGGGTCAATCCAAGAAGAAGATATAACAATTATAAATATATATGCACCCAACATAGGAGCACCTCAATACATAAGGCAACTGTTAACAGCTATAAAAGAGGAAATCAACAGTAACACAATAATAGTGGGGGACTTTAACACCTCACTTACATCAACGGTCAGATCACCCAAACAGAAAATAAATAAGGAAACACAAGCTTTCAATGACACAACAGACCAGATAGATTTAATTGATATTTATAGGACATTCCATCCCAAAACAGCAGATTACACTTTCTTCTCAAGTGCGCACAGAACATTCTCCAGGATCGATCACATCTTGGGTCACAAATCAAGCCTCAGTAAATTTAAGAAAATTGAAATCATATCAAGCATCTTTTCTGACTACAGTGCTATGAGATTAGAAATCAATTACAGGGAAAAAATGTAAAAAACACAAACACATGGAGGCTAAACAATATGTTACTAAATAACCAAGAGATCACTGAAGAAATCAAAGAGGAAATCAAAAAATACCTAGAGACAAATGACAATGAAAACACGACAATCCAAAACCTATGGGATGCAGCAAAAGCAGTTCTAAGAGGGAAGTTTATAGCAATGCAATCCTACCTCAAGAAACAACAAACATCTCAAATAAACAATCTAACCTTACACCTAAAGGAACTAGAGAAAGAACAAACAAAACCCAAAGTTAATAAATGGAAAGAAATCATAAAGATCAGAGTAGAAATAAATGAAATAAAAACAAAGAAAACAATAGCAAAGATCAATAAAACTAAAAGCTGGTTCTGAGAAGATAAACAAAATTGATAAACCATTAGCCAGACTCATCAAGAAAAAGAGGGAGAGGACTCAAATCAATAAAATTAGAAATGAAAAAGGAGAAGTTACAACATACACCACAGAAATACAAAGCATCCTAAGAGACTACTACAAGCAACTCTATGCCAATAAAATGGACAACCTGGAAGAAATGGACAAATTCTTAGAAAGGTATAACCGTTCAAGACTGAACCAGGAAGAAATAGAAAGTATGAACAGACCAATCACAAGTAATGAAATTGAAACTGTGATTAAAAATCTTCCAACAAACAAAAGTCCAGGACCAGATGGCTTCACAGGTAAATTCTATCAAACATTTAGAGAAGAGTTAACACCCATCCTTCTCAAACTCTTCCAAAAAATTGCAGAGGAAGGAACACTCCCAAACTCATTCTATGAGGCCACCATCACCCTGATACCAAAACCAGACAAAGATACTACAAAAAAATAAAATTACAGACCAAAATCACTGATGAATATAGATGCAAAAATCCTCAACAAAATACGAGCAAACAGAATCCAACAACACATTAAAAGGATCATACACCATGATCAAGTGGGATTTATCCCAGGGATGCAAGGATTCTTCAATATATGCAAATCAATCAATGTGAGACACCATATTAACAAAAGAAGAAGAAAAACCATATGATCATCTCAATAGATGCAGAAAAAGCTTCTGACAAAATTCAACACCCGTTTATGATAAAAACTCTCCAGAAAGTGGACATAGAGGGAACCTACCTCAACATAATAAAGGCCATATTTGACAAGCCCACAGCAAACATCATTCTCAATGGTGAAAAGCTGAAAGCATTTCCTCTAAGATCAGGAACAAGACAAGGATGTCCACTCTCACCACTATTATCCAACATAGTTTTGGAAGTCCTAGCCACGGCAATCAGAGAAGAAAAAGGAATACAAATTAGAAAAGAAGAAGTAAAACTGTCACTGTTTGCAGATGACATGACACTATACATAGAGAATCCTAAAGATGCCATCCGAAAACTACTAGAGCTAATCAATGAACTTGGTAAAGTTGCAGGATACAAAATTAATGCACAGAAATCTCTTGCATTCCTATACACTAACGATGAAAAATCTGAAAGAGAAATTAAGGAAACACTCCCATTTACCACTGCAACAAAAAGAATAAAATACCTAGGAATAAACCTACCTAGGGAGACAAAAGACCTGTATGCAGAAAACTATAAGACACTGATGAAAGAAATTAAAGATGATACCAACAGATGGAGAGATATACCATGTTCTTGGATTGGAAGAATCAATATTGTGAAAATGACTCTACTACCCAAAGCAGTCTACAGATTCAATGCAATCCCTGTCAAATTACCAATGGCATTTTTTACAGAACTAGAACAAAAAATCTTAAAATTTGTATGGAGACACGAAAGACCCCGAATAGCCAAAGCGGTCTTGAGGGAAAAAAACGGACCTGGAGGAATCAGACTCCCTGACCTCAGACTATACTACAAAGCTACAGTAATCAAGACAATATGGTACTGGCACAAAAACAGAAATATAGATCAATGGAACAGGATAGAAAGCCCAGAGATAAACCCATGCACCTGTGGTCAACTAATCTATCAAAGAAGGCAAGGATATACAATGGAGAAAAGACAGTCTCTTCAATAAGTGGTGCTGGGAAAACTGGACAGCCACATGTAAAAGAATGAAACTAGAACACTCCCTAACACCATACACAAAAATAAACTCAAAATGGATTAGAGACCTAAACGTAAGACTGGACACTATAAAACTCTTAGAAGAAAACAGGAAGAACACTCTTTGACATAAATCACAGCAAGATCTTTTTTGATCCACCTCCCAGAGTAATGGAAATAAAAACAAAAATAAACAAATGGGTCCTAATGAAATATAAGTTTTTGCATAGCAAAGGAAACTACAAACAAGATGAAAGGACAATCCTCAGAATGGGAGAAAATATTTGCAAATTACAGACAAAGGATTAATCTCCAAAATATATAAACAGCTCATGCAGCTCAATATTAAAAAAACAAACAACCCAATCAAAAAATGGGCAGAAGACCTAAATAGACATTTCTCCAAAGAAGACGTACAGATGGCCAAGAAGCATATGAAAAGCTGCTCAACATCACTAATTATTAGAGAAATGCAAATCAAAACTACAATGAGGTACCACCTCATACCAGTTAGAATGGGCATCATCAGAAAATCTACAAACAAATGCTGGAGAGGGTGTGGAGAAAAGGGAACCCTCTTTCACTGTTGGTGGGAATGTAAATTGATACAGCCACTATGGAGAACAGTATGGAGGTTCCTTAAAAAACTAAAAATAAAATTATCATATGACCCAGCAATCCCATTACTGGGCATATACCCAGAGAAAACCATAATTGAAAAAGACACATGCACCCCAATGTTCACTGCAGCACTATTTACAATAGCCAGGACATGGAAGCAACCTAAGTGTCCATCGACAGATGAATGGATAAAGATGTGGCACATACATACAATGGACTATTACTCAGCCATAAAAAGGAATGAAATTGGGTCATCTGTAGAGACATGGATGGATCTAGAGACTGTCATACAGAGTGAAGTAAGTCAGAAAGAGAAAAACCAATATCGTATATTAACGCATATATGTGGAACTTAGAAAAATGGTACAGATGAACTGGTTTGCAGGGCAGAAATTGAGACACAGATGTAGAGAACAAACGTATAGACACCAAGGGAGGAAAGTGGCGGGGGTGTGATGAATTGGGAGATTGGGATTGAGATGTACACACTAATATGTATAAAATGGATAACTAATAAGAACCTGCTGTATTAAAAAAATAAATAAAATAAAATTCAAACAGACTCCATACCCAGTAAACACTAACTCTCCATTCCCCCACCCCAGCCCTGGCAACCACCCTTCTATTTTCTGTCTCTATGAATCTGACTGCTCTAGGGATCTCATACAAGTAGAATCCTACAGTATCTGTCCTTTTCTGACTGGCTTCTTTCACTCAGCACAGTGTCATTAAGGTTCATCTATATTATAGCATGTGTCAGAATTTCCTTCTTTTTAAGGCTAAATTATAAGTCCATTATATGGATGCCCCACATGTTGTTCACCCTTGGGCTGCTTCTGCCTTTTGGCTACTATGAACGTGAGTGTCCAAGTATCTGTTCAGGTCCTGGGGCAACTAAGCTCATGCGCCACAACTACTGAGCTGGCGCGCCTCAACTAGAGAGCCTGCATGACACAAACTACAGAGCCCACATGCTCTGGAACCTGCGCGCCACAACTAGACAAGAGAAAACCCTCAAGCCACAACTAGAGAGAAGCCCGCACACTACAACAAACATCCGGCATGCCACAATTAAGACCCGACACAGCCAAAAAATAAATAAATAAATCTTAAAAAAAAAAGTAGGTTAAGTGAAAGGAGCTGGACACAAAAGGCCATATGCTGTATGATTTCATTTAGATGAAATATCCATGAGACAAATCTATATAGACAGAAGGAAGATTAGCAGTTGGTTGTCTAGGGCTGGAGTCCTAGGGATGGGGAGTGACTGCAAACAGGTTAGGGGATTCTTATAGTGGGGATGAAAACGTTCTAGAATTGTTGTGATGGGTGCACAAAACTCTGAACATACTACAACAGGAGAACTGTGTGCTCTAAGTGGGCACATTGTATGGCATGTAGATTACATCTTAATAAAGCAGTTAAACAAACAAAAAAAACCCAGAAAGCCTCACTGAAAAAGTTCTTGAAAACAGAAGACATATTTGTAGGAACAGAGTTTTAAAACAAAATTTAACCCTTGTGCTAAATCAATCGCTTAACAATAGATAGATGATAAAACTGGAATATAGACTGTAGTTAAAAAGCAGTACATCAATATTAAATTTCCTGAATTTGAAAACTGTACTGTGGTTTTAAGAGAATATCCTTTTTGTAGGAAATAAATGCTAAAGAATTAAGGGTAAAGGGACATAATGCAATGTAACCTATTTTCAAATGGTTCAGGAAAAAAAACCTGTATGTATATAGACCAAAAACAAATAAGCAAATGTGGCAAAATGTTAAAGACAAGTGACCTGAGGTAGAGTATATAAGCAAGTTATTTGTACTGTTCCTGTAACTTTTCTGTAAGTTAGAAATAATTAAAAAAAAAAAAAGTTCTTAAAAAAAAGCTATAGGTCATAGGTTATAAAAATACTGAACTCATGTTTGTAGCCCACAAAGCCACGAAACAAGGGTTGGGGTAAAGACAATTCGTGGGTTTCTGTAAACCTAACACTCCAAATGAAGGACACGGAGTTTCAGTGCATTTTCACACTGGCCAAAACCAAGCCATTTGGTCCTTAATACAGGCATCAGAGTTTAGTGTTTTCAACTTTAAATACTTTACTGTTACTCTTTCTCAAAACAGGATTGGGCTTTTAAAAAGCCAGGCTCTCTCAACCAAAACTTCTCTCAAATAACACCCTGAAGTGACCTACACCTTATAGTATAGCATGTAAAAGATTTCAAATGGTCAATACATTCAACATTTTTTAAAGTTCAGACTCCATCTTTGGTCCCCACGAATGTTCACCGTGCAGCCGGCCCAGGGGTCACCTACACACAATTAAGGGAATCTCTGGCTCCAGGGAGCTGGGAGCCGCTCATCTATAATGCAGTAGGGAACGCCTGTCCTCAAGTGACTCAGGCCTTTTAAGAACCGCAGAAAGGCTGTCTCCATAGTTACGCATATTAACAGTGGGCAAAAAGTCAAATCTGTTACATAATTCAAACTGCTAACCTAGCTGGATGTTTACAAAACTTTTCTGGAACAATCAAGTGCCTACTATAAATGGTACTCCTCAGCTTGTTAGGACTCAGACTAATTTTCCCACAGTCACAGAAACTTTCATTTAGGAAAGAAATGCAGAAAGAAATTAGAGTCCCGTTTGGAGCGTTTCATTCTCTTCACTATTTTAGATCATACTATGCATACCACAGACCAATCCAGGACAAAGCTCTCATCTGAACCCATCAGTGTTTAAAAGAGAAACGACCTCACTAACATATTACTTTTCAAAGAGGTACTTCAAAAAACAAAAATAAAGTAACCTGAAGTAGTTTAAAGAACAGGAGTTCTGATTAGGAAAAAAAAAGACTAAGTCCTAAGACATTTTAAGGCAGATGCCTGAATAAAAGGATTATTAATTACCCCTTGGTAAATTTAATATTGAGAGCCTAATTGTTTTAACATCTTGTCTTTTTTCTTTTTAAGTAACTATATTCAAAACATAAAGGTAATTGATGC
Organism: Globicephala melas; assembly: GCF_963455315.2. NCBI lineage: Eukaryota > Metazoa > Chordata > Mammalia > Artiodactyla > Delphinidae > Globicephala > Globicephala melas. The sequence goes on from NC_083314.1 coordinate 180,704,566, forward strand.
TCCACTGGAGAATATTTTTTCTCTGATAGGTTAACCTAACATGAGACACAAGCAAACACTGATTTGTACTTTGAAAAATAAACTTCCTGTACACAAATTCTGTTGTCTGCTAAGTCTTAAATGCAGTACTTCTTGGGCTTCCCTGGTGGCATAGTGGTTAAGAATCCGCCTGCCAATGCAGGGGACACGGATTTGAGCCCTGGTCCGGGAAGATCCCACATGCCGCAGAGCAATTAAGCTCGTGCGCCACAACTACTGAACCTGCACTCTAGAGCCCGTGAGCTACAACTACTGAGCCCGCGTGCCACAACTACTGAAGCCCATGTGCCTAGAGCCCGTGCTCCGCAACAAGGGAAGCCCGCACACCACAACGAAGAGTAGCCCCCGCTCGCCGCAACGGGAGAAAGCCTGCATGCAGCAACCAAGGCCCAACGCAGCCAAAAATAAAAATAAATTAAATAAATAAATAAAAAGAAGTAAAAAAAAAAAAAAAAAGATAAATGCAGTACTTCTTGGAAGAGTAAGACTAATAATAAGCAGCTTAGTTTTAAATGAATAATCATCTGATAAACCCAATGGCTTCTAAAACTGTTAACAGACAACCTTGATGGGCTTTGTGGCATAGAGAAAAGGCCTGGATCTCTGTCCTGGTTTACTATTTCCTGGATAAGGAGCTGGCTCTGCCCTAGCCTAGGGGTGACAAGTGGAAGAATCAGAAAGCAGTCCAACGAGCCAGATGAGCCAGGAGGGTGGTGGTAAAGTGAAAAGCAGTCACCTTCCATTAAAGCATCCTAAAAGATACGCTTCTTATGCTGGTACACTGTCTGATGTAAGTACTGGGTAACAGACTGCTTTCAGAACTGATTAACAGGAAATGACATACATCTGCCCCGAAGAGCAAGTGTGCTTTCTCCAGATGAGAATTATGTAGTATGAGAGTCCCCTTTTTGCCTTGGCTACCAAGAAACTCAGTTATAATTCTTATGTTTCAAAAGTACAGAAAGTATGTATTATGATAGCAGCTAATATTTATTATTTACACAGTGGGGGGAGGACTGTGTGTTAAGCTCTTTATATTCAGTATCTTACTGATGTGCCATGTTCTGTTTGTCCTGAATTCTTGCTGTGTGACAGGCGGCATTCTCAGTGCTCGGGGGTACCTCGGGGGTCAAAACAAACCGAAGTCCCTGCCTCTGAGGTACTTCCATTCTGGTGGGGGCAGGGAGAGAAAAGAAACAATATAAATAAGTAAACTACACTGTGTGTTGGATAGAGGTCGGTGCTGTGGATAGAAATAAAGCAGGAAGGAGGCACAGGGCGTGATGGAAGGGCTCAGTTTTCAACAGCATGGTCACTGCAAGGCCTTCCCGCAAAGGTGACAACTGAGGGCCAGCCATGCAGATAATGTCCAGTAGAAAGGCCCTGATGTGGAATGTTCCAGAGTTCCCAGTCTTTTAAAGGGACAGGAGGAGGCTGATGTAGCCGAAAGGGTTCGGGAGGGGAAATACGAGGAGGTGAAGTCAGGGAAGTAATGGGAGGGGCGGGTGACAGGGGTGCTGAGGCCGGCAGGCCCCGGAGGCAGCTTTGGCTTTTACTGGCGGGTGGGGCATGGGCCTTGGAGGCATCTGGGCAGAAGTTTCTCCGCTGCTCCTGAGGATGGAGCAGGGGGCAAGGTCTCTCACCAGATCACTTAGGAAAATGGGTTGTCTTGCGTGCGGTGTGGGCACTGTTCATGTGTTTTAAAAGATGGAGAGGTTCTTCTTCCCCTTTGGTTTACATTTTAGTAAACAATTGTCCTAATTGGGGAAAAACATACATGGAGAGAGATTTATTGGAGATAGAGAGACAGAGGTACTGGGGGCGCAGAACACGCATCCTAAAACACTTGAACTAGAGAAGCAGTCCCATTTACCTTACGGGCTTGGCCCCGGTGACACCCTCAACTTCCGGGCAAGAGTTTCCCAGTTACAGTAAGTAGATGAATCCACTAGTCATGCGTTGTTGGCAAGCATGTAAGAGGAAGTTCACCTTGGATGTTAGCAGAATTGGCAAATTACTTGTTTCACTAGGTCCAAAGCATCTTAAGTTCCTCAGAAGAAAGGCGTCATTTGAGACACTGCTAGTGACTACACTTATAAAAAGGTGAACTGAGATGGGGTGTCTTCAGAGCCATGTTTTTGGAGGAAACGGGCTTGTCTCTCTCCTTACTGAGAGCAAAAGCGTGCCTCCCGTCTCTGTGCTTCCGCCTTCCCTGCGCCTGCCCCTAACTTTCTGCCTTTTGTGCCTCCCCAACATTTCTCAGCGTTCAATTAAAAAAAAAAAAAAAAAAGATTCTCCTCGAGTCTTGGGTAGCAGCCGCCTCCTTCCCGAGTTGGGTTTCTGACTCTCCCACTTGGGACCTTGCCCTCGGCAGCTGGCCCTGCTGCCCAGTCTTGCCCGAGCTTGGACGCACCCTCGTACGTGTGTTTGGCATGGGTGCCCGAGTGACTCAGAAGTCGGCTTTACAAACAAAACGTCCTAAAAATAAATTAAGTGCTTTCCAATCCATTCTGCCTTATCTAAAATGTGACAGAACTCTGCCCAAAGTGCGAAGCGTTGTGGTTATTACGACAGAGCACTTCCATTGTACTGCATCTTTTTCTAACACTTCCCAATTAAACATGCACACTCATACACAGCTGTGTCTCTCTTGAACCCATGCTCTCCCAATGATCAGTGCTAGAGTTCTGAATATCAGTGTAGTCAAATTCAATTATCATTTACTGAACATTCTTTTAAAGCACAAGGCCCCAAGCTAAAACGCAGACATTGCCAAGCGCTCTTCTGAATTACTGATTTTGCCTTACACATAGAGACTGATGAGCCAAATTTGACCTAAGAATATTTAGCTACTTTGTAAACAAATGAGATATTTTAATGCAGTAAAAATAATAAATTAGGCAGATAGCCTAGGTATGAAACAAAAATTTTAAAGACCATTTTATTAAATATATACTTCAACTTTTCTATAAATGTAAAATTATTTCCAAATAAAAAGTAAAAAATTGCAACATTTTATTTCCATATTACTTCCTCTTAAAATATTCACAACCCTCCTCTTGTGTTATTTAAAAAATTTTAATTTCACCACCACCTCAGAGCCTCTCGCTAGCCCTCAGAAGATTTGGGGCAAGAGCAACACTTTGATGCAACAGTTTAAACATGGATGTTGGGTTTGCTTTGTTAGGTTTACTTTAACTGTCCTTGGACGTTGATCACGTGCACACAGGGAGCCCTCAGGCCAAGAGAGCAAGGTCAAAGTTCAAAGGTATTGGTACAGAAACCTAATTCTTAAATTTGGACAAAGCCTGTACAAACAGAACATTCCATCCGATGGGCCTGATAAACATTCTGCATTGACAGTGGGGGCGGGGGGCTGGGGGTAGGAGTTGGAACCGCCACTGAACTTACTTCAGAACCTGTAAGAGTCCAGGCGTCACTGACGTCGGTCTCACCATCCCAGCTCCGCTGATGGTCCCCAGATGAACCTGAGGATAATAGACTGTCCGAAGAGCTAATCTTGAAGACTGCAACCTCGTCTTAATGACTTCTAGTGGACAAGTGAAAATAGCACCAACCGTGCCTCCACACCTGTAAGAGAAGAAATCACAACAGGATCAGGAAAGCTATACTGTTCTGTACACAGATGAAATGGGAAACTGAACTTTTCTCTGTTAAAAAAAAAAAAAAAGGTACCTATGTTCATCTCATAATTAGAGCATACCAAGAGTTTAAAAAAAAATTAGTCGAAATCCCAGCAGCTTAAAAAGATAACCACTGTTAGTTAACACGTTAGTACATCCTTTAGGGCTTTTCATTAGTGGTTTTTCAATCTCACATTTTTTTCTTCTTATCTAGATATCGTGAATGTCTTTCCACATCAATAGACACCTACGCCACCATTTGTAATGGTTGCATACTATTCCTCTCTATCAGTGTAAAATATTTTAACCTATTTCCTACTGTTAGACGTTCATGTCATTTCCAATTTCACTCTCATGTTGCAATGAATATTCTAGAGAATGCATCTTTTCACAGTGAAACAAAATAGTTATTCAGGTAATGCTACTATTTTGAAAATCAGTGTTTATTACAACCCAGATTTTCATTAAAATCTGATTAATCTGGACTCCGTTGAAAATCAAACTAAAGCTTACTTTTTAATCATTAAGTCCTTGTGTTTCCCTCAGTCAGAACTAATCAATTCATCCTCTGAGATTTCATTAGATGCACTGTCTCTGTGGGTCAGCGTTCCCCAAACTACCCTTTACAATTTGTTCATATTGAAATATTACCTGAACTTAAAATTTAAATATTTTTCACCTATTTATCCTAGAATACCTACTTTCATCTTTTCTTAAACAATAATATCCACGAAACTGCACGTCTGATGGGCTGGTTCTAGGTAACAATGTCCTGTACCATCTAAAGCCACACCCATACCACCAGCGACACAGGTTCTACTCTTTGGAAAACACTGAAGATCAGGACCTGTGTTGTATTCATCTTTGTATCCCTGGCATTAAAATGCACAGGTTTGGGACTCCTCTGGTGGTTAAGATTCCGCACTCCCGATGCAGGGGGCCTGGGTTCGATCCCTGGCCAGGGAACTAGATCCCACATGCATGCCACAACTAAGAGTTTGCGTGCCACAACTAAGAAGCCCGCGTGCCGCAACTAAAGAGCCCACCTGCCACAACTAACATCCAAGTGCAACCAAATAAATAAATAAATATTTTAAAAAAAGAGCCATGTGCTTGAAAAACAGTATAACATTTTAAACAATGGAAAACTTACAAGCTCCAGAGTAAGATAAAGAAATATCTGAAGTCAATAACCTGACTTCATGTCGCTGAAAAAAAATAAAAAAATAAACAGAGCTTTGGGTAAATTCTTTCATCAGAAAGTCAAAAAGTTCCAATACAACACGGGTCAACCACCTTTGGTTTGTCCCCAGGTCAGCAGTGCTCCTTACCTCGGCCAACTGTCATCCACACCAACGCCACCGATCAGAGGATGGCCTGCCGGACGGTGCCTGCTAACAAAGCGAACGCCCAGTGATAGCGAGCCGGGCACCTCCTGGGGATGGTGGGCCACACTCACTCCACAGCCACGGTTCTACACATTACACACCGTGCCCAGGGCAGGGGTGGGGTGGTGAAAAGGTCCTGGCCTCCTTCAGGGCAAGCTGAGGCTCTCCAGGTGCCTCTCCCACAAGAGGGATGAGGCAGCCTCGCAGCATCGCGGGAACAACTAAGAACTGGGAAAGCACTGCCAGCGGTAAACTCAGTAGCTAAGCCCTTCCTCATCTACCAGGAAAAAAAATCTTAGATGAAAAATACCCAAAGGACTTTTGTTTTTTTTCTTGGCTGCACAGCTGGGCATGCAGGTTGGCATGCGGGATCTTAGTTCCCTGACCAGGGATCGAACCCATGCCCCCTGCAGTGGGAGTGCGGAGTCTAAACCACCTGACTGCCAGGGAAGTCCCCCCAAAGGATATTTTAAATCATTAAGCTGTGTTGGATACAAATTCACGAAAATACTCTGAATTAGAAGACAAGTTCTGACATTAAACTAAATTGTCCAAAGAAGATTCTTCCTGAAATTTAAGACATTTCACAGCAGAATTTTAAACGTTAATCTTTCAGTTCAACTGCTTTTTCTTTCTTCACGAACCACATGTACTGGACATTCATCAGTCTGAGGAGATAACATCATATGAATCAAAACACTGCCTTCTCTAGATTGACTTTCCAAATTTTCTAGAGATATTTAGTCAAGTTGAGTCCAAAGCACTTCAGAGTACAACAAATTATATTCTTTGTAGGAAAAAAACGTCCTGTCAATTCTCAATTCTTCAATGCAAAGACCTTCAATATTAGCCCGGCCCCTCACCCGGTCAACTAGCTGGGATGAAGCCCCATCCACCCTGACTCTGCAGAAGGCATTAACGGAGCTTTTCAGGAATCTCCATTCAGAGACGGTGTAGACCTCCGCTCTGTTGGCCAGTCCTCCCTGGCACTGCTTTTCAGCTGTGCTCCACCGAATCCTGCCTCTTCTACCCTTGCAGCTGTTCAAATTCAGTCTCGTGAACACACTGAGGGGACTTGGTCTGCTCTTCCGTCTTTTTTTTTCTTCCCTTCCTTTTAGGGCTCTCTGGGCACGAGGACTGGGAGAGAAGCAGTCTTACGTAAATGGTCCAGGTCTAGCTGTGGGTCCACCTGGCCATGTGTTACGTACATTGGTGGCCTCAGAGAACGTTATGAGTAGTGTAAATGGTGTGCAGGCCTCCCTGGGGTGGCGCTCAATCCCCCCAAGAGCCCCGACACTGAGAACCCCTGTATTCGGCCCACCAGCAGTCCAGCCCCCAACCTCCTTTTGGCCTAACTTGGCCTGGGAACCTTGCAGGCAGCACTAGGTGTCCTTCCTTCCTCTGGTCCCCATGCTTCTTGACACCAAGCCAATGGAAACCACTAGTGTCCTTCCACACCCACCATGAAGCAACAAGACTGGCACTGGGTAGGAAGTCAGCCCTACGTCCTTCCCAAGCACACCACACTGCCCCTTCTCACGCTGCTGGCATGGGCCGATAATGCAGCAGCCTCCCACCTTCAGGAAGCCTCTGGACACAGAGCAAGGTGCCCACCTCTCAGCCTCACAACCTCCCTCAATCTATAGCCCAGTAGGGGCTGGTGACAGGGAAGGGGACAGTGACGGGAAAAGCCTCTCTCAACACTCCAAATGCCACGATGCTGACAACCATAAGCTTTCTGCTCTGCATATACAGCCTGGGGTGCAGCGGTCAATGGCAGTCAGGCAAATTCTGCCACCTCCTGCTAAGTCGTAGAGTAGGTTCAGCTGAGGGTCCTGGTAGCCAATGCTCAGAAGGCAGGAAAAGTCACATTCGACATTGAGTTTCATGGTGACGCGGTCCTGGCATCACACAGTCAGGAAACTGACTAAATCTGATTGGATACCCATATCCTGGACCACTAAAATATGCTAAGTACTCTCCTGAATCACCATCCTGCCACGTTGCTGCTTGTTCAGCAGTTAAATTACACATGTCTCAAAGCAGCCACAAGAGGTAGTTGTTCTCTGAAACCTATTTGCCTAATTTTCTAAAAAAAAAAACCCATTACCTGTACTTTTCTGCACCTTTTTCATCTTTAACGACTTGTTCCTTCCCCTTCCCCTCATTCTCTACCTTCTCTCATTCTTCCTGCCCAGAACTGAAGTCTTGTGTTTATTACATAAAGGTGTATTTAACTGTCTACTTTACCCACATAGAGCTTGCTTGTTTCTTCCACCTGTGGATTAGACTCCTCCCCTCCACTTTACAGCAGGGCAGAACTGGACTATTACTACTACAGTATGTACACTACATTAATCTACAATCTTTATGTGATCAGAGACAAAATTTTTAAATTATGTACACAAATTTTTACCTTTTAACTCTGAGTTTCAAGCACCAAGGAGGATTTTAAAACCTAGATGTTTTCAACAAGAAGCTGTTTTCTATACACTCACTCATTTTAGACACTAAAGCCAAGACCAAGATGCTCTTTATTATAATTGCTACCCAACTAATAGTAAACTGGTTTCCAGACTCACAGTTTATACATTAACTACAATATGGATTCTACTAACTAATAATACGGCCAGACACCCTGTGATCCCAATCTTTGGAGCTTTTGGTAATTTCCTCCGTTTCATCTGCTACCTCTATTGTCACTACTTGAAAAAAAAGAGTGCCTCTTTATACACAATTGTCTGGAATGTTTTATTTGAATACCTAGCATAGGGCTCAGAAGATTTTGATTATGCAAATTCTGTATTCACTCAGTAAAAGCAAAACGCGTATTTTTTGATGCAGGTAACTACCCTTTAGATGCCATTTTCTATATTCTACCTCATTTAGAAAAAAAAATCTGAAACAGCACCCGAATAAAAAGACTCTGTAGGCTTCCCTGGTGGCGCAGTGGTTTAGAATCCGCCTGCCAATGCACGGGACATGGGTTCGAGCCCTGGTCCGGGAAGATCTCACATGCCATGGAGCAACTAAGCCCATGGGCCACAACTACTGAGCCTGTGCTCTAGAGCCTGCAAGCCACAACTACTGAGCCCACAAGCCACAACTACTGAGCCCGTGCCACAACTACTGAGCTTGCATGCCATAACCACCGAGCCTGCGCGCCTAGAGCCCGTGCTCCGCAACAAGAGAAGTCACCGCGATGAGAAGCCCGCACACTGCAACGAAGCGTAGCCCCCACTCTCCGCAACTAGAGAAAGCCCTTGTGCAGCAACGAAGAGCCAACACAGTCAAAACTAACTAAATAAAATAAAAAAATTTATTTAAAAAAACCTCTACAGTACCTGCTGAATCTGAAGAGAATCATTATCTTTCACAAACACACAAATCCAAAATAATATTACCTTATGCCAATTCAGTTTCAGCAAATCTTACTACAGAACCATGTTCATAATTCACAAATAAAGTACTGCTTTTCTTTATTTGGGACAATTTAACAGGCCACATCAATTAGTTACTCATTAAACAAGTATCTCTAACATGTGGGGTGGGCAGTGTACTTAGGATGGACCAGTGAAGAAAACAGACATGGGTGCTACCCTCATGAAGCTTAAATTCTAGCAGGAATCTTTCATCCAAACACAATAAATTTTTTTAAAATGTCACATATATGAAATCAAAGTTAATTTATAGCCTTAATACATTTATATAAGCCTTATATAAGATAAATGGGCACACTATATCAAAACTTCTTTCATCACTGCAAATAAATCTTGCATCTTCTCTACATCGTTCCTTAGCAGATATATTAACATGTGTCTAACACTTCAAAACTAACCATTAGCTGATACAGATTAAATCGGCAGGGACAAGGACAGTATAGGAGTACACCAGGTGACAGCTGTCCGTAATGGGGGAAATACTGAATTATGAACATTATCTTAGGTTACATATTTTAAAAACCTTAAAGACATACCGTATCCCCATTAAAATACATTTTAAAGGCTATGTAAGTACATTTAATGACAAAACCATGCCATAAAAATAAGACTTAATGCAATATTATCGAGGCCATCAACCTCTAATCTAAGGGCAGCTTAGCACAGCTATTTCAGGTGCTGAGTACTCTCCTGAATCGCCACTTGCCACGTTGGGTTGCTTGTTCAGCAGGCGAAGGACGTCACTAACACTACACGCACAACCAGAATTCCCAAGTCATTTGATAGGGAAAGTTTAAGAAGAGATTTTTCTCAACAGACATAAGGGCTTAGACACAGAAGGGCCACTTCGGAGGATTTCAGTGTTTCTCTTAATGGTCTGGTTTAAACAGTAGAAAAGGAATGATAGGTTTACAAAAAAATTTGTTTAGGTTTTTTTTTTTTTTTTTTTTTTTGCGCGGTACGCGGGCCTCTCACTGTTGTGGCCTCTCCTGTTGCAGAGCACAGGCTCTGGATGCGCAGGCTCAGCGGCCATGGCTCATGGGCCCAGCCGCTCTGCGGCATGTGGGATCTTCCCGGACCGGGGCACGAACCCGTGTCCCCTGCATCGGCAGGCGGACTCTTGACCACTGCGCCACCAGGGAAGCCCTGTTTAGGTTTTTTGTTTTGACAACAATACTACCCAGATTTTGGGATAGGAGGAGAGAAAGCAGAAAACAGCAGAATTCCTAAAAATACTAAAAATCGACATCAAATGAATGAGGTTCCCTCACACAGAAGCAAACCACCCTAAGAGATGGCTTATGAAGATGCTGGTAGCTAGCAAAAGCCTTAAAAATGTGTTTTGACTCAGCAATTGTACTTCTAATGGTTTATCCTAAGGAAGTAATCAGACAACTACACAGGTACACATAAGGATGTCCAGTTTATAAAGGCAAAAAATTAGCAATGAAAGATCAGAAAGAAATTATGTAATCAGAATAAATTAGGTAGCCCTGTCATAAATCACTATAAGAGCCTCCCTGAATTCCTGTCACTGGGCTTGGAAACTGTTTACCTTCTTCACTGCAACCACAGAACAGTAACGATTGATTAGGAGTACACTCAGAGAATTCACTACCATGCTGCCATCAAAACCCAACATATTTCTAAGGAGGAAGCAATGTATAAAGAATGGGAGCCTATTTTATTTTATTTTTTTTGCGGTATGCGGGCCTCTCACTGCTGTGGCCTCTCCCGTCGCGGAGCACAGGCTCTGGACGCGCAGGCTCAGTGGCCATGGCTCACGGGCCCAGCCGCTCCGCAGCATGTAGGATCTTCCCGGACCGGGGCACGAACCCGCGTCCCCTGCATCGGCAGGCGGACTCTCAAACACTGCGCCACCAGGGAAGCCCGGGAGCCTATTTTAAAATTAACTATGAAATTACATTTGGTGCACATACACACACACAGACCTGATTCTTAAGTGCTTATTTCTAGGTGTTGGTTTGTGGGTGTTTCTCCTCCAGTTCTCTTCTTTCTTAAAAGGCAACACTATATTAAAAAGATAACTATTACAGGTTAACTTAGGAGTATTTTTGCCTTGCAAAGAACACACAAAACTGCTTAAAAATTTTTTAAGAAATTTAAAAGACAGTGAGTTATTTTGGGTGTAGTTTTTACTTTCCAGGATCTAAAATTAATTTTCAACTATTCATAAGCCTGTTATACCTGATAAAAAAATTTACTCAGTATCATTAGTTATAGCATTAAACTTGTTTGATGTTAGTTTCCAATGGCTATTCAATAATCAGGAGAAATGTCACAGAGCCCCCCTTAAAAAGCAGGGGCTCTGACTCCTTTTCAAAGAAAGTACTCAGTTCTTTGGAAAGAGGCCAGCTTAACAGTGGAAACTAGTTACTTGGAGCAAAGCAACACAGCCCTCTACCACACAGGGGGGGACCATTGCACCACTGATTTTCACTGCATGACACACCCATTTGATACTTAGCTCCTTTAATGATCTTCCCTAAAAGAAATGGAAGTAGTATATTTTAGGCTAGTGGGAATGAGTCGAAATCCAATTAGTTACTCTGAAAGCATCCTTTTCGAAGATTTATTTTCTTTCTTGAACATCTGCAAGGAATCCCAAACTGCTAATGAAGGAAAGGAAACCTATTAAATACAATAGCCCCAGGCACCCCTCTAATAAACTCCAAGTTTTAATCAGTCCAGAGCTGTGCTGGCTCCTGCAGTTTTCCTCCATCACAAGGTAAGAGGCTGGTGCTCCGGGAGGGGAATCAGCACCCAGAGGGCACTGTGAAGGGCGCGTAGGGAGATTCATGTCGACAGGGGAATCAATTACCAAGCAAGCCTCACAGAGGCTGCTCCAGAGCAAGTAACTCTCCCAGTTCGGAACACAAGAATTTTTTTAAAGACCACCTCACTTAAAAACTGCAAATCAAAATCACTGAGTATAAAATCATTAAAAAGAAAATGATTAGCTATCCTTCTTAGCTTGAGAAATGACTTAAATAACATGGTCAACTTGTTTAAAATTCCCCACAATGACAAATTAATGTACTGTCTTAATTTAGGAATCCCTCCCCAAACCTTGTGTTACTCTCAAAGTAAATATCAAGGGGGAGATGAAGCAAAAGGAGGGGGATTGATAGGGAAGAGCTGAAGGAGAAATCGTTCCTGTGTATGAAGAACCACCAATTTTCTGACCGGAGAAACAACGTAACTGGGTAATCCACTACGATAAAAAGCACAGAGCGCTCAGGAACACTTTCATCATGGTCATTTTTGCAAATAAATTCTCAATCATTACTTGTTTGTAATAAGGAACATATCTGGGTAGTAACTAAAACACTAAGCTGCAACTAAAATACACAAATCAAGATAATAATCCAGGATAAATTCTACTTTATGCAGAATGTCCTACACTTAAAAATGGCTGTGCCAGGCCTGTGAGGTCCTCAAATAAGACTCCAAACATCTAGAAGACTCCAAAAGGACCCAAAGGTTGTATTAAAAGAAAACAAATTACTAATACAAAACATTTTTACTTTTATTTTCTGAAAGAAACAAAAACAACAGCTCCCTTCCTAACCCCCTACCACCCCACCTCCCTAAAAATACGTTGCCTCCACTGAAAAAATTCAAGGTGCCATGACGATTAAGCTAATGATACTTTCAAAACAGGGCACATCTTAGATTTAATGTTGTTTCTGACGTTGGACGCTTCAACCAGCAGGTGAGAAGCATTTCAGCACACCTTCCCGACTCCACTTAGTCCCGAGGTCCCCCATCAGCTCTCCCACAGGTTGTTGACCGCTGCATCACGGTTCACTAGCACTTTCCAGGCCCCTGCTGATGCCCAATGCCGGCAGCGCTCTCGACCATCTGAACTCGCCCCTGCACTACCCTGAGGGACTCCCGGGCCAAACTAAGCATCCCCAAGACCGCCCAGAGCCTTCGGGAAAAGGCCCAGGAGGAGAATCTAGGCAGAGGGTCGTTAAGTGCAGCGTGGCCTGGCAGGACCGCCCCCGAGTGACACTCGTCAGACCAGCCACTAACTGTTTAAAAGGAGAAAAAGCTGGAGGTGCCGTGGGGATGGGGATGGGGGTGGGCGTGGGCGCGGCGCACGCGGCGTAAAATCACCCTCTGGGGATGCGACCAGGAGGTGGGACAGGCCCTGCTCCCCCCGTGGCTCCCCACCACCCCCACGCCGGGACTTCCTCTTTCGGCAGGCGGAGCTTCAGCCCCGGGAGGGCCGGTAACCGGCCCCGGCGCACCGAGGGCGCGGCGCGGGGGCGCGGAGTCGGGCCGGGACACTCACCCGCCGGCAAAGAGGTGTAGCAACGTGTTCTCCTTCTGCTGACTGCCCGTCGCCATGGCCGCGCCGGCTCCGCGGCCCGCAGCCGCCGGGTGCCGCGGGCTCGAGGCGGCTTGACGGATGCACGAGGTGGCCTCTCCGCTCTCCCGGTTGTCCTCAGGCAGCCGCCAGCACCGCCTCCATGCGCGCGCGCCCCCACGACTGGTTCCCTCGGCCCGCGCCCTCTGCCGCGTGGCCACAGGCGCCTCACCTGCCTCTGCGGCGCGAGCCCGGCAGTCAGCGGGAGCCCAACGGCCAGCGGGAGCCCGGCGCGCCACTGTCACGTGCGGGGGCCGGGCCGTGACGTCACTCGGCGGCGCGGGCCCGGGGCGGTGCGCGGCGGGGGTGTGGACCCGGATCCCGCACGCCCATTGGCTTGCGGGCGGACATGGGCGGGGAGACTGCCTGAGCCAATGCGCGTGAAGCGAGAACCGGCCAAGGCTGCCTGGTCCCTGGTGAGGGAGTTACAGAAACGGGGTCTTCGTTGAGCGTTGTGAGACCCTGCGCCTGGCCTTTTTTCCTTTTTTTAGTCAAGTTTACTTTATGATACGCTGTGTAAAAAAGTATATAAATTACATATGACATCTCACAGCTCTGTATTCATCGCCCAGTTTAGGGGAAAAACAAGATCCAAATAGCCTTAACCCCCAGTGTACCCGTGGTATCATTTTGTGTATCTTTGATTTTTCTAGAAATAGCATTATATGCTGCGATACGGTTTTTGGCCTCTTTTCTGATCATCTCCAGCCCAGATTTCTGAGCTTCTCTATCCGAGCTGCTTCTCTGCTTGTATGTCCTTGGGTCACCGTCAAACTCAACCTGGCAACTTCTTAACTCCAAGTCTGGACACACAGGCCTTCCTTGGCCCCCCTTGCAGCACACTCAACCACACGACTCTGCTTAATTTCCTCACATAGGCTTCTGCAGTTACTTTGTTGTTTTATTTGTGTAAACTGTCCTTCCGCCCCTGGAGTGTAAGCTTCAGGATTGCAGGGACTTTGTTTCTTTTGTTCACGGTTTTTCCTGACAAGGTATCTCCCACTAGCAATGCCCAAGAAACGAATGAATAAATGTCCTGAACAGAACTCGTGACTTAATTCTTCCCCTCCCCCAAACCTGTCTGCTTCTTGTATTTCCTGTCCTGGAAGATGGTGACACCACCATCTGCACAGTCACCAACGCCAGAAACTTTCCTGTTACTTTGGACTCCTCTATCTCTCCCCTACCCACCCACCCCCAGTCCACCTGGCACTTCTGTTTCCTGGAATTCTCCCAAAGTATCCCCCTATCTGTGCTCCTTCCACTGCTGCTGCTGGTTTCAAGTCCTCATGTCTCTTGTAACAAAACTCTTCTACCTGCTCTCACAGGCCAACCCTTGAGTCTGTCGGCCTCCACTCTCACCCCTCTCCAGAGGCACCAGGTACAGAATATACCAACACTTTGTCTTCAGTCTCCCAGAGCTGCTAAAAGCAGTACCTTGACCAGACCAAGCTGCTAGATGTCCTGTGTGTAAACACAACAAGAGCTTGAGCAGAAGGGAAATTGTGTGCAAACACAGGAGCTAGGTATTTGATTGCTGGGAGGACTCTTTAAAAACAGCTCTTAGGAGCAGTCATCCAAAATACAAACACAGTGAATGCTGTATATTAAAGCCATTACTGCCCCTGGGAAGGGGGAAAGCCATACTAGTGCTCCATATTTGGGGAAAAAGAAGGAAGGAAGGAAATGAGCGAGGCAGGGAAAAAAGAAAGGTTTTTCTTCATGCTTCCTGGATCTCCCAAATCCCTTGATTCAGTTGCTCAGAAAGTCAGTGCTGGTTTTAGCTGAAGACGATTTATGAGGCATGAGTAGAAACAGGAGAGAGTAATGCAACCCTATTAACCAGGAGGGAGCTGTTCCCATCCGGGTGGGATTCTAAACCCAAGGAGATTCCATCCTTGGAGCACAGCCCTCCATCTTGGCTGTGCTCCCGTAGAGGTGTCTGAGACTGGGACCCAGGCTTCTCACACCACAGCAGCACCCTGCCCCCTCCTTCTTTCCCTAAGGACTGTCAGTCTAGGCTGTGCTGGACACATAAACAGGCTTCCCCATCCCCTTGTTAATAGTAATGCTGCCTTCATGTTAAGAGTTTTTGCAAGGTCTTTCATGTATTTATCTCATTGGATACTCACACTCTTTGGCAGCCCTGTTGTTTTCCTTCCCTTTTTATGGATAAGCAGGATAGATTTGCCCAAGGTCACACATCTAGTTAGGGGCTGATGCAACAATCTTTCATGCCTCCCTGCCTTGGAACATGCTGTTGCTTAGGATGTCCCCTTCCTCCATTGGCCAGACTCCTCTGGACCTTTTCTGAGACCAGCTCAGAAGTCACCTTCTCTGTGAAGCTGCCCCCTGCTTGCCTGGGGAAATGGAGTGCTTTTTTCTCCTATCCCTCACGGCTCAGCCGAGGGACTGTGGCTGTGGTTACCAGGCCATGTTGCTGTGCCGTGTGGCAATGAGCTGGACCAGCATTCATTCCCTGATGTATGTGTTGGTGGGAGAGAAGACTGGGACATTTTCAGAGGGAAGTCTGGACATTTCTGACAAAATGTTGAAAAGCATATATTGTTTGATCCCCATGTCAAGGAAGCTATCTGATTCATTCATTCATTCAAGACATTTTTATTGAGTATCGACTCTGTGCAGAGAAAGCATTTGACAAAACAGGATACCCATTCCTGAAAAGAGTTCTTAGCAAACTGGAGCAAGGAATTCCTCTACCTGCTGAAGGGTGTCACAATAAACCTACAGCTGACATCATAATTAATGGCATAAGACTGCATGCCTGCCCCCCTAAGATTGGCAACAAGGAAAGATGTCTGCTCTTGCCATTTATTCAACATGGTACTAGAGGTCGTAGTCGGTGCAATGAGGCAAGAAAAAGAAATAAAAAGCATAAAGATTGGAAAGGAAGAATCATAACTGTCTTTAGTCATAGGTGATATAATAGTTTACTAGGAAATCCTAAGGTATCTATATAACAATTGCTAGAACTAATTAGTAAATTTAGCAAGCTCAAAGGAGACAAGGTCAATATACAAAAAAAGAAATACTTCTTTTGCTAGCTGCAAACAGTGTGAATATGAAGTTTAAAAATATTTTATTTACAATAGTATCAGAAAACCCCAACAATAACAACAAAGAAGCCGGACATAAAGGAGTACACGATTCTATATATGAAATTCAAGAAAAGGCAAAACTAATCTACAGTGACAGAGAACATATCAGTAGGTGCCTGGGGCTCGGGCTGAGCCTGGGGCTGGGAAGGGGATTAACTACAAAGAGGCCAGAGGAACTTCTTGGGGTGATGAAAGTGTTCTGTATTCTGGTCAGGGTGTACACACTTGTCAAAACTCATTAAAACTTACTCTTAAAATGGGTGCATTTTATTGTATGTAAATTATATCTCAATAATATTCATTAAAAAGAAAAAAGTAAGGCAGACTACATAACTGCATATGTGTACATCATATCAAGTTCAGAAAGGTGGAAGGGCACAGACAAATAGTTACACCCGGAGATCCACTTAGGCATTGCTTAGTTTCAGACGTGGACTGCTCCCAGACTTGGTGGGGTCTGGATGAGAGACTTACTTGGGTTTTTGGTAACCAAACCTGAGGTTTTGGTTTTGAAGGTCCTGAGCCTTCCTGCTGACCTGTTACCAGTCTCTTTTTGCTTTCTTCTTCTGACAGCTGGCTGTCAGACCTTTAATTGCTTCTTTAATCCTTGTTTTTCTGCAAAAGGGACACTATTGGGAAAACATCCCACTACCCATCCCACCCCCAGGGCCTGAGATTTCATTTCTTTGCAGAGATTCGTAAGGAGCATTTCAGGTTCACAGAGTCTAAGGCTGGGTCAGGGACAAGTCTCTCCTGAGGGGTCCCACATCTCAGGAGATGCTGAAAGGCCCGTGCCTGCCTGGGGGCTGGAGGGAAGCAGGGGCAGGTGGTGTGACTGGGGGCAAAGGACACAGGCCAGCAGCCTCTCTCCCTCCTTTCCTTTCTCTTTACCAGACTCAGCCTGAGCCGGGTTTCTGGTTACAGTCCTAATGAGGCTCTGCAGGCCAAGCCTTCTCATTAATGAAAGGCTGTGTTGTTCTGGCTCCTGCAAGGATAAGCCTCTGCCAGTGGGTCTCCCTCTCCTTGTCCACAGGCTGGAACCTGTTTTTCCAAATGTTTTGTGAGCTCGTTATTCCCGACCCCACGTTTTCCTGACCGTTTCTTAGAAGGAAAGCACCTTCGGTAAAATGTATATTCTCGGAGGCCCAGACTTGTGCTTCTGATATATTTTGAATAAAGCCTGGGACTTGACTGGACAGTCTGTCCGGCTGGGCAGGCGCTGCCGGGGTGGATAATGCCCTTTTTCTTCCCTCCTCCCTCCCTCCCACTCCTCCCTTTGTCCTGACTTCTGAGAGGCAGTAGAGTATAGCACTGTGTCACCCAACTGCCAAGTTACTCAGTCTTCCCATGCCTCAGTCACCCCACTCGTTCAACCAGGCTAGTTATGGTATGCACTACAAAGTGAAGATTAATAATAATAATTCTGCTGACACTGAGTATGGACTACATGCTGTCCTAAGTCCTTCTAGGACACTTTCAGTTGGAACTATGACTGTATCCCCATGTATTATGTTATGGGGTGGGGGGAGGTCATCACACAGCAGGCCTTGCTAATAAGTGACAGAGCTGGGATTTGAACAAAGGGAATGTGCTTAAGCACCCAGCTACGTGGTCTGAGGTAGGACACATGAAGAGCTTAGAGCCCTACCCATGATCAATACTGAATACACAGTAGTTATGACCAGGATTCTCACCAGGTATCTATTTGCATCCATTGAAATGCACAAGAACTGTCATTTCCAATTTAAAAGAGCAGAGCAGGCTGGAGAGAAGGGTTAAGGACGTGTGTAACCCTAAAAGAAGAGAGAACGGTTATTTACTGATCACCTGCTATATGCCAGCCTTGTGCAGAGGATGCTATAAACACAACCCCTTATCCAAAACGCTGGGGTGTGTGTCACAAGTCAGAGCTATTCTGATGATTTTAGAAACACTGGACGGTGCATATACTGCATGCTAGATGACACCCCAGGCCCAGGGCAGCACTCCATCCGCAAGCACAGAACAGTTCTGGATAGTCACACCGTGTGGGATTAAAAAGCACCGTGTAAACAGCTTCAGGATCCAGCAAGGTCAGAGTTTCCGCCACGAGGTGGCTCCAGGTCAGGTTCTGCTGCCGAGGGAGTTAGCTTCCAATTTGCGGGGCTTTCTGCATTTTAGGATGGTGGATGAGGGATTGTGGAGGAGTGGTTCACTTCATCCTCCCATCAAGGCTGGGAGGTGGGTGTTATCCCACGAGGGCAGCCAGGCTGAGGACTTTGCCAGAGGTCACAGAGCCCTGAGACAATGGCAAGAGCATTCCTGCTAGCCAGGTCCAGTGCTATCTCATTTAATCCTCCCAACAAGCCACAGCCTCTTATTATACCCATTTTGCAGCTGAGCAAACTGAGCTTAGGGGAGGTTAAGCAAGCTACCCTGCCTGCAGAATGGGAGTGCTTTACCACCAAGTGGTGGCCAAGGTTAACCATACCCACCTAGAGTCAGGCCATGTGTGTTCAAGTTCCAGAACTTTGGGCAAGTCACTTAACCTCTCTGAGCATCTGTTCCCCTACTCTAAAGAGGAGATAGATATTAACGGTGCTTGCCTCTCGGGGATGTGGAGAGGATTACATAAGCTAATTGTGCCTTGGCCAGAGAAACTGCCGGTAAACATAAGTCTCATTATTATCATGCTTTTTGGCTCCCCAGCCCCTTGATATGGGTTTAAGCTACACTGACTAGGGAGGGGGCTGCTGCTGGCAGTTGGCAAGGCTGTTGGGTGAGAGACTTTGAGAAGCGGGGTCTGGGTTTTTGTCCACAAGGTGGGGCCTTGAACTGGGGAGAGGCCCCTTGCTCTCCTCAACCCGGTACCCAGTGCTGACTGTGCTGACCTCTGAGGGATGCTGGGCCAGGAGCATCAGCGTGGATGAAGCCATCCCACAGGGAGAGGCAACGGTGTCTAGACCCAAAGCAGCTTCCAACCACTGAGGCGGTTGCGGCTGAGCGGGAGAGAGAAACAGGGCAGACACTTCTCATTCATTCGTTCATGCATTCATGCAACAAATACTGATTTGCCCGCTTCTCTGTTGCAAACCTGAGCCTGGCACACGGCATCCTCAGTGGATGAATTTTATAGGGTCCTGCATGCCTGGGGCTTCAGTCTCTTGGAGACCTGAAGACTGACCTGGAATGAACCAGGCTAAAAGGAGGGGGGAGAATGGCCCATGGAGGAAGAGCAGCAGGGGCAAAGGGCCTGAGGTCTGGAGAGAAAACAAGTCCCATGGGGCCGGAGAATGGCAGGGAGAGAGGGCAGCCAGGTCAGACCAATAAAGCCCAGGATTTTGCACTTTATCCTGGGGGGAATGGGAAGCCACTGAAGGGTGGTGGTTTCAAAAGGGCAGTGGTACGACCTGAGAAGGCGTCTGAAGAAGATGCTTCTGGCTGCTGTGTGGTCAAAGAATTGGTTGGTGGAAGATTAGAATCAGAGAGATGTTTGGATCGTTCAGACAAGAAAAGAGTAGTAGCCTAGAGCAGGGTCAGGACATAGCGGGCAGAGGAAAGGGCTGTGCATTTATTTAGGTGACAGACCATGTGAGGGATGGCTGTGAGGTGGGGATACAGACCATGGTCCCTGTGGCAGACAGCTGATTTTCTGAGCCCACGTATAATGGAGTGGGGGGCACTCCTGTTACAGCCTTCGGCTGGCGGGAGAATGGCTTCCTCTACCTCCTTCCTCCAACGTGATGACTGTCACGCTGGGCTCTCCTGGCCTAGCCTGAACCAGTTATGATTTTAAAGTGGGGGCCCAGGGACTTCCCTGGCGATCCAGTGGTTAGGACTCAGCACTTTCATTGCTGTGTCCCCGGGGTTCGATCCCTGGTCGGGGAACTAAGATCCCGCAAGCCGCGCGGCAGGGCCAAAAAAAAAAAATTGTGGGCCCAACGTAGATGGCCTAGAGCCAGGGTGCTCGTGCCAACTCCAACGCTGATGATGGCGGATGTCAGAGCCCAGTGACGACCCCAGTGTTCCCCTTCATCCTGCTCCGAAAACCACCCACCCGTGTAAGCAAAACAGGAGAAAGGCACTGAGGATCTGCCTCGGGGAAGCTGGGTGGAGAAGGGCTCTTTTTCTTGGGGCAGCTTCAACTCAGTTGTACCTGACAGAACTGGGGGAAATCACAGCTCTCTCTGGCTTTCTGTAGGACCACAGGGGAGTTGGTAGACAGGGGACATGAGAGAAGGGGTGGAGTCCCGGTGAGTCCCTGCAGACGTGCAGGAGGGCACAGGTGCCTGTGTGTCCTGGGTCTGTCCTTCAGGCTCTGATGGCTGACTTCTCAATGGGCTTCTTTCCTGGGCTGCCTGGCCCAGGGAGGGGGAACCACGGCACCAGGGTTTGAAGGCTTCACTAGCTCTTGGCAATTATCCCATGTTTGCTGTCCTCCCAGGGGGAGCTGGCTCTGGTCGCAGGCCTGGCAGCCCCCCAGTCTAAGTGGGGCAGAGCTGGGCTGCTGTTACCCTGGGCCCAGGTCAAGGGAGGGGGCAGGTGTACAAAAGGGAGCCAGAATCCTAGTAGCCTTTATAGAGCACCTGTGCCTGTATTAACTCACTCAACTGTCCCAACAACCCCGTGAGGGGAGAATGTTATTCTTGTCCCTATTTTACAGATGAGGACACTGAGGCACAGAGGCTTTGAACCAGTGTGGTTGGGCTCCAGACTCTATGTTCCAACCTCCCAGGACTGGATTAGGGGCTCTCAGGGGAATGCATAGTTATTCTTTCTCCCTGATCTGTAAGCCACCTTGCCATCGATCACCCCTCTTTGTGCTGACTTGTAAATCTATTACTAGTGAAGGGAGAGGAAGGCAGGGGTAGGGAAAGAAGACAAGCTGGGTTCTCATTACCAGAGGGCTTTGGCTGCCACGGCCATGGCCATGAGCATCAAAGCTAACGATAGCCGAGCATGTCACTGTGTGCTCTGCCACTTACGGGCTGTGTGACCTGCAGTGAACCTGACTTTCCTCTTTTATAAAAAGATGCTTAAAATGCTTACTTCATCGGGGTGTTCAGAATCTCCCCAACACACACCCTCTCTCAGAGTTAGAAGTGGTCCCTCCTGCTTCCTTGGGACTCAGCCCACTCCTTCCTTGTAGCTCTCCCACTAAACTGTTGGGTGCAGGACAGGGACAGGTCGTTCCCAACACCAGCATGCGAGGGCACTGGGGGAGTGTAGTTGGATTATTGATAAATAAAGTAAGTCATGTGCCCCACAGTAATTTTACAGATGGGGAAACTGAGGCTTAGAGACGTTGCATCTCGATAGCTCTACAGATTGTAAGGGACAGAAATAACAGGAGACCTGAGTCTTATCATTCCCGATTCCATGGGATCCCGATGCCCGTCACTGAGGGCTACGTGCTGGGTGGTTGACAAAGTGTTTTAAATGTGGTCCCTACCGCTCAAAGACAGCCAAGCCACCCAATGTTGTGATTGAGGGCCAAACCCTCTCTAGGTGACGTCATCAAGTTCCAAGACTTAAAAAACCATCCATATGACATTCGTGTTGACTCCCAATTTCTATCTGCAGCTCCACCCTTTCCCTAGATTTGTTCTGGAATATCCACCTACTTGACACTTCCAGATGGGGATTGAATAGGCAGGTGGGGACGAACATTGACAAAGCCCGTCTACTGATTCCTCAGCCCATCCTCCCCAGCCCACCTCACCTGCCCCACTGGATGGTCTCCATCAGAAGGACATCGCCACCCACGTGTTGCTTTCTAGGCCTGGAATCAGTTCAGGACTTAATGGAGTCACTGAATCATGAAAAGTCTGATTTTTTTTTTTTTCACAGCTTCTAGCTGAATTCCTTCTGATCTGAGCGCTAGGGACTCAGGTAAGAACAAGAAGTGGTCCCCACCCATCAAGGAGCTCAAATTCCATTAGGCAAGACCATCAATAAACAAAGGAACAAATGGTACAATAAACTATAACCTCGTGTCCAATGCCACGAAGGAAGTAAGTGGAACACTGTGATGGTAAATGCTTTAAGTATCTAACATTTCCTTTGGAGAGGGTGGTCAGGGAAGGCCTGTCTGCAGAAGTGGCATTAGGCTAGATGTGGAAGATGCAAAGGAGCTAGACATGTAAGGACCTGGGGTGAGTGTCCCCACCAGCGATATAGCAGATGCAAAGGCCCTGAGGTGGGAGTGAGCTTGGATTTTGTGAGAAGCTGGAAGAAGGAGGCCTATGTGGCTGGGGGCTGGTGAGCAGGGGAGGGGAGATGCCAGGGGATGGAGAGATAGGTCCTCACCAGGCCAGGCAGGCTGTGTGCACAGACACGGACTCCAACCTTCAGGACCTGTTTTTACCCCACCCCCACCCCTCCCCCCGAGTCTGGGGATTGGTTTGCAGCAACTTACATTCTGAATACATCCTAGTTCACATGCCGAAACTTCACCGATTCAAGCCCCGTGAGTCTGTAGCAGTGCAGACATGGCTGAATCACACAGCCAGGGAGGAACAGGCTCGCAAAGCAAACCAACCGTGTTTACAAGTTTGTAAAGGGGATGGTGACAGGGACGCCGCGGGACCCTCAAGGCCCTTCACTCCTTGGTCCCAGAGCCTCTGTTTCTGGAAATACGGCTGATTTGAGGTCCCCAAAACACCCTTTGCTACAAAACTCCTCCAAATCCAAGACGAGACACAAAGGATAATGTTTAGAACACAAAACCAAGTTATTCTCTGTGTTTATTTTTAATTGTAGTAATATAGACATCACACGATTTACCATTTTAACCTTTTTCAAGAATACAGTTCAGTGGCGTTAAATACATTCACCTTGTTGTACAACCATCGCCCCCATCCATCTCTAGAACTATTTCATCCTCCCAAACAGAAATTATGTCCCCTCTAAACATTATCTTTCCATTCCTCCCAGAGCCGCTGGCAACCACCCTTCTACTTTCTGTCTATGGATTTGACTGCTCGAAGTACTTCCTATACGTGGAATCCTACACTATTTGTCTTCTTCTGACTGGCTTATTTCACTCAGCATCATGTCCTCAGGGTTTGTCCATGTTGTTTTTCTCGGTCCTTCCTTTTTTAAAGATTTATTTATTTATTTTAGGCTGCGTTGGGTCTTAGTTGTGGCACGCAGGATCTTTCATTGTGGCACGCGGCCTTCTCTCTAGTTCTGGCGTTTGGGTTTTCTCTCTCTAGTTGTAACGTGGGCTCCAGAGCGCGTGGGCTCTGTAGTTTGAGGCACGCGGGCTCTAGTTGTGGTGCGAGCTCTGTAGTTGTGGTGTGCGGACTTAGTTGCCCCATGGCATGTGAGATCTTAGTTCCCTGACCAGGGATCGAACCGGTGTCCCCTGCATTGGAAGGTGGATTCTTTACCACTGGACCCCCAGGGCAGTCCCAGTCCTTCCTTTTTAAGGCTGAACAATATGGTACCATACTTTATTTACCCATTATGCGTCACCTGGGTTGCTTCCACCTTTTGGCTTTTGTGAATAAGACTGTTCTGAATGTGGGTGTATAAATAAATGTCTGTTTAGGATTGCAGACAGCTTTCAGTTCTTTTGGGTATTCCACAGAAGTGGAATTGCTGGATCATGTGGTTGTTCTATTTTTAATTATTTGAGGAACTGCCATATTGTCTCCCATAAAACTTCGAGAAATTACTCCAGGGGGTCTATGGAGAGGGAATCACGACTACCCTTCAGTTGTTGGCTGAACTTTGTAGCCAGGATGTTTGGCATGAGGAGACTGAAGGAATAAGGGTGCAGGGGCCCCTCCAGGGCCCAGAGCTTCTGTGAAGGTGGATTTTAACATAACTGCCAGGAAAGACAGGTGAAGAAACGTGTCTGTCCATCTGGACTCAGGAGGAAAGCAAAAAGAAGCTCCTCTGAAAATTTGTGGACTTCCCTGGTGGTGCAGTCGTTAAGAATCCACCTGACAATGCAGGGGACAAGGGTTCGAGCCCTGGTCAGGGAACTAAGATGCTGAGGAGCAACTAAGCCCGTGCCCCACAACTACTGAGTCCGCGAGCCACAACTACTGAGCCTGTGCTCTAGAGCCCGTGAGCCACACTACTGAGCCCTCGAGCCACAATTACTGAGCCTGCACTCTAGAGCCTGCGAGCCACAACTCCTGAGCCCACGTGCCACACCTACTGAAGCCCGCGCACCTAGAGCCCGTGCTCCACAATGAGAGAAGCCACCGCAATGAGAAGCCCACGCACCGCAACGAAGAGTAGCACCTGCTCACCGCAACTAGAGAAAAGCCTGCGTGCAGCAACGAAGACCCAATGTAGCTAAAAATAAATAAGTAAATAAACTTATTTTTTTAAAAAGACAATTTGTGCCCACAGGCCCGCCTTCATGTGAGTCTGGGTTTTGAAGTTATACCGCCTTGGTGACCCAGAAAGACCCCAGGGCCCGTGAGAAAGCCCGGCTGTGGGCAGCTGGTGGGGCACATGGTCCCAGGCTGGGCAGGGTGGTGAGTGGAGGGAGGGAGGGTAAGCAGGTGCCAACGAGCTGTTACCACCTCGGGGATGTGGAGCCAGACCCCATGGGGCCCCAGGGAGGCGGAGTGGACGCAGCTCAGGACGTCCCCGAGGGGGCTGGGGGCTGGGCGTCTCTCCCTCAGATTTGCTCCTGGGCGACCAGCTCCTGGTTCCCTCCGACCGTGTGTGTCCCCGGCCCGGGCATGTCCTCATGGAGGATTCGGGAAGCCACTGGGGCTTGCCTGGGAAGTGTCCGCCATGACTCTGGGGCTGGCTGAGGGGATGCAGGCGGATGCCTGAAAACACTTAATCCATTAAGTTAAATAGTCCAGGGAGCAGGGTTGGGGGCGTCTAGCAGAAGGCCTACGCCCTCAACCATGGCTCTGCAGGATTTCCATCCTAAGGTGCAAGCTGAGTGTGAACTCAAAACCACCATTTCAAAGCACAATCAGGACTTCCCTGGCCGTCCAGTGGTTAAGACTCTGTGCTTCCACCGCAGGGGGCGCGGGTTCGATCCCTGCTGGGGGAACTAAGATCCTGCGTGCCCTGCATCTAGGCCAAAGAAAAAAGCACAGTCTACCCCGGGAGTGTTCCCACATTCTTCTGCCGCGTGACACTCTTTCATGCCCCCGTGCCTTTGTATATGCTGTGCCCTCAGCCTGGGACTCTTTCTCCTTTCCCTGCTGTAGGTTTACCTTCTCCCCGACCCAAGCATCCTTCCCCTCTGCACCCCTAGGACACCTCAGCCAGATGTCCCATTTGTTTACATTTGTCTTTCCTGCCTTAGCGTTGACTGCCCAGCCGGTGGCCAGCCCAGGAAGTACACGTGAAGTGAGTAGATAACAGAGTGGTGAAAGGTACTGCCCCGCCCAGACCTCCCTCTCATCCCCTTGTCAAGGGTGAGTCTTGCTATGGAAAAGTTGGTCAACTTAGTTTCAGTAACCCTGTGTCTGTGAATATAATAACACTTAATTCTTTAAAACAGTCTGAATTTGAGACCAGGTCTCCCTTGAAAGTGTGGATATCTATGTTTTTGTCTTTGTTTTAAATTGAGGTGAGATTCACCTCCCGTTCAGTGTAGAGTGAGGTTTTTTGAATTTATCTTATTGAAGTATAGTTGATTTACAATGTTGTGTTAATTTCTGCTGTACGGCAAAATGATTCAGTTATACGTATGTACATATATATATACATTCTTTTCCATTATGGTTTATCACTGGATATTGAATATCATTCTCTGTGCTATCCAGTAGGGCCTCGTTGTTTATGCATAGAGTGAGGTTTTAAATGTGTCTCTTGGTTTGGGGCACGCACTGGCCAACTCGCTGCTGCTTCCTTTCCTTCTCTGTTTGTCCATCCCTGGGAGACCAGCTGGTCCTGGCAGTGGTCCCGGGAACTTGCTGTACTGTGAGGTTGGAGATGTTTCCTTCCTCCGGCTCTGCCCTCTCTCTCCAAAGGCCTTCCCCTGGGGGAGGATAGGGGGGCTCAGCTGATGCTCTAGGATAAGCCTGGGGTTGCTAGCATTTCTTAGGCAACCACAGGGCCAGGCCAGTCTTCCAACAGAGGAGCAGAGCCAGCACTTCAACCCTGGTTGTTAGGGACACCGTGCAGGGACTTGGCCCCATCTGTGCCCTCACAGGGGACCCCACAGTCATGGATCACATTTCCATCCGCAGAATTTTAGAAGCAGACTGGTCACAAGTCACAGGTCTTGAGTGAGGAGTAAACTGGGAAAGTGAATTTAAGTGAATGTTTTCATTCCAGAATCAGCTTCCCAGGAGGAGCCGGAGGTGGGGGTACCTATCCTGCAGAAACACTCCTATCTTTTTTTTTTTTCTTACTTTCTTTTTTTTTGGCCATGCCGTGCAGCATGTGGGATCCTACTTCCCCGACCGGTGCTCCCTGCAGTGGAAGCGCGGAGACCTAACCACTGGACCGCTAGGGAAGTCCCGCCATCTTTTTCTTTTTTAACTGACGTATGGTTGATTTACGATGTTGTGTTAGTTTCTGCTGTACAGCAAAGTGATTCTTTTATATGTATATATATATACACACACACATTCTGCTTTTAGTATTCTTTTCCATTATGGTTTAGCAAAGGCTATTGAATATAGTTCCCTGTGCTATACAGTAGGACCTTGTTGTTTATCCATTCTCTGTATAATAGTTTGCATCTGCTAATCCCAAACTACCAATCCATCCCTCCCTCGTCCTCCCTGCTTGGCAACCACAGTCTGTTCTCTATGTCTGTGAGTCTGTTTCTGTTTTGTAGACAAGTTCATTTGTGTCATATTTTAGATTCCACATATAAGTGATATCATATAGTATTTGTTTTTCTCTTTCTGACTTACTTCACTTTGTGTGATAATCTCTAGTTGCATCCATGTTGCTGCAAGTGACATTATTTCGTTCTTTTTACTGCTGAGTAGTTTTCCATTGTATCTATAGGTCACACGTTCTTTATCCATTCATCTGTCGATGGACATTTAGGTTGTTTCCATGTCTTGGCGATTGTGAATCATAGAAACAGCCCCATCTTAGCTTTGATTTTTGTAGCTCAGATGTGACATCAAGAATCATATCCGTCAACAAGGACTGAAACAGAGGAACCCTGATGAATCAGTTAGACTCGGGGTCATCTTATTATACATCTGGCTTGATGAATTTTTTTTTAAATTAGAATAAGGGTCCTCAAACTATAGCCTGTAGGTCTGTTTTTGTATGTCTCGGAAGCTAAGAATGGTTTTTACATTTTTACTATTTTTTAAAATTTTTTAAGAAATAAATAAATTTTTTGGTCATGCCATGCGGGATCTTAGTTCCCTGACCAGGGATTGAACCCGTGCCCCCTGCACTGGGAACGTGGCGTCCAAACCACTGGATCATCAGGGAAAGCCCTGGTTTTTACATTTTTTAAGGATTGGGAAAGAAGCACCAGAAGAATCATATTTCGTGACAGGTGAAAACTATAGAAATTTAAATTTCTGTGTTCTTAAAGTTTTGGTGGGGCACAGCCATGCCCATTCATTTACATATTGCTTGTGGCTGCGTTCCCTACGAAGCAGAGCCATGTAATAGAGACATAGATGGGATGGCTGCAAAGCTGAGGTTACTCTTTGGCACTTTGCAGAAGGTTCACTGAGCCTTGGGTTGGGATATTGGCGATAAAGGAGTTCATGATGCTGCCGCACCCAGTAAAACGCCCCGCTACTGAGCATTCCTCGCATATCGAAGGACAGGCGAAGGAATGGATGGAGTGAGTGAGCAAAAAGATCACACGGTCTCATGTGGAGACCATCCCCAGATCCAGGTTGCACCAATGTCAAGGCCTGAAAGAGGACGTGGTGTTCATGGCCCCCTGGAAACCCACACACTTCTGGAGAATGAACGTTAATGCCAGCATGATGAGACTCAGGGCATCAGGAGACTGCCCCCTGGCCAGCCACCCAGGAACCCACCCACTCTACTCAGGAATTCACCCCTCCCATCCAAGTGGGTGTCAATGCCACTCCCTCTTCTCAAATGTCAGGTTACCTAATGTCTTAGTCTGCTTGGGCTGCCTGAACAAAATACCAGACTGGGTGGCTATGAGAAATTAATTTTCTCATAGCTCTGAAGGCTGGAAGTCCAAGATCAAGGTGCCGGAGGTTTGGTTTCTCCTGAGGCCTCTCTCTTTGGCTTGCAGACAGCCGCCATCTCCCTGTGTCCTCCCTCACCTGGTTTTCCCTCCCTGGTGTCTCCCTCTCTTCTTAGGAAGACACCAGTCCCATTGGATGAGAGCCCATCCGTATGACCTCACTCAATCTTAATCACATCTTTAAAGGCCCTGACTGCAAATACAGTCACATTCGGAGGTCCTAGGAGTTAGGACTTCTGAAACTGAGTCCATCTCAAACCGAGTTCTCCTGCCAAGTTTATGATTAACCTCTTTTTCCAAAACTTTATTCTCTTTCTCATCCTGTCCCCTGTTACCCTCAGGATTGAGGAGTATCTAAGAAAATGGGGACTGAAAGTAAGCAGGACCCTCCGGGGTCCTATTGGGTACAACAGCCCATCCGTGTCCCGTTTCTTTTTTGTAGAAAAAAGACTTTAGTCTCCTAGGCTTCCCCGCCCGGAGTTTCAAAGAGCAGATCCAGCAGTTAATGATCATAACAATACAGTTACAACAGGACTCCTAGCTCCTCCTGAAGAGACAGAGATAACAATCTGATGCACACCTTTGAGTTGTTCTGCAGAGACGAAGACTCCCACCTAGTGGAGGATGATGACGGCCTGCTAATCGCAAGCACTAGACCCCAGACTGGCTGGACCCAGAGGTTGATGATTGAGGTTCTGGAAACATCTCCCTATTACCTCACCACCAACCAGTGAGAAGAAGGTGCATGAGCTGATCAGGCAACCTACCCCCTAACTCTGTCTTTAAAAACCCTTGCCTATAAGCCATTAGAGTTTGAGTCTTTTAATCATGAACTGCCCCTTCTCCTTGGTGCCCTGAAAATAAACCTTTCTTTGCTTCAAACTCTCTGACATTTTGGCTTGTTTGGTCCCACTGTTAGTCAGGCGCATGGATTTGGGTTCGACAATAACTTCAACATATGAATTTGGGGGGACACAGTTGACTCCATGACACTTTATTTTCTTCTTTTTTTTTTTGTTTGTTTTGCCGTACGCGGGCCTCTCACTGTTGTGGCCTCTCCCATTGCAGAGCACAAGCTCCGGATGCGCAGGCTTAGTGGCCATGGCTCACGGGCCCAGCCGCTCCGCGGCATGTGGGATCTTCCCGGACCGCGGCACAAACCCGTGTCCCCTGCATCGGCAGGCGGACTCCCAACCACTGCGCCACCAGGGAAGCCCTCTTCTTTTTTTTAAATGGTAGCATGCCATACTTATTCTTTTTTTAAAAAATTAATTTATTTTATTTGGCTGCGTCGGGTCTTAGTTTTGGCATGCAGGACCTTTTGCTGTGGCGCACAGGCTTTTTGTTGCAGACGTGTGGGCTTCTCTATTTGTGGCGCGGGCTTCTCTCGCGCGTGGGCTCTAGAGCGCTTGGGCTCAATAGTTGAGATGCGTGGGCTTCGTTGCCCAACGGCATGTGGGGTCTTAGTTCCCTGACCAGGGATCGAACCCACGCCCCCTGCATTGGAAGGCAGATTCTTAACCACTGGACCAGCGGGGAAGTCCCCGGACACTTAATTTTCTTTAAATCAAAGTGTATCTGCTCTGGGGCTGGGTCATGCAGTACGGAAGGGAAATTCATTATCAGGCTTTACTGCAGCTCCGCCGTCCTGCTTT
The DNA here is from genome assembly GCF_963455315.2 of Globicephala melas. Lineage (NCBI taxonomy): Eukaryota > Metazoa > Chordata > Mammalia > Artiodactyla > Delphinidae > Globicephala > Globicephala melas. Next base: position 180,734,368 of record NC_083314.1, read on the forward strand.
CCCACCTTCGGAGATGCTGAGGGTCCTCTCAGGCCATTGAGACGTTGGGGCAGGACTCTCGGAACTTCTGGCCTCATTGGTCGCTGCTGCTCTGCCCTCCGTCCTAGCTGCCCACTTCTGGATGAAGCTGGGAGGCCCAGTCCCACCTGGTCCCCACATCCTCCAGGTGGTTGTTCCACTTGGGCC